>NC_143403.1:9183870-9490000 GCF_052110815.1 Crocodylus siamensis | reverse complement strand
TTGGATAGAAATATTCATGTTATGCCATCTGGTGTTATTAACAACCCACTTTAAAACTAGTAGATACTTACAGCAGAAGGATACAGGAATTTGTCCCTGATCTTGTAGCTGACAACCACGCAGGATTGTGCTAAGGATATAGTTCATCACTTCGTTGCACTTGTTAACATGTGTGCCCTCTAATGATAAGCTGAAAATAGGAAAGGGAGGAAATCTGACTAAATAACCGTATACTTGTAGTTAATGGCATTATCACTGAAATAAATGCCAGGAGAGTGTGTATGTATGCGTGTGGTGTTTTCAGTTTTTATTTTTTCCTTCTCAGGATGAGCTTAGAAACATCCTGGGTTCTCATTTAAGTGCTGTCATCACCAGTATTTTAAATATTAAGGGTTGTGTGAACCTTTTGTGTATATAATTCTATATCAAAATTATATCTTTCGGTAAATTATTTGGCAAAAGTTGACTGGATGCTTACAGTGATAATTAAATCATTTTGTTCTTTCTACTGAAACATTGTGCTTGCAAATTATAATGCATGCCTCTGCATCACAAAATTAGTTATTGGGGAAAAACATCGTACGTCCAGTTGAAGTATCTTTGCAGTAGAGGTAAAACCTCTTTTCTGGAAGGTTTGGATTTGAAATGGGTCTGGACGTGAACTACTTTTGGAACGTGGGATGCAGGGTGAGAGAAGGGGACAGGCATATCCAGCTGTTTGAAGTTGAAGTGGCTAATGGAGTATTGTTAGAAGTAAAAATGCTTTGTGGGTGTCTATAATGCATGTGCAGATCTATATCGAAAAATCATTCCTATAACTTTTGGAATCACTGAGTAACCTCTTGGTTTCTTACTGCTGTCTTCTGACTTGCTGGTATTCGCACACTGTTGAAAAGAAACCATAGAGTTACAAGAAAAGGAGTACGATATGTTCAGGGAAAATGCTTGAGCTTTACCACTTGGGGGGGAAGGGGAAGAAATTAAGTGGTTAGCAATTTGCATAATGTGGGCAGCACAGTCTACAACATCCTTTATCAGAACCAGAATGACTAATGTCAGACCACAGAGTCCTTTTGAAACTGTGGGGCTGTTCCATGTTCTCTCTGAACCTGTACATACAGCATTGTGCCACTGTGTCCTGTTATAAGTTTTCATTTTGCACAATGTAGACCTTTTTAATATTTATCAGCATGCTGCCTCTAACTTGATACATTTGTACTGCACAGAAATTGATTTTCAAGAAATGTGTTTTGGATTTTTCGCACGCTTGTGGGGTTTGAGAAATGCATATTTGCATAGAAATAATCTTTAGTGAGCTAAATTTTAGAGTATGTCAAATTTATAAATATCACTACTGTAAAGACATATTTTTAGAAATAGATTTCTGGCACAGTTTATTTCATTTCCATTTTTCACATCTGTGTCACCAGCATAGCCTTGGCTTTGGCTTGGTATTTTTTAATGTATTTGTTTTCAGCATTCATGTTTTCAAGATTAAACTTTTCCATTGTCTTGTTTCTCATGGTACTGCTTGAAAATGAAACAAAATAATAGCGATGCTGTTGTTTTAAAAACGCATCCCTTTCGGTGTGAGCCATGTGGTGCTGTTTCATTAGCACAGTCCAGCCAGCCCCTTTTTTCTCCCCCCTGTTTCAAGTACAAACAACTGCTTAGGGATACATTTTGCTAAGGGAAGAAAATACTTTGTCTAAACCCATTTTCACACCTCTTTCAAGCACACTAGCTTTCCAGTGTATACTCTTCCTCTTCAGAGTAAACACAGTCTGTTAGCTTATTTCATTATTTTTACAAGCACAAACATACAGAGAAAAAGCACTAATTAATAAGTAAAATCTCCTGTTACTTTTTATTAAGAACCCTGAGAGTCTGGCTAAAGAATAATAAAGCTTTTTTATCAGCTGATTGCAAATGCCGATTCAAGTACCGGTGGCAAAACATCTTCCAAGAGAGTATGTCCCATTAGGAAAAAGAAGCAACAATTTCATTTCCAAGGTAAAGAGATGTCCTCTTTCTTGCCCCAGAAGTGGGCTGTATTGGGCAGGAAGGGGAAATGAGCAGGGTACACCTGATATACAGGGCATCTCCTCACCAGCCACTGTTTCTGTACCTCCTTTATATTCCTGACTTTGCAGGAAGGTGACTGTCCTTGAGGGGGATAGTGTACCATGTGTGTAGGAGTGGGACAGATTATACTTCCATATTTCACAAGTAGTGAATTGGGCCCCAAAAGTAATAAACAAATGCTGGCTTGTGTTGAGTTGAAGGGTAAGATTTATGTCTCTTATGGATGAGGTATATTGACTGTGGCAAAAGTCTCAGGATTACCAGCAACCTCCAGAGTTGTCTGGCTTTTCCTCTTGACAGGGCTTTGGCTGGCTTTGCAGCGGGGAAGAGTCAGAAGCCGTGGTTGTGTAAGGGTTCTACAGTTAAATGACAGTGTAGGTAATTATTAGGTGCTGGCTTGTGTGTGTATAGCATTAAAATATACAGGGACTGTTTTTGTCCCTGTAACACATAGTTTAAGAACTGGAAAAAAAAATTCCTGGAATCAGTTCCTATTAAGTGCCTAATGTCTCTCTTTAATGCTCATGGCACAAAGTACCTAGGCATGATGAGTTCAGTCTACACGGCAAATCCATTTGGAAACCACTCCGTGGTGCACAATGCAGGAGCCCTTATATTAGGCATAGTTTTCTTCTTTGGGGATATTCTAGCAGTGTGTTGTGGCTTGCATTGGCTCTCTAGGGGTTTCAGTGGGGACATTTACTGAGCTGAGATCAGGGAAGATGCTTGATTTGGAGTGCTCTCAGCCTTAAAAAAAAAGGAGCAGCAGCTGGTGGGACAGTCTCCCTGAGGGGCATTAGCACTAGAACTTGCTTTTCTTCATTGGTCTAAAAGTATCCCAAATGTGCTGACCTTCAAGTGATATGACCTCGTTTATCTTTCTACGGGCCTTTTTGGTAGGAAGAGATGTCATTGTGGGGTAATATATAGATAGGTAGAGGAATTTTCTCTCCTGCTCTTTTGCTGCAAGTTTAAAGTGGCTGTTGACAAATAATTCAAAGCTCAGTGCTGATTTTTGCCTTTGCTTGAGTAGGTATGGAAATCACTCTTCAGGCTGCCTAGATAGGGACCTAGTTACATATGTATTTGTGCACACACGCACGCCTGTTCTTAAAACTCCCCCAAAAATTTACAAATAAATATTAGCGTTGTCCCGATACAAAAACTGTGTGTTTTTTCTTTCCTTTAGACTATAGAAAAAATTTTGAAAAAATATATGCAGTGCATTGTCAGATGGTCAAGGTAAGGGAACCTTTTCTATGGAATCCCCTTTTGACCAGTTCAAATAGCTTAAACACTATTGACCATACTTTCACCCGCTCAGTGATGCATGGTATTTTGAATCATCCGTTTTCTTTGAAGACTACCTGGGGTTAGCATATCATTACTTGATAACAGAGTTTCAATTCTAACTGACTGGCAGTGTTGAGCTTTAAACTGGATACACTTACTCGCAAGCTCATCCAACCCTACATAATTGTCTGTACATTTATTTTATTGTCAACTCAGAAACAAGCTGAAGAAGCCGACTGTTTGCTTTAGAACACATTAACTTCTTTATCACATTAATACTGACTCAGATCTTATTTCCCAGTTGCAGTAACAAAACCATTCAAATATTTCCCTCACAGGACAATATCTTTAATAGCTTCTGTGTGTTTCCTATTTTTGGCTGTTTCTGTATAAACAGACTAATCTAATAGCATGCTGAACCATCTATACTTGGCAGAAATTCAGAAAATCACTCATTTCTATGGCAAGCTGGGATGCCAGGGGAAAAAAAACCCCTTACTTTTATTGCAGTAAGATCTTTCTTAAAGTTGTCTTTTATAAATGTAATATGACTATCATTTGGGTTACAGCAACACCTTGCCTGAAAATCATTTATTGCAGCAAAGGTGCAAACACAATAGCAGGGCATTATTCCCCTTACAGTGTCTGCAGGAATTCATTTACTTAATGTATTCAGCCTGTCTCTCTCACTCATACACATTGGTTTAAATGAGGTGGAGGTAAGGTTTAAGCTTAGACGTGTGTTAAGACCTAATTAAGGAGGCAGTTTTTCCCGGTTAAAGTAGCAGATAGGAAGACAGAAGGAGATGCTGATGTGTTTGGTGATAAGGTTGGGAGGATCCATGGCTCCACTCCTGGATACCTTGCTGAGCTTCAGGTTCTTTACCTTTAAACCAGGGACAGTAATACACCCCTGGAGGGTTTTGATGAGTGGCTGTTTAGTGTTTGTGAAGCTTATAAATATTTGAGATGTTGATGAATGTCACTATAAAAATGCAAATTATGCTATTATTATTGCTTCTCTATGCCATATCTCCTGCATCCCCTGTAAAGAATGAAGTGGGTTTGTTTAACTTGGGGCATTCATCAATACACGTGAATTTAGTTAATTGACATCCCGATCCCTCTCCTGATTAAATGCATCCAGACATCAAATCAAACCGTCCACCAAACAGACCCGTTACCTGGACCAACCGAACTGTCTGGAAATAACCCACTACTGGTGTATAGCCAAACACTTGGATGTACAGTGCAATGAATCTCTGAAAACTTGATTTCTCTTGGGGTTTGAATTTTCTCACTTGTTTCTTGATACTATTTTAATACGTTGGGCTAAATACATCCTTCATATAACTCCATTGACGTTGTACTGAAGTTAGCTGCATGGCAATACTCAGATGCTGAAAGGCAGGCAAATTTTGAAGTGCTGTGCTGGATCAGGGCCTAAAAGGATTACCGCAGTGGAATCTGCTACCTCCCTATGTCAGAGATGAAAGAAAAGTTCCTTCAAGATGCACTGAAGCAGTTTAAGAGTTGTATTCTATGAGAAAAGGGAAGTTTAATTTTAATGTCGAATTCTGTGCAATTTGTTTGAATTTTTCTTCAGTGCACAAAATAATTAAGACTGATTACTTGTTCAAAATGAATTAAATGAAAGCTGCATATTTGCTATTTAACAGGGGAGAAATACTGCTATATGGTTATTCCCCGCTGTAGTCCTTGAAAATAACATAAAAATGCAAACATTATCTTTCATCCTGAAGTGTGTTTTAAATTGAGTATTTAGTGCCTAGATGATGAGACAAACAGGATACACTAATTTTTAACTATAACCATCATGTCTTTGCTCTGATCCTTTTTTTTTTTTTTTCCTTTGAGGCAGGAGTTAGAGACTTTTTGACTCTAACTTGTTTTACTGGTGACTTCTTCTGTTCTGTGAAGTAAAAAAGATGGGCAGACAGAGATCATTTCCTTGCTCATTCTGTTCCTGATTCCCAAAGAAAACTTGGCATCAAGTGAAATGTACAGTAGAATACGAGCTGTTCTGTTCCAAGTGCATCAGATGTAGATTTGGGACTATTACTTTTTCCACTAGAATGCGCTTTGAACATGGGTCCCCTGAGGAATATGGAAAGGGCCTTATTCTGCAGTACTCTCAACAGATAACCCCATAACTGGGAGATGGGAGGGAAGGGGAGGGGGGGAAGAAACACCTGACATCCAGGCTGACCACAGAACCCTGCAGTCTATTAGAAGCGTGACCCCAAGAGAGCCGTCGAGGGAGTTCACAGTCCCCAGCCCAGCATACAGCTGAGCCTGAAACAGAATGCCATGTCACTGTAATAATGTGCTTTGTATCATACTGTGCAGTCAGTGGGTTTTTAAGACATAACATTTAGGGTGGCAAAGGATTCATTCATTTTCCCATCCAGCTGCAGGATTATTTCACTTGCGCAACTTGGACTGAAGCAATTAATATACTAATCTCACAGCCATGGCACTCCAGGCTGTGATCTCATCAGATCTCATTAAGTCAAGCATGGCTTGACTTGGTCACTACTCAGTCGGAGAGCCTCTGACATAATCAGGTGCTGCAAGAAATGGTCTTTCTGATTCAATAAACTCCTCTGCTCGCTGGCTGTATGGTGAATCAATGTCCCAGTATGTAGCCAAGAGGAACTGTGCTTTCTAGCAGGTAAGGTAGAAAAATCATAGCCTTTTCTACTGACATTCTGAACCTTATGTAACCATTTACCGCTGCAGAAAATGAGTGCAAAACCCTACCAGACTGGAAATGTTGTATTTCACCTGCACAGTACACTCCCCTTGTACAGGTGCAAAAAACTACGTAGTAATGAACTGGAGCTTTTCTTCATTCCTAACAACTGTGAAAGACTCGTGCGGCAATTTTTGCAAGGGTAGGGGCCCTGGGTGTTCGTCTGTTCAAATTCAGCCGGTAATTACATTTTTCCTAAAATTCCTCCTGGAATGTAAAGCAGATACAGTAAAGTGTTAAAAGATGCAGCTTTGTTGTTAAAGTTGAGTAGGAGAACATAAGAAAAGTCTTGCCTTCAAAAGATACTCACTTAGTCTGTAATTTGGAGTCACCAAAGTTGCATCCTATCTCCTGAGAACAATGTTATGCCTGGTGAATTTTCTAGGGAAAACTCCCATAAAGATGGAGGGCTGACTGCTAGTATCCACAAAGAACTATTAAAACAGATGTTGGTATTGATATTTCTGGTACACATCTAAGCTTTGCTCTTGCCATTTTTACAGGGTGTGTAAGTTGTAGAGGTAGATTTTGACTTCCGCAGCGACTGTTGTTTGAATCTGCGTGTCAGGCATGTGCTGGAATTTGTGCTCAAAACCAGTGGTTTCTCCTTGTGATTAATGGTGAAAAATTAGAGGCTGGATTATTGAACCTAACATTTGATGCAGTAGTGGATTTTTTCTGCCTAATTCTGAATCCTTATCCTGCCCATGGCCCCCAGCTCCTCAGGGACCCACACTGCAGGGTAAATGGTCCTGAAGGCACACTGGTTTCTTCCACTTCTCTCACTTTGCCTCCCCCACCCTCCCAAGACAGCTTAAAAGTAGAAGAGTAAAATGTGAGTGGAAATCTCAACATTGCTGATTTTTGAGCTTCAGATAACATCATCTTTTTTTTTATTGTGTAATACAGTACCTGGCTTTTCTGAATGGCAGTGTTAATTGTCATTGACTATAGTAGACTATGAATAGCACAGCCACTTGACACCACCTTAATGGTCCTGGCTTTTCAATGGTGCTGTGAGTGTAAAGCTAGAGAGGAAAAAGGGTCCGAGAAGAGATAAGAGCTCTTCCAAGTCCATTGAAAAAGATTAAAGCTTCAGTGTCTTTCAAGTGGTGCTTGTGAGGGTCACCATTTGTATGAAGTCATGTTCAAATTAGAAGTGATTGGAAAATTTCAATCACAAAAGGTCCATTAGAACACGCCTCTCTCTTTCTCTCTGCAAGAATAATTTTAGGTTAATAGCAGATCAACAGAAACAATGCTCATCTCATGTCTTTGAGGGTTCAAGGAGAAATAATGGGAAATCGTGCCCAGCCCATGTATAGCACAGCGTATCTGTAAAAGGCAATTTTAATGCCAAAGGTGGTAGGGTGAACTTTTGTCCTCATTTTCAAGAGGACATACTGTCCTCCTGGATGCTCTGCGAGATTCTGTGATCTAGGTCCACCACGCCACTTTTAATAATGGCACAGTGTCCGTTCCCCAGCACAGGCATATACACGTTTCCCTATATCTCTGCTGCCCGCTACGGACCTGGTAACAAACAGAATTCTTTGCTGCCTCGGAGCTCAAGGAAATCTATTGTTCTCAGGGCTCGTACAAGGAGACAGAGGGGAAAACGAACCTGTTTGCAACCCCTTCCAGGGAATAGGCATTATTTATCCCAGTATGTAGAAGCATCTGATTCAATGAATAAGAGAAACATTTGACTTCAAATAATTTCTAGAAGTAATTCCAAAGTGTAAACTTATTAAAGACATCTTAAAACTCGAGGCGAGACGAATATATGTAGGCTTCATATAATATCTCAATTGTGCGCTGTGGAAATTAGGAGTGGAAGGTCTTTTTTTTTTAGGCTTTACAAGTTATGTACTTTGCACAAAAGGCTAATTTTCAAAAAGATAAAAAGAACCAGGAGTCTGCCTTGAAAACGGTATTTGTGAACAGGTATTTTACTTCGAAAGATATGGGTTTGGGGCTTTTTTATGATTAAAACTGCAGCCTTGTGGGAACAAAGCTTACAGAAATTGATTGTCAAAGAAAGTTTCTTTATTCTGCTCAGTCTAAGTTTTCCCAGTAGATTTCTGTTAAAAGAATAAACAGAGGAAAAACAAAACAACAAAAGTGAGAATCAGATATAAATATGACAATGGACTATATCTTTTAATATAAAAGAACTCTTTTTTAATTAGAAGCTTGGAAGGACATACCCTTTAATTGCTGCACTTGTAGTTTCTGGGCCATCAATATCTTTGCTTCTTTCATTAATAAACTGGCAAGTCAAGTAGGAAAGCTGCGGGAGTATAATTTTTTCCCCTAAGCTCTACTTAATCAACAGCAGACTTGATCAAACAGAAAAAAGAAAATGTAAATCAGTTGCATTAATTCTGCTGGCAATAAATAGGAAGAAGAAAGCTAAACATAAAAGAATGCTCATTTTCCTGCAGATATCTGGGGTGGAATTGAATGGGTGAAATAGGTAGTTAAACAGCCCTTTAGATTGTGAGTGACTAGGGGAATGCTGGGGTTTATGTATGGATTAGCACAGTGATAGACCCTGAGTAGCAAAAGACGATGACTAATTACCTGACAGAGCAGCACTCCATTCGACTTGGTCATTGAAATTAATTTCTGTTTTCAGGACTGGCAGAAAGCAGCTGCAGAATTTCAGTTCAATACTCAAATTAAGTAGGAGTCTAAATTATTTCTTTGCACATACAGTATTAGAGGAGTGGGTTACTAAATTGATCTTGATTTTACACACCGAGGCAAGAATTATTTCGCCGTTTTCATCAGCAGCCCACGTCCCTTGAAATCAGAGAATAAAAGCGGGGCCATAATAAACTGTTTGCCAGGGATCTGAACTCTGTCAAATAGTTACATCTTAACATTTCCTCCAACCCCAGGTGCAAAAATTCTAGCATGGCAAGGTGAAAAAAGTTTTCCTGTCTTCCCTATCTGTTAAGGTAGATTGGGCCAAATGCCTCTCTGATCTTTCTCCCTGGATTTCACTGGAATTACACCCAGGCATTAATTTGTCCCATAATATATACATGTTTGAATATCAGGGATATTTGACAGCCTTTCTGCCATTGATAAAAGGGGTCAAGACATCCATTAGGTGTTATGAATTAAATCATGATAGTTCAAAGCGAAGCATGTTATTGAGTTAGAAGAGAAGAAGCTGGAGAAAAAATGCCAACTGCAAGGACAGGATGAATTTTAAGAAGAAAAAGAATCGCTCACCTACAGTAATGATAATCACAGCTGCGGAAGCTCAACTTCGCCAAGTTTATGATTCAGCTCTTGTCTCACTGAATGCACTTCCACTTTCAGAGGGTGAAATCATGGCCCCACTGAGGTCAGTGGCAAAACTCCCAGAGCCTTTTCTTTCATTTAAACTTCTGTTTTATGTTCAGTTAGGGGAAAACCCAAGTGTTATATTGAGGAACCATAAGAGATTATTGATAGTGTATTTAATATTCCTAAGTACATTTTATCTTGAAGGAGATGCAGAACATAAGGTATCTATACTGTCCTTCTCTCAACATCCATACCTCTTAGCATTTTTTGTTTTTTGTGAATTCTGCTATTTCCTTTTCCTGACGACTTTCTCGTAACAACCACTTTTGGTCACGATAGTGATGACATAAAATGAAGAGCTGTTATCTTGTATCGGGCCTGCCCGTGGATTCACAGTTGTGACTGGTCATCTTGACTGGTCATCTTGGTAACTAAATGACTTTTATTTCCTTTGCCACTGCTTAGCCAACACCACTACGGGAGTATGGACTCTATATGAATCTCGTTTAAAGGTGAATCTGCAGATCAAGCAATTAAAAAAACCAAAAAATAAAAAAAGTTATTCTGGTGCCTAGTTAACTTGATCTGGGAGTCAATGAGAGAGAGAATAAATAGGCAACTCTGTTATGGCATTTTCAGAGCATCACTTTTGGAAGAGTTGGGCCACTAGGCATTATTTATTACTATGGCAGTAACCAAAAGGGCTCAATCAGAAAACCTGAACAGTAATTCTGTTAAATGGAAAATGGCTAATCCTGATCACATTAATTTTTTTTTATCTACTCTGTTAATTTCCTTCGTAATCCTTTTTTCTCTTGAACTCCGTTGGGCCACTATTGGTTTGTTGCTTTGTATGTGCTTTCAGTTTTATTTTTGCATATATTGATAAAAGTAATACTTCATGCACCAAAAAAGAGCCACACAGTTCAGTGAGCAATGACATGCATACTTTCAAATGTACAGCAAGTGAGTTCTTAACTTGTTCTTTCTTTGTTCACCTTGTTGAACACGTTGAGGACTGTCATTGTGTTGATAAACCAGGATTTACATGCTCACCTCAGACATTAATAATTATTGTGTATTTATCAAGTGTCAACAGTGTGCTCAGCACTTTGCAAATATTAAAATGACACAGGGGGATTTTAGGAGGCACAAATGGCAGTGAGATACCCAGTTCCCCTTGACTTGGAGCTGGAGTTTAGGCACCTGACTGCATTTATGCCTCTGAAAATTAATGATCTCTACTTCAAGGTCTTGACTGTTTCCTAGTAATCATTAGTATTACTATGACCATTAATTCTGCTGCTAATGATGCCCTTTCTTGTATTCTGTTGTGCTTTGCTTTGGGCAGTCAGGGTCTATGCAAGGGGGTGCTGCTGAAAGCTCCCAGACAAAGACTAAGAAGCTGCTGGACAGTAGAAATTTCTTCTCAGTCTTTCAGTCCTCCTGTGGAAGGTACAACACCAGGGAAGAAGGGGGTAGTTGAGTTTGTATGTGCCTGGCTAATCCATGGTCCATCTACTACAGCTGCCAAATTGGGCGGGCAGGTCTTCCAGTAATTTTGTGATGTGCTCACTTGTCCGCTGGACTGAGATTATTAACTCATTCCTTGTAGCTGCATGTAAGACTCGAGCACATTTTAGTCACTCCTGGCCCATGTCACTTCCTTGAGCCATCCAG
The DNA here is from genome assembly GCF_052110815.1 of Crocodylus siamensis. NCBI lineage: Eukaryota > Metazoa > Chordata > Crocodylia > Crocodylidae > Crocodylus > Crocodylus siamensis. Next base: position 9,478,863 of record NC_143403.1, on the reverse strand, counting down.
TTTTCCGAGGGATATGAAAGTGAGTGATGTTAATTTTAAGGGGATGATACCACATTCCTTAACTGACTCCTGTCTGTGTCATGAAAGTTTTATACAAGTAGGGACTACAGAATCAGACGCTACATTTGCTTATGATGAGTATATGTATTATGGGGAGCATCTATCTATCTATCTATCGCCAACCCATAACTCACCTATTAAAGAGATTGCCTCACAATGGAATCCTTTCCTTTCGTAATTACAATTTAAAACAATGCACTGTGGTCCTCGCTGCCTGCCCGGCCATAGTCTATTTGTTTTACTGTGTGCTGAGGAATTAAAAAAAACATTTTTATTTTTTTTCCTCATTAAATCATTTATTCCTAGTTGCCATAGGTGGTGAGTCCCTGTGTGCTTGACATGCTGGCAATACCAAAAATCCTTGCTGCTTTTTTTTATTTTGGCAGCTGACACCACAAGAAACGATGGTGAACAATGACGATATGCTTCTCAAGGCCATATACTGCAACTTTTTAAATGTTCTTCCTGTTGGATTTAAACAAACTAAAAAATTCAAATGGGGCAGCACTGCCATTTTTCAAATGAAATTGCTGAAACAGAAAATCCATAAAGAAGGCATACAATTCAAACATGTTCTTTACTCATGGTTGAGGTCATTATTAATACCATGATTTGAGGAGGAGAGAGAGAATGTGTGGAATATGGAGGGAAATATGGTTTCCATAGAAAGAGTCTAATTCCTCTTATTAATAAGAACTCAAAGGGCCTGTAGAGGGGCTGTGAGGAAAGCTAAGGCGAACGTAGAGCTAGGACTAGCGTCCAAGATCAAAAATAATAAGTCCTTTTTCAAATATGTAGGGAGGATGAAGAAGGCACTGGGAAACATGGGGCCCCTGCAAGATACGCTGGGCAATCTGGTGGTTGCGTCAGTGGAGAAAGCAGACCTATTTAACCAATTTTTCACCTCCATTTTCTTGTGCAGGGACCGGGACTTCCCCACTGTGATGCAAGACGGATTCGAGGGGAACGCCTCCAGACCTCAGGTTGGGGAGGACTGGGTTAGAGAGCTTCTGGAGGGGCTGGACGTGCTCAAGTCAGCGGGTCCAGATGCTCTCCACCCCAGGGCGTTGAGGGAGCTAGCAGGGGTTATTGTAGGGCCCTTGGCACGGCTTTACGAGCGCTCGTGGTGCTCGGGCCAGGTACCAGATGATTGGAAGATAGCCAACATGGTCCCCGTCTTTAAAAAAGGGAGGAGGGAGGACCTGGGCAACTATAGGCCTGTCAGTCTTACCTCAATCCTAGGGAAACTCTGAGAAGATCATCAAGGAGCACATCTGTGATGGGCTGGCTTCAGGGATGATGCTCAAGAGCAACCAACACGGTTTCATTAGGGGCAGGTCATGTCAGACCAACCTGATTGCCTTTTATGATCAGGTCACAAAGGCAATGGATGCAGGTGTCGCTGTGGACGTAGTCTTTCTGGACTTCAACAAGGCCTTTGACACCTGTCTCCTACCCCATCCTCATTAAAAAACTAAGTGACTGTGGCATTGATGCCTATGCAGTCAGATAGATTGCAGATTGGCTGAAGGGTTGTACTCAGAGGGTGGTAGTGGACGGGTCATATTTGTCCTGGAGGGAAGTGGGCAGCGGAGTCCCCCAGGGCTCAGTCCTTGGGCCTGTGCTGTTCAATTTCTTTACCAGCGATTTGGACGACACGGTGAAAAGCAACCTGTTTACATTTGCTGATGATACCAAAATTTGGGGTGAGGTGAGCACGCTAGTAGGGAGGGAAAGACTGCAGCAAGACTTGGATAGGTTGCAGGGGTAGGCTAACAAAAACAGGATGCGTTTCAATACTGACAAGTGCAGGGTGCTGCACACAAGTAAGCAGTAGCACACTTATAAGATGGGAAACTCCCTTCTTGAGAGCACGGAGGCAGAAAGGGATCTTGGAGTCATTAAGGGCCGACAATGCGAGGTCACAGTTGGTAGGGCTAACCAGACTTTGTTGTGCATCCAAAGGTGCATCTCAAGCAGGCCAAGGAGGTGATCCTCCCCCTCTTTGTGACACTGGTCAGGCCACAGCTGGAGTACTGTGTCCAGTTCTATGTGCCCCACTTCAGGAGGGATGTGGACAACATTGAAAGGGTCCAAAGGAGGGCCACCCGCATGATCCAGGGACAACAGGGCAGACACTACACTGAGAGACTGCAGGACCTGAACCTGTTCAGCCTTCACAAGCAAAGGCTGAGGGGGACCTGGTCACCATCTATAAACTCAGTAGGGGGGGACCAGAAGGGTTTGGGAGAGACCTTGTTTCCCCTAGCACCCCCTGGCATGACAAGGAATAATGACAACAAGTTGTTGGAGAGTAGGTTTAGATTAGACATCCGTAAGAACTACTTCACTGTCAGGGCGGCTAGGAGCTGGAAGCAACTCCCAAGGGAAGTGGTGCTGGCTCCTATCCTGGGGGTCTTTAAGAAGAGGCTTGATGCCTACCTGGCTGGGATCATTTGAGCCCAGTTTTTCTCCTGCCCAGGCGGGGGGTCAGACTTGAAGATCTACAAGGTCCCTTTCAACCCTACTTCTATAATTCTAGGAAAATCTTGAATGCTATAAGAAATTATAAAAATTTTTCCAGTCCAGGTGGAAAACCAAACCTGTTGTTCTTTGCTTCAGGTTTGTGCTGTTGGGCTGGGAGGGAAGAACTCCTAGGATGGATGGATTGGTTTTCTTCTTTAAGTTCCTGAATAATAATAATTCCTAAAGCAAGCCAGAGGCCGCTATGGTCAGTTGAGAATGTGAAGTTCGGATGCTTGCTCATGGGTCGGTTGTTTAAACTCTTTTTAAGAACCACATAATTAGCTTGGGTGTGACAGCAAGGTATTTATGGTAATAGAAGGGTTCTTGGTAGGCTGACTTTCATAGTTTTAAATCAGAGCGGAACAGGGAGCTTGAGGGGCTCTACTCACAGTAAATTTTATGCTTTTTGAAAGGTTGTGGAATAGGTTTCCATAGCATGTCTTCCTAATCTCACAAATCTCAGCTAAGCAAAGGAAGTTTAAGTTTTTGGTGGAGAATGCCTGCCAATGAAAGAAGAAGAAAAGGTCAAAGTTCAGTTTTAATTCTGCAGTGTTACTTTAGTTTCAGACATATACGAGAGTGTTATTTCCCGTACTAATTCGTAGTTCAAGATGAACAGCTGGTTCAGCCTTTCTTAATTAACACTGCTTTCAGTGCACACCATTCAGGTTGTTTAAGTGACTAAACCACTGTTCACCAATTGGTGACTTAGATGCCAGATGCTGTCCGAGGTAGATCAGAAGCTTTTCAGAACTGCTCAGCACCATACTTCAACTTAACAAACTCTTTCTTTGGTCAGCCTTGAAGTTTTACCACCGTATAGCTTCCTGTAGTGGATTTTTTTTTGGAAGCAGAAAAATATACAAAGGGGAAAAAATGAAAGGTGACTCAGGCAAAGAACAAATTTGCTCATGTTGTCAGGTGAGAAAATGTTTTGTGAACCAAAACATAACTGGCATCACCGTAAGATGAGGTGACTATGTATTGTGGTGTTGTTGTGGTTTAGTGTATTACTTCGTTGGCTGTTTGAAGATCCGGAGTTTATCAAGGAAAAAAAAGGAAACAGAACGCTGAATTTCCAGCGTTACAAGTGGCCAAGGTTGGAGATAACTGGAATATGTTATTTCCTCAATGACAAGGGCAAGTGTGAACACACACTCACACATGCTTCTCTTCTGTTTGTATTTGCAACGTGTACTTTGTTCTTCCTGCTGGAAAGAAAAGAAGAAGCCAGATGTCCTCAGTTACAACAATCTAACTACGAAGGAACTGTGCACCTAACTTTACAAATAACTGGAATGATTATTGACAGTTACTGGGTTTTGTGACTTCACAAGAAAGGCTCTGGTTCATTCAGGTACTTACGTGCGTGTGTCAGTTTTAGCAGATAAGCAGCCTCACTGTAGCTCCTGACATGAGACATGCTCTTAAAGTACCTGACTGCATCAAGGCCTAAGGGAAGCAACCTAAATCAACAAGCAAAATAAAAATAATGCCCCCCCCACCCTTTGAATCCCAGTTTGTTCAATTGGCAGCTCTTTGTTAATTTATTTAGCTGGTTATGTTGGAGAGTTGTATCTTGCTACTTATAATGCTCTGTGATATAGTGCAGTGATTAGCAACCTTTGAAGGCAGCAGACCAGATTGGTCCAGTACAGGTTATGCAGGGGTAGGCAATTATTTCGGCTGGCGGGCCGCTTGACGAGTTTTGGTGACCTGGTGAGGGCCACACCCATCTCTCTCTCCCCCATCCCTCCCTCCTAGGGCTGCGACCGGTATGGAAGCTCAAACCTGCCCACAGTTTAAGCCAGAGTTCAGCCACCCATGGCTTTAGTGCAGGTCCAGAACTGGCACCTGGCACCTGCCACCTGCATCCACAGCCGCCCAAATGCAGCTGGCACCTTCCAAGTTGGGGCTCCAGGTTTGTGTAGGGGTTGGGGGGGGGAGGCAGGATGTGCTGTAGCTATAGGCTGTGACCAGTGCAGAAGTCTGAACCCTCCCACAATTGTAGCCTGTCCCCCCCCCCCGGGGGCCAGTAATTGCGGGGGGGGAAGCAAGGCAGGGCATGCCACAGTTGCGGTCAGGTTCATGCTTCCACTTCCATGCTGGTGGCAGCCTTGACCCAGAGAGCGGGAGCGCATGCCCGACACATTGGAAGCAGCCCTGCCTGGCCAGACCAATGGAGCTGCTGGAGCTGGTGCTGCTGCCCACTCGTGGGCTGGATCCAATCAGTTGGTGGGCTGGATCCTACAGGCCATATTTTGCCCAACTCTGGGTTAGAGCCAGGTAGGTGGGTGCTAGGACCCAGTCACCGTACCTGCTTCCCACACCCCATGGTGGCCGGAGGAAAGCGCCTGCAGCAGCAGGGCAAAGCAACTGCTGCCAAAGCCCCTCCACTGCTGAATGCTGCTGAAGCCCCATGTCTGTGGACCAGATAAATGGCTCTGCGGACCTGGCCTATAGGCTGTAGATTTCCCACTCCCGATATAGCATACTTTAGAAAAACAAATAGACCTTGGTATTCTGAGACCTGTGATTATATTAACATTTAACTGAGAAGCGAAGAAAGATCTCCATTTTGGGTGGTAAATTGGAGTGCTGGGATTAATGAAGTTCTATGGTATTGAAGATAGTGTTTTGGAATAACTGTACAGGATCAGATCCTGCCAGCAAATGCGTAGTTCAGTGCACAGTCCCACTGGAAAAAGTTGGTCAAATGAGCAGGAGTTGGTTCAAAATGCAGGTATCCCTTCAGGTTCTGTTTATATTTTGGCGCAATTTATCCCATGCTGTATTTTTTATCTTTGTGTTTATATTGAGTCCGAATGGCGTTTGAAAAGTTGGAACAATATTGTGATTTTTGAGAAGCAAATATAATAAAGTTGGCCTGATGAACCCCATCAGTATCTTCAGGGAACAAGTAAATTAAACAAGTAATTATATCCATAATGTTTTTAGAAGTTAGAAGATTTAAATATACTGTATGAATCTCATATGAGTGTAGCCTTTTGTCTATAGTGCTTCCTGCCAAAAAACCTCTTGACAGGAAATAAACATTAAAATAATCTTTAATCCCTTGTCTGGTCTATTACCATTAACAATTGATGCACTTTAATTTTGTGGGATTTTAACTACAAAATGGAATGGCTAAGTAGTGATAATTGGGTTTGGAATTATACGGTCATTTATATCAACAGAAATGCAAGTGGCTGGGAGGGTGATTAATTATTTAACATTTCCTGGCTGTGGTTCCTATTACAGAATTTTCTGATATGTTCTGCTGTGAACAATTATCACCAAATGAGGGTAAACAAATCCATGATGTGAAGTCTTATTTATAAATCAGACTATATTTAGAAGACATCTATTGGATTTGCATTTACACTGTTTTTCTTGATGAGGAGGGTCATAATTGGCTAGTTTGCAACCTTTTCTCCCCGTTCTATCTCATATGTAGACTTGCACCCCAGATCCCCTGCTATCAGAGCTTCAGGTTTCATTCCATCCAATATAATCCAAATTAAGAACCTTTTCATGCTAGTAACACCAGTGTTGTAATTTGTTTGCTTCCCCAGCTATAGCGTCAATGAATGACAAGGTGTTGGGTGATTTGTAAGGGCATTTATACACCTACCTTTTTGTGCTGCGACGCGCCAGAGAGCCGAGATGCGGGATTACTTGAGTGTGCTCGGCACATGAGCTGACACGCACTGCCCTGTGTCGCGTGCAGTTGTATAAGCAGCAAAATGTGCGTCAGCGCACAGAAGATGGTGGTGGTGCACTTCTGAATTAAAACACCTTTGACGTGTTTTAGTTCAAAAGCATGCCACCGCCATTTTCTCTAAGAGACTGGCTGACTTACCTATACTTACTCATTTAGATACGGGATGAGACTCGCGGTCCTTTTTGCTCCCGAATTCTGGTCACCACGAGTGGAAGTGGGTAGAGCACCCTCAGTAGCAGATCCCAAATCTAATACGAATGTAGTCTTCTCCACCTCGCTGTCTTACTCGAACACAAACACTTCATGCCCAGAGTGCATTACCCTGTCTGGCTGCTTCCTCATGCTTACGTGCTCCTGTAAATACGCATCCTGGCAGTGTTTCCTATTAATTTGTTTTTCTTTTTTGCTTATTACTTTGTATGTTTACTGAAAGCAAGTGTGCTGAGCAGCACCCAGAGTCACCCTAACTAGTGTTTTCATATCCACTTGGGTGCTAGGGATGGTGTCGAGTAGCCACACTGGTAAGCTGGGGCATGTCAGCACACTTGGGTTAGGAGTGGGAGGAGAATGTAGGTGAGAGATGCCCAGCCTTGTCCTGGAAGCAGATGCAACCCAGATAATGCCTCTCTCTACTGTGTTCCTGGCTACCAATGCTTAGCATCAACAGGGAGAGAAGTTGGCTGGGCCTGACCAAAGCTGGCGCTAGCAGGAGCACAGTTGGCACGGGGTGGAAAGGCATGTTCCCTGCAGGTTCGGTGCACGGCATGAAAACTCACGGGGAGCAGAAGAGACTTACGCTTACTGTGAGAATCATTAACTGCCAGAAATCCCACTGAGTTCAGCTCCACGCTGTCTGTAACACAGCACAGCTTTCAATGTAGAACCAAGTCCAAAATGTTTGCATCTTCCCTATCTGTAATTAGGGCAACATTTGTGTGTTAGCGTTTTTAGGCCTTCAGCAACCTGACACGTGAGTGAGTGGAACAGAAGTTTGAGTTATGTTTGTTCTCGGCATGAGCGCAATGTAGTTTAATCTAGATGCATAGCAGACCTGGGCAGCTGCCCAGTATGGATGAAGGCATAGGTGCATTTCAGCCCAGTGAAGCTGAAATTTGCAGTACAGGGTATGCTGATGTGATCGAAGCTGGTGACTAAATGTACCTTTTATTATCAACACTACCAATCTCTTTAATTTGTTAGTGCTATTAATACAATGCATCAGCCTTCACATGCTGTACAGAAAAAGTACAGCCCTCAATTAAAAATAAAAAAAGCATTGCACTTTCAAACACTTTGATGCATGTCATTTGACTTTATGATCTTGGTGTAGTTGCACAATCTGTTTTCCTTTACTTTTCACTGTCATTTAAATCTGCTACATTCCTCTCAGACAAAGCAAGAACTTTATTTGAACTGCTTCACATCACTGGCTGCATTTTCCTTTAAACACCCAGCACTAGACAATAATAGTTAAAAGTGTAGTCGCACCAGAGTGTGCTAGATCATGCTCAAAAAGTTGGCTTTGCTCATTTACGCCTAATCCAGTGTTGGTCAGGTGTTGTGCTATTAGCAAATGCATCAAATTCAACAATGTTCGATAAATGGTAGTGCAAATAGCACATTAACAAGCTTTTTGGATCACACGTTTTGTTAGTTGATCTAACTTGAGGTGATCTCCGTCTGTGGGTTGCATGCATCTTTTAGCACTTCTTGCTGCTAATAAAAACATATATTTACTGTAGGTTTATTCAGATATAAGCACATAGACCTAGAATACTAGGAACACTTGTTTAAAAATATGTTCTTCCACTACACATAGATAGATAAGTATAGATAAATAATTGTGTGCATACAGAAATTTGCATTGTACATTTTGAAACAAGAATTTCTACTACAGCTGCTAATAAATATTAAGACATCTGTTTATTATTTCTCCAGTCTTGAGATTTTTTTATTGCACGTTATTTAAAATACAGCTGTCAGCAGGAATATAGCCTTAAACGATACTCAGCAAACTACTCCGATATGTAGCAGTGCTTGTGTGCCTTTTCTTGAGATGTCTTTCTGCATAAGCAGATTTTTTTGTTTTGCGTAAGTAAAAGATTTATAAAAAAAAAAAAAAGTTGTTTTGATTCCTTTGAATTGGAGCAGGGAGGTAATAATGCAGAGAGAAGTCAGTAGGATAAAATTTAACACTATCCCCACTAGGTAAAGTTGTCCAATTAGACATGGTGTCAGAAGTTTTTAACATTGGAATGGCTGGGAGGAGATACTAATTTCAACCTTAATGATCTCTGCTTTAGGAGTCAACATCACAAAACTTCACTTATAATTTCAGCACATCTGTCAGCTTGTGCTTAAAAGGAGCCCAGGGCTAACGTGTGACTGAAGACCCTTTCATCCCTAGAGAGGATTATATATTCTCTTTAAGAGGAGGAGGAAAAAGGTTATGAAGGCTCACCTACCTGATTGCTGCCCGTGTTTGCCCTGTTGACAAACAAAGAATTTCACATCAAACTTTTCCATTCCCCACTGTAATAAATAAATAAAAACTTTGTCACTTCTCCTTATATCGTACTTAGGAAGCAACCAATTTATAACGTTGCACATCCTATGATATCGCATACTCCCCAAGCTGGACATTTTTTTTCTTTCAATAGATCACATTGATTTCCTGTATGACTTTATCTGCTTAACACAAAGTGGGATTGAACAGTTATTTATCTGGATTTAGCCATTCCTTATCAAACATTTATGATTTAGCTATTGCTGCAGCATCTTCTTGTAAGGTCTTTCTTATTTTTATCTTTTCAGTAACAGTATGGATGTGATAACAGGGCTGTAATAAATCTATCTCGAAAATGAAACATATTTTGGGAAACTGCTTGGAGGAAGGGCAAGTTTAAGGGGGCAGCATGGTCATGTTACTGAATTGTTTCCAGGACGCTGTAGCTGTCTATTAAAAAGAGTGATTGACTTTTTTGGTCGGAGGTTTTCGGTACATTAAGATTGCCAGTTTCATGGATACACAGAAGGTTGGTGTTCTTAGGAGGAAACATCCAATAGACAAGAGAGGTTAGCTTAACCCAGGCCAAATTATACAGCCATCGTGTCTGTAGATAGACTAGGATTAGCGTCTGGGTCATAGAAAGGTCAGAGGGTTTGATTATGTGCCTTCTCTATTGAACTTTAATCTGCATAGAAGAATGGAAAAATAAATAAAAATAGGATGACCTCGATCCTTTTTTTTTTTTTTACCTTATCAACTCTTTTCTTTGTTCTGAGCAGAAAAAAAACCATGCAGATCCAGTGCGATGCTGTCTCTTATTCAGTTGAATAACCATAGAGAGAGAGAAATGGGAGTTTTCTTTGTGTTGCAGAGAAATTATTTATTATAACCTTTGTCTTTGAAAGAAAATGACAGTGTATCCAAGATGTTTGCTTTCCATCCCGTACCTTTTAATCTCCTCAAACAACATATCTTAACCCAACCCATATGACTTTTGAAATAAAATCATTAATGTTTTACTGATTTAGTATCTTTTGTTCAAGAGTGCTTTACCAACTGCAGGTTTTACAGTGCTGACCTAAGCCTGAGAGATGCTAGGTAGTTTTTTATTGTACCTATTTTGCAGGCAGGTAAATTTAAACAAAGAAAGGATAACGAATAAACTGTGAATTAATGGAAAGCCAAGGTTTAAAACCCAAATTTCTGATGGATGGTTCTCTGCTCTAACCAGTTGTCCCGGGAGATTGAAGGAGAGGGCTGAAAACTGTATGTAGTGAAGTGAGTGAAAAACTTTACAGAAAGTATAAACAATGGCACAGTATTAGCTGTTGTTCTTAGTAATCCTTGTTGTGATACATCACCATAAATGTGAACAACGCTTGAAAATCTTGCTTGTGAATCGTTTTCTTTTATCTTCAATAGTCGAATCTGCATAAGTATTTTTAATCCACTTGCATTGCACTATTCTACTCTGCTGTTTTTATTTCTCTTTACTAGTGCTTACAGTGACCTCTCGGTAAGCTGCTTTATATAGAAGCTGGCTATGCTGCCTTGAATGCACAAGGTCAATAATGATTACCCTCTAACTTTGAAGGGCACCCCCCCTCTTCGGCTTGCACACTGTGTCAAGCCACAAACTCCCTGCATGCCGAAATTGTAATTTCTCTTATGAATGGTGGTATACTGAGGAAAGGATTGTTATTACACGAACGTGCTCACACTAGTCTTCTAATGTGTTAACTTTGGGAACAATAGGTTATAGCTGCCTTTTGAAAATTGCGGTAAATCCTTGATGTTGCAGCTCATATTTAAAACAAGCCCATATTCATGCAGATTGTCTTGGAGGATAGTTCAGAGGTGGTAGCCACCCCACTCACTGCGAATACCTGGGTTGAAAACTGCATTTCTGCTGTCAGTATTCAAATGATATGTGTAGATGCCATTTTTAAAGCTTATAAACAAATGCTTTATGATCTGTACACACAGTAAATGACCCAAAGACTTCTACAAAGGAAAGTAATATCACCAGGCCGTGTGTGTTATGCAGGGCTATGTTTATTTAGAAGCTTTTAATGAAAATAAAAACGCTCAGTTTTAGGGTCTTCTAACTGTAAATCCAGAAAGTCCGAGAAGGAATAACAACAGGACTTTTAAAAGGAGTTGAGACTATAGTGGCATTGATGGTTTCACCTCACAGGCTAATAGCTGAAAGCTGGTTCAATACAATGAACTTGGGAAGGTTTTCTTAATGAAAGGAGTGAGTTTTCCTGTGTAGCACCAACTGCAGCTGAACTTTTTTAATTACCGGCTTTTAATAGTTTGCATGCCAGTAACTGATAGTTCTATAAGAAGAGGAACTACTTCCTCTAATCTTGGTATCAGGATTTTTAGAGAGAAATTGTAATAGTCACTGTTAAAAAAAAATGCAAATATTTATTTCCCAGTTTGCAGATGTGTGCATAGTGATTTACTCAGCCTGGAAGTGATTCAAAGGTCTCTATAAATATGGGATGTAAGAATGCTGCTGACTTGGTTTTCAGTATGTGATCCATGTGCTTTGTGTGTCAGGATCTATTAGGTACTGTGATTTTTTTCCCCCATTTTATTATTATGATAGTACCAAAAATTAAAACCAGGAAGAGGCATCTGGGTAATGAATTACAAGAAATGCACATTCAAGTAAATATCTAAACACACATAAATTAGTTTTAAAAATTGAATTCACCGAACATGAATAGTCACTTAAAGTGTAACTGGAATTGACTGTGTCATGTATCAGCCTAATAGCTGGAGCCCTGGTTCAATACGATGAACTTGGGAAGGTTTTCTTAATGAAAGAACTGACGTTTTCTGTGCAGTGGTTGCATTCATCAGACCACATAGTGTTCATTACACTACAAAGGACTGCCAATGTGAATTGTTAGGATCATCTATTAGGTAAACCTGATAGGGACAAAAGATAGTGGAGGAATGAGAGTCTTCAGTATCTTAACAGAATATTCAAAGTTTGACTGCATTGGTGACCTTTCGCCAGCGTTTTGCAGTCGGTACTATGTGCAGGAAGAGGATCCCAAGGTTGTATCCTGATTCTGTTAAATTTGACCCTGCAGGATATTACTGGTAGGCTTGAACATCTTCTTATTATAAACTAACCATATATTATGTAAAACCACATTATTTAATTTGCCTGTTTAAATACTATAGAGGTTATCAAAAAATGGACACTGTCTTTCAATTAAGGCTAATTAGACTCTTAAAACCACCCTGGTTTGTGGTGCTAATTTGAGAAGGTGCCACATACTGGGGTTGATTTCTTCAGAGAGAAGATGAGCCCTGAGCCACTGGGAAATGGGAAAAGCCAGACATGCTGATTGGCAAGGTCAAAGCTGGAAGGCCCAATGCTGACTAAGGAGTAGGCGCATTAATTCAATGGGGATTTGCATCCATTCTGTCCCTTGCTTACCTAATAGGGGCATTGTTACATTGTTTCATAGGGAGATTAGTGTTTGAAAAAGGAGATTTAAAAAAGTAAAGATAAAAGTTTTGATTTCACTCCCCTAACGTCCATCCTATTAAGAAGCTTGCTTGTTCTATGAGGCAACACATTAAATCCAAACGCATTCCAGATTCACAGACAGGGGCCTAATTAAAACAGATAGCCAGCTTGATTTATTAATATCTGTTTTACTGATAGTTCAGCTGTGGCGGTGCTCTTCACTAGAGATGCTCAGGTTTGCGTCATAGTTACACATGGCTACTAGGCTGAACGTCCGTACCTCTCACTCCAACTCCTAACCTTATTTCAGAATTTCCTTAAATATATATTTAACATATCAAGAAATTATGGTAGCTGCTGCTGTCTAACCTTGCTCCTCCTGATGACATGCTCTTCCAGCCGACGGGGAGTGAATAGAAAGCTACTACTTGTGAAGGGGATACATGCTTTGCGTGCCAGTCCCTGCCATGGTACCTGCTGTGGTCTACCACCCTTCTCCCGTCTCTGTTCCCCATGTTGAGATGCGGGACTAATTGTGGCCCACTTTACTCCACTTCTCCTATGAAGAAGGATTAGGCATAGGAAGGGAAAGAGTGACAGTGAGTTTTGTGGAGAATACACATCTTATTTTTCAGTAGGACTGTTTTGTTACTGAGCCAAGTTCGCATGAAATGCTCTATATGTGTTTCCACCGTGTCACTTATTTTTTAATTTCATTACTCTTTGGGCTGAATCACCAGAAACAGGCCAAAGGAAAAACATTTAGTGTTTATCATGAGGATTTCACTTAAGTCATTACCTGATTACAACGCTCAGACTTTTGAGATGGGTGTCAGAGCTCTTCAACCACATAGACTGGATGCTGAAGGTCTTTCTTTCTGTCATGATGGAAGATAGAGGGCCTAAGCCCTTACTTGGCAAGAAGGTTCAAATTACGATGTAGTTATTCATAATTCTGGCTTTGTGGGACTGAATGAATTGTTTTACCAACACACCGCTCAAGGCTATCCTGTGAAAGGTTCAGATTCATCATCATTCTCAGATGTCGGCTCCTTAGATTGAACAGCTAATGTGAATCTTACAGAAATATGGATACATGGAAGGAGGAGACTTGATGAAGCTGCCGAGTCCTGCATTTGACTGTAACCATAAGTTAGCCTCTTACCTATCTGTTGCTGTGCCAACATTTGTTCACAATTACATCAGCTCCTACATGGACTAGTCAGTCAGGAACTAGTGGGGCTCCGCACTACCTGACTGTCACTGTCTATTCAAAGAGAACAAAAAATAAAGCCCACAAATTTGATTTCCCTGCCCTGTCATAAGACTCAGACCCTTCTACGATTACCCTGAGAATATGTCTTTACTCCAGGGTTAATTGGACTCATGTCTAAACAACCCGGCTGGATTGGCTTCAATGTGAGGATCCCCAGAGCGAAGCCCAAACTGCCTAATAGTGTCCTTGCCTATGTATGTCTTGGGCATAACCCACGGCAATTTAAAATGAAACAGTCTTGGAAAGGTTTCTTTCCTAATGAACTGTGTCCGTTGCAAGAGAACGTATCGGTCCTCTAAGGAAATTTTGGTGAGAGCTGTCATCAGTACTCAAGTGATCCCAGCCTAGTCCTGCTCTACTGGACTGGGGTTTACAGGGTGTATTCGGCCTTTTGGCTCAGTTCCTGTGCACCTTCGTCTGCTGGGGAGAACCCCAGCTATGCTCTGCAGTAGCAGACTTACACCAGTACTAGAATGAGGTTAAGGAGCACATTAGGCTAAAAATAGACAACTGTTTTATCCTGAGCCAAAGCCTTTCATCTTGGGATCCTACAGACCTACAAGCTCGTTGTCCCATGTTACATACCTGCAAAGTAGCTGAATTAACACTTTGCTATGGGACAATCAAGGCTAAGTGCAGTTAATCACCATTCAAATGGCTTGTGTACAGGATTGTCCTGGCCTGTTTTGGTGGGAGTCAGAACCCAGAGCAGTTGGCTCTGGATCAAACCCATCCTGTCCTTGGTTTTAGCCTGTCCCCTCATCCTGGCAGGAAAACACTAGACCTATAGGGACGGTGAAGATGTAATCTTTCCAGTGCCAGTTCTTATCTCCTTTATCCCCCAAGGTGGGAGAATTTCAGGCAAGACTTTTGGGATAGGATATTGGGGAGGTGGAAGGGGACCCCAAAAATAAGTAAGGGAGATCACTTATGAAGCTGTGGTTTAATACTGTCAAATAACATAGGAACCAGATGATGGTCCAGAAAGGGCAAGGGGACAGGTATAGGTTTGGCTCCAAACATAGATGATGTCAGAAAGACCGGTGAAGGACAAATTAGCATAGTCTTTGCTTGTATAATTAGACCAGAGAAATCCTGTTGTTGATACTACCACTGCATGGTGAAAGAATTCAATTCAAAGGAAATTAAGAACAAAACATGCCACCTGAGTTAGACTGTGGCCCATTGGAGCACTCGTCAGTTAAGTCAATACTGTAAGATTTATTCTTTCAGACCCTAGGTCACCTTTTATGCTGCAGAATAGCAGAGATGTCCCTAGAATAGCCAATGTTAAGTTTTTAAATAACGATGCTATATGGAATAGCAGTTGACTGTTTTGAAGTACAGCTGTGCTTTTCTTTGTGTTTTGAGGACGTTTTTTTCCCAGTGTGTCTTGTAGGCAGATAACCAGAGCAGAAAGTTGTAGTTTTAACAGTTAAATCCTGACTATAATATAATTTATTAAATGCAAAATATTGTAATATAGCTAGAAACCAGACTACATTTATCCAAAATACCTGTTGCGTTTACGTCATAGTAGACCTCTTATTGCAGTAAATATCACATCATGGGCGCAAAGGGGTTGGATGCTAAAAGTCCATGAAATGCTGCTTGCATCATCTAAAATAGTCATGTGAATTGATCAGGAGATTTAGGATTAAAATATAGATTCCTCAGTAAAGCGATCTTACACACACACACACACACACACACACACACACACACACACTCTCTCTCACACACACACACACACACTCTCTCTCTCTCTCTCTCTCTCTCTCTCTCTCTCTCTCTCTGCTTTGATGGGGAATATATATGTATACCTCCAGGTCCCCAAAACTTGATTTGCTCTCATGGTTACAAATATATTTGAAGATGGGATACCAGCATATAGAAAGCTCTATCTACATTTTCTATTATACGATGTCTGCCCCTGTGAGACCATAAAAGGGCTTTAAAGGAGATGGAAATGCCCTCTGGGGAAACTCCACTGCACTCACAGAGCTGTCGAAGGCAGCTGCATTGCAGCACAAGGGGTCTATTCCTAGACCCCGGCCAAGGGGGTGGACCAGGAGTAAGAATCACGAGAAGGGAGGTTGGTTTGTCCGAGCACAGCATGCTCAGGCTATTTTCTGCTTTCCGTTCTGCTTCCCCAAACCCGCACTATTGGCTATAATTAACCAAGAACATATTTGAGCAGCTCTGTGCTTGCTCTAGCTCACACCAGAGCACAAAATAGGGGAGCACAAAAGCAGTTTAAAACCAGAGAATCTGGCCTTGAATCTTCATTCTCTGCATAAAGGGCTAAGCACACACTTTATTTAATGCGATAACAATAAATGTGCATTATTATTAATCATCTAGCGCAAACAGTTGGCTCCCTAACCCCAAGAAATCTCTTGCGATATGAAGGTATGTATGATTCAAAGCTTCTCCTATAGCGCATTGAGGAGAAATCAATAGGAGAGCTAAATATAATTTCAAATGACGAAAAAACCCTAAATAGCTTAGGACATCCCTACCTGAGTAACTGATTTTTTTCCTTCCACCATACTGCCAGCGGTGTGGTCAGTAATTGAGTTTTTTCCTTCCGCCATACTGTCAGAGGTCTGCTGGAGTTCCCTTGGTGTACAAGATAACACATAGCTGACAAAGAGCCACTTGACTTTCCAATTTACTAATGCAAAATAGCACAAACATGTTGGCTGTGCGGATAGGCTATGAAAAGTCATCTTTTCAGGCACATGCCTGAAACCGATGAAACCTAGGGTAGGTGTTCTTTTCGTGTGCATATGATGAAATCAGGTAAGTAGGTGGTGATGTCATGATTGACCTAAAGAAGAAGGAAGCCAAAGTATTAAAATAATTAGCATGTCTAGACACGCAGACAGAAAAAACTCATGTATGATAGCTATTCCCTACCTCCTTTTCATTCCCATATGTTGTAGCACTGACATCATTCAAATACATGAGTAATTGTACTGAATTAAAGATATACATTCTGTTCCCATTTAATAAAAGTTTTGTGGTGTTCTTGAGTGCATTTAGAACGTTAATATTGTTATCAAAATATGGTGCCTCACTTATTCCTTCTCAAATTACAAAGAATTGAGAGGTAAATGAAGCATCTCTCTATGTCCCCCCCTTTCCCTCCCTGACAAGGATGAATATAGGAATAAAAAACCTTTACCAAACCTGGGCTTGTCTCAGAACACAAATAAAACTCCTTCCCATAAAAATAGACCAGTCACTAACGGTGTGCTTGTTAACATGGCACATTGTTACCGAGTATGAAGAGCTGAAAATTTATTTTGGGTTAGGTGACCAGAATTAGGATGCCTACAGTTGTGCGGCAGAAGTAAGTCATTACAGGAATAGCGTATGTTTGGGCATTTGTGCGGTAGGAAGTTCCCTTCGTAACATTTGTGAGATCATCTGTAATCAGATCAATTGCCCTTACAGAATGAAACGTTATCAGTCTCGGACCAAAAAGTTACTTAAGGAAATGGTTTTTGTGGAATTTAAAAAGCAACACAAAAATTTCACTAAAGACCATTAAGCAGCCTCAAGCCCCACGTTTCAGTGTTCATCATTTGTACCGATTATGGTGTGACAGCTCTTGAGTTTCCAATGATAACAGCCATCTGACTTGATCTGAGTTCAATGGATTTTCACTAAAATAGAATCATCGCCTTTGTGATGGATAGAAAAAGTAAAGCAATACATCCTGATAAATGCTCCGGCTTTTTTTTCCCCTTCCCTTACTGTGACCTTGTACAATCTATAAGTGAGCAAAGCTGAGCCCTGGCCACTGCTGCAACGCATCAGGACTTTGAAATTTAAGTAGCTCTGAAACCCATCAATGGGGTGAAGGGAGAATGGCCTGAGAAAGCGATGGATCATGCTTAGAGGGCTCACAGGGAAACAGGGTAAGCTGAAGGTCAATATGCAGACATGTCCTGAAGGAACAGCTCAGACACTCATTCACATTCACATCTCAAAGCCACTGATGCTGTAGCACCGTGAGGAGAGATCAGTAGGAGAGTAAAATAAAACAAGAATTTCAGGGCATATAATTTCTTCTCGAAAGCAAACGGCACAAGGGTACAGTATAAAATCGCTATAACCTATAGTGTTGGTGCAGTGCCCTAATCATCCTGTATGAGTATCAGGAGGCAGAGCACAGTGGAATTGTGTCGTTTCCACTCGGCTGCAGTTGTTTGCAAAGTTTTAAAGTTGTGGTAATTGTGATGAGCATTTTTAGCCTTTTTAATATCCCACTGATCATTTACAACACAGAATTTGGCATGATATGAGGGTGACTTAAACTAGGAAGGATGTGTTATCTGAACCCCTACACGTATAGGCATATAATTAAGGGCCCTTATGCTTAGGACTCTAGACTTTGTATAAATGCGCCGATGCATTTGCAAAGACAAATGTCAAGTTTCCAGATTCCTTTTGGATTTGAGTTTTGTTTTTGGGGGAGGGTGATGAGGGGGAAGGTTAAAGATTCATGCTGCCAGATCCAGAGCAGTATGGCTACAGTGTGCTTTAAAATCATGCACTGATGCACACACACCTTCACACTACACCACTAGAATAAAATTGGTACACAAATTTGAACCCACAGTTACCATGCCTAGAGCAGAAATTACCAAACAAGTCAAGAGGCCTATTAGCATTTTATGTAAATCAGTTATTACTGTTCTCCACTTCCTTAATTATCCATGTTATTTCAATACAACCCTTTCTTTGATGTCCCAATTCTATATTTAAATAGTGCAAGATTTCTATCATATCCTCCCGCTGAGGTTTGTTCCATGCAAAAATCATGCCAAGAGCAGCTATTTTAGAGACTACTGGGAAATGTTTAATTGGTTAATCCCATTTGAGTTATGAGGGAGTATTGCCACGCACAGAAAATCAGAAACATGTAAAGTACTGGCTAGGAGAAGTTTACTAAAACCTGCAAGACTTCCCCGGAAATTTAGCCCTGAAGATGTTTTGTTTCTGGGATACCCAATGGGAAATGATTCAAAGGAAAACCCTTCAAACTTCTTTGAAAGACACTAAATGATTGATTCATAGTAGAAATATTTTGAATTAAAACACTAAGTCATTTTTTTGTTCTTGCATTGCAAAGGTGCCTCTCTTTAAGTTTGACCTAGCAATGAAGTGACTAGAGAATAGAATATTTCAAGCAAGAAAACCCACCAAACCTTAATAGTTATGTTTAACTTAGGCAGAACCCATCAATACAATAACATTGCAAATAAATGCCTGTTTCGCAGGTCTGTATGAATCTGTACACTTTCCTGTGTGCATATTAATCTTGAACGGCAAACATGTGTTTTATTATTATTATATATATTAGAAATGATGAGTGCTTTTTAGAAAGTTCAAAATTACTGCACAGCTTCCAGATTTCCTATTGCAAACTGGAAAGATTTCAAGGCACGGTACTGCTAAGCAGTCTTTCCTCTCCGTTGGAAAAAAAAAATAGACACTTAACCCGCTTTTTTTTAATCCTTTTTTTTTTTTTGGAGCATATATGTTTAAGTTTTTATGAACAGTGATGAAAGAATCGCAGGCAAACCTGAATGTTTCTGGTGTACCTTTCATAATTAGCGGCCAGGTATGTTTATTTGATTTGAGTAGATGAGACCGCAGTGGAGAAATGCCATTGGATCACACTGATGAGCTGGACAATCTTACACTGTTTTCATGAGGCTGAATACAATAGTGTCCCCACCCCAGTCCATTTCTTTTCAATCTATTTTTCACTTCTAACATAGAGCACAGATGTCTTAATTAATAGCATTACTTGAAGCTTGCACATATATAACAACGCAATTGCTATGAAATATCTAAAAAAAAATAGAGCAATGCAATGGTTTTCTCTAGAGTAAGTCATTTAATAAATGAATGAAAGTAATGATTTCTGGGTGTTCTTCCTCTGAATAAGGTAGTTCTTTGTGTGCTGTTTCTCAGACTGAGATTTGGACTGTCCAGCTGATAACATTTGCTTGCAAGCTTCCTTATATTTGCTGTTCTTGTAAACAGATGTCCCCCTCTTACAGAAATAGGTTAACTTATTAAAAAAGCTTCTGCCAGAACCGTGGATTGCTGAGTTTCCATCACTGGGAAGTACATTGTTCCAACTCTGAAATTATACAGTCTAAAATCATCATCATGTATTTTCATCAGGATGAAATATCGGGAGCTCTGCTTAGTGCAAGGTTTTATTAATGATGTGCTGTCAGAAGCTGGATGCTCTGCATATTTGCATATTAAACAGCTGAGTGAAGAAACATTCCTTTTATTGCTGCAGGGAATAAATCAGTTTAAAGCAAGTTCTCATCATTTATACTCCTTTCAGCTAAGTCTTCTTTTATTGAAATAAATTGTTGAAGTGCTTTGCTCATTCTTTGAATACTGATGAAATTTACCTTGATAGGGCCTCAGGAAAAATAACATTTTCTTAAAGGTGCGTTGTTCTTTATCTAAATATAACTTTCAGAAATTGTCTCTAAGAGAACCTGTGAATTTCAAGCAAGGTGAAAACTGTTTCAAGAGTTACAGCGCCTGTATGTCTTGAGAGCGTTTTATGCGTCTTTATAGTTTTAGCCAAGAGATAAATATTGACTAGTCTGTCCACTTACCCAAGAAATAATATATTTGTATTTTTATTTGCATCTGTAGTTGCTAGTTCAGCACATGGAGCATTACGTTATTACTTTCTTTGCTTTCCAGGATTTACCTTACCTTCTATTGTCTAAATGCTGTCTGTTGGTGGCAGCCTGAGTTTAAAAGTCCATTGGCAAGGAGAACAAGAATGAAGTCAGTAACAAAGGGGAGGAGGTAGGAAGGGGGAGTTTGAATTTTTGCTTCCTGTTCTTTTATCAGGCTTGAAGTGAAACATATAGACATGTCATGAGACCCTGGTTTCCCCAAATTTACCTAAATAAATCATTTTAAAATCATGGTCAGTTAAAAGATGATAAAGAAGAGATTAAATGATCTGTCATTTTTTTTTTCCAGGCAAGAACCAGAAGAGAGCAAGAGAGGAAAAGTCATTTAAAACTAAGTGAAAGTGTAGTAGGTAGTCAGAGAGAGAATTTGGACAATTTATTTAAAAGCCACTTTATTCCATAGGCCACCACTGAAATGGAGCCTCTTTGTCACCAGCGGCAGAGAAAAATGCTCAAAGAAATTATCAAAGTAAAAAAAAAAATACACTGTTTGTAGTCTCATTTTTTATTTTAAAAGGTTAACAGAGGCAAGCCATTATACGCCTTTTTTATGTCACACGAAGTATTGTTACAGTATAAATCATTTGTGACAGAAGCTTCTTGTTTTTAAGTGGAAAATGCACATTTAATAACATGAAAATAATGTCAAAACATCCTTTACTAGATGGCTGCCAAGTGAACTATAACTTTTCCTTTATGTTTTAGTTTTGGAGGCTGGGTTTAGCAAGAGTATTTTTCAGATACTTAAAAAAAATATAGTGATACATTGCAGCTGTAGTTTATTTTAATTGGACAGCACTAAGTGAGCTGACTTTATGATAACAGTGCAGCCAGCGGCAAGTGGCTACACTTTCACTTTAAAGCTTATACAGAAGAAAATAAAATCCTTGAAGCTAAATTCATAAAGAATCAAGTTGGAGTTACATTTGGATCACGAATATACATTTGTCTTAATATATGCCATTAGAGTCACTCCCTCTTAGAGGTGTATATTCCCCTGCAGTTAATTTTGCACAAGCCCTGTACTCGCTATTCAGTTGTCAAAATCCTGGTATTTAAAGAGAGTATCTTTTTTTTGTATAATTATTTACATTTTAATTATGTTATTGGTATTTAAAAATATATAATAAGCACATCTGAAGAATCTTCAATTTTGGGATACGATGTTAGAGCTGGAAATCCTAGAAACACTCGTGTCTACTCAGAGACTCATCTGCTGATGTTCCAAAATAACCCCCAAAAAATAGGCTGCGAAATTGGCCATGCCACTAAATGTGTGTGTGTCTGCGTACACGTGTATAGGCAGTGTCTCTAAATATGTATGTGTGTGTGTGTGTGTGTATGCACACACTTGTATATTTAGAGACATGGCCTGTACACACACACACACGTGCGCGCGCGCGCACACATATATGCAGAGACATGGCCTATATATATTTAGAGGCATATATATGTCTCCTAATGCTCCAATGCATTCTAATTAGCAGGCTCCAGCAGCCTCAGCGTTGCATATATTCAGTGTTCCTACACTTCAAAATGCTGGCGGGGGCACTTTAACTAAAATTCATTGAACAACCTTTAGTTAAAGCACCCCTGCTGCCATTTTGAAGTGCGGGATGCTGAATTCATGCAGCGCTGTGGGCGCTTTAATGGAAGCGGCTCATGAGAGCCACTCTAGTTAAAGCATGCCCTCCCCGTATCCCTGAGCACGTGTAAAGATGCCCAAAAAGAGGGATTTGCTTAAAATTGCTTTTTTTTTTTTGAAGTTACAGACAAATTTTCACTCACTGAAGTTGTGATGTATATAGAGAGCGGTAATGTGGTCTAGTGGTTGGACCTCTTGTTCTTCACAAGAATGCTGTTGGGTTTGATTATGCTGCAGGTCTTTGCAAGGCTGTTTCTTAATGAGGGTTTCAAATTACTGTTAATATGGCACTACCATGACAGTAGCAGGGATGATATTACCAAATCATCCCCCCTCCCTTTCCCATGATTCACTGCTTCCTGACATGAGACTCGTTTTCATGGTAGGATATGTACCTTGCTTTTGAAGCTGAGGGGGAGAGGCAGACTGGAGAACCTTCATTATAGCTCATATCTTTAAAAACAAAACCAACCCAACCAAAAAACCCCAACAAAAAATATTTTGCCTTCCATTTGCCGATGCTCTTAAAGAAATATAGCTATTTGGAATGGGTTAGCAGTCAAATGTCAGAATTTCTTTACTTTTCTCTTTAGCAGACAGTAGAGATGAAAAAGACTTATGAGATCATCTCACCTCCTTCCTGGTGAGTGTAAGGTAAATTCCTGTAGTATTTTGTTAAATACTTTTCTTTTTTCCCCTCATTTTTATTTCTGGTCAAGTTGTTAACAACTTAAGCAATGGAGCATTCAGGACTATTACCCAAGGGAGACTATTCTACAGTTTGACAGACCACAATGGTTGGAAAAAATTTTTCCAGCTCTTCAGCCTAAAGCAGGATGTAAGATACAGGGAAGAAGAGCTGATCTTGTTTTAGTGATGAATCCACACTGAGATGCTCTCATAGTACTCAACCACAAACTATAAATCATCTGCTTGTAGATGATGCAAATCTAAGGAAAAAATTGTCTCATGGATTCAGAATGCTAAAACAGTAGTGAGAGGAAAAAAAGGTGAGGAATTGCATGCTGTCAGATGTGGAATATGAAGTACAGATTCTACTTTAATAGGCAGAGATGGGCTGTACTCATTATGTTCAGAACTTGTCCATACATTAAGATATTCTCTAAAACTCTAGACTGTCTCTCTCAGTGTCACTAGTACTCATTGCTCCTGGAAATCCCTTCTCTAGACTTCTAACACCTTGCAGCACTTTTTTGAATAAGGGCCTGGGTTAAGTCAAGCTTTGTAGAAAGATTGTGAGACCTGGCAGAAGTGCTGGTTGGATGAAGTCCATTTCTTCCCTTCCTCCCATGGAAGGTCCCTGTAAGTCTGCCTAGGCTCAGAGGCTTCTTCCTGAGTATAAGAAATATTTTGAATGGAGTGTCACAGATGAAATTCCAGGGTGTTTGAATTTCAACCAGCAATTTTGCAATTTAGACAGAAGTTGTCTAAAGGATTGATGTGCGGCAAAGACTTCTACAGAACCATCCAGATATCATCCACGCTGGCGTGGCAGCATTCTTTTCCTTTCCTCCAACAGACTTTACTGGCACCTCCTACCTTACTTCATCTTTGTACTTAAAAAGAAATTAAAAACAGAAACCCTCATCCAATACAGTCAGGTTTTTTTCTTGGTCTCCCACGTGTTTGCATGGTCAGTTTCCTTTGCTAAAGTTGGTGAACTTCCATTCACACCGGTGCTATGGTTCCACGGAGGCTGGCACTGCTCTTGGGCATCTGGCTGCATTTGCCAAATGTGAGAGTCAAAAGAGATAACAAACTCTAAGGAAATGTTTAGTGCAAGGTGTGGAATGTGATGAAGATTAAATATAATTTTTTTTTCAAGCTGTGTTACTAATTCTTTTAAATGACATGGGAAAAGAGGGAAATGTAGTGAGCATCATAGATTCGCAAATGAGGCTGACTTGGCTTTGTCTGTGGGAATTCAGATCAAAGAGGAGAAAAATCTTGGCTCAGACAAACTTGCCAGCTAACAGGAACTCCACGTTTTCTACCTTCTACTTGTAAAACGGTATATTTTGGACCATTGTTCCTGCCAAGATGCCTCCACATGTTAGCTCTGATCTGGTCACTGTTACTTCAAATTTAGGCTGCACATTGAGAATACTCAGGATTGCTGGTACCACGAGGACAACATCTGGATGCTCCTGTGTGTCGTTACTGTACAGCAACCCAAGGTACAACCTGCTGTCTTGAAAAGAAACAACAAGGGAGGATCTACATTGCAAAACCCTAGGCATTTATTTCATTCCTTGTACTGTATCTAGAATATTTCTTTTATAAAAAATGAGCATAACACTTACCTCTGCATCTTTAGTCAAAATTTGATGTTTGTGTTTGCTACATTTGCGCCTGAGGTAGTATGTGCCTGGAAATGAGGTAGTAGGTGCCTGGACACCTAGACAAGGCTTTTTTGAGAATATGATGTGTGAAACACAATTTAGGAGGGAAGTCTATTTGAAAATCAGTTAAAATACTTAAACATATAGTGTCTCTCTCACACACACACATACACACAGCTGCCTACATTTAGAAAGAGAGAGAAAAGGAAAGGGGGGAGAGGTCCTCATCCCTAACCCTCATCTTATTATCTTATTAATCATAGAGGGGAAAGTAGCTTTTTTTTATCTGCACCAAAAAAAATCGAGTATAACTTTTTAGGCCTTTTTAAATTCTAATACATGTAAGTTCATCTTTTCTCTGTTTTTGTGAGGTTTGCAGTGGTGTGTCTAATGGGCAGTAGGAGCATACCTTTACATGATAAGGAAACATAGCGAAAACTGCCCATTTCCAGGGTCAACATTTGTGCTGGATATCATGGGCCTTGTTCCCTTCTTTACTAGTTTTATAGCAGTGCAAGGTCCCACCAACTATTTTAGAGTTACTTCAGAAGTACAGTGCTGAGTGGAGAACCAGGTTTCCTGGTGTGGGCATTTGCACTTGGAGGGAGAGGTACTGGGTGGTGTTCCCAAGTGAATCATCTAAGCCAAGGGCCAGCAACCTTTCACAAGCCATGGGATGGGACAACTCGGTTCTGGTCCAACCTGGGCACAGTGGCTTTGGTGGTATGCCAGTGGCAGGAGGCTTTCTCTGGGCATGTGACAGGACCAGGTGGCCAGGAGTTATGCCAGCGTTGTTGCCACTTCTCCTAGATCCCCTCTTCTCAGTTGCAGTGCAGATGGTGCTCTGGGCTGGCTTCAGCCATGTGTTGCTGACCACTGATCTAAGCTATTCATCATCTGGGGGAAAGAATCAGGTCTCAGAATTATAGGTACCAAAAAAGATGTTTGGGTAAACAGTTGTATACAAGTATGCTGTCATCAGCTTTAGTGCTTCTGACAAGTACTATGTGCATTAATGATCAAAACAGAGAGAAATGTCTTGGGAAACAAGGGAAGGAGGAGGAAGATATTCACACAAAACCAAGATGACCAGAAGAAGGGGCTCAACCCTGACAATGAACAACTTCAGTGAGCCTCTCAGTGTGCTAATTCTCCATTTCAGGAGGTGGATCCAGAGGGGATGCAGTGGAGCAGTTGTACCTGCCACCTTTTAGGATTATGCCATGAGAGCAGCAGCCAGGGACATTTAAGTTCCCAAAACACGTAAAAATCCCTGCCCTTGGCATTCCCTCTTTTCACCTCTGTGTGCAATGGCACCTCCTCTCCACTCCATTCCCCTCCCTTTTCCCCTCTTCCCTGCCCACTATTGCTGCTGTCTATGGCTGACCTGGGGATAGGGAGAGCTCCACAGCCTCTTCTGTCCCACTAAAGATGGGCTGCCCAGGGAGCCAGACTCAGCTAGGAGAGCAGCAGTGGTGGGTGGGCTCCCCTTCCTTGCCTGGACCCCTGCAAGTGTTCCCTGTTCACCCAGGTGCAGCCACAGCGAGAAGGAAACTGCCCAGTGCTGCCACTGTCCCTGGTCAAGCCCAGGTGGTGCAGGCAAAAGAGGTGACAGGAGGGTCCAGAGGCATAAGCAGAGAGGTGGGGGGAAAAAGGAAGGGAAGAGGAGGTGCTGCTGAGCTTGGAGGAAGGAGATGGGATGCTAAGCACTGGGTAGGGGAAGCAGATTCTTTCCAGATTCGGGGATCTCAAAAACTTCCCGGTTGCTGCTCCTATGGTGTGGTCTGCCTACAGAAGGGGAAGCTAGGAGCAAGGGCGTGCAGCCACCTGCAGCGCTGGTTGCTGGTTGTGCACCTCCCTGTTCCGCCCCCCTTTTTTTAAATCCTGCATCTGCCTATGCTGCTACCCCCCTTTCCTGTCCAGCTCCCCTGTTGCATTTTGACTGAATAAGATTCTCATCACATCACAGTGGTGGGGGGATACAGAGAATGTATCCTCATGTTTTCGCTGAGCACTGAGGAGTACCGGACCCAAATGTATTCTCTGAGTGCTGCTGTAAAAAAAAAATAGAAAAATTCAATGACAACAGCAACCAAACTCTGCAAATAACAAGAGATCATGGTAATGCTGGGTCACAGCTTTCCACAGCTGAAACTCTGATCTAATGCTAGTGCACTTGCTCAACTCTAGAAATCGGTAGTGGCATCTACATCTCTACAGTATCCTTGATAACAAATGCCTTGGGATTTGCTGTTATTTTAAGATTTCTACATTTCTATAAAAGTACAGCTCAGTTTTACTGTAGGTGAAAATAACTGCATGTATGCTATTAATATCTGCTTTGTTCTGCAGTAGCTTATGCAGCATATCAGAAGACCTCGTTTCCAACAGGATGTGTTTTCCTTTTGCTTCTCCGGAAGAAGCAGAGTAATGTATTGATTTCGTACAAGAAACAAGGAGTCTTGACTACTGTGAGTTACTTGTAACATAAGTGTATATATCTCAACTTATCTTTGGTTGATACATCATTTAAATTGACTGCTTTTATTTTTCTCCTTGGCCTTTGATTTCTTATTTAACATCTCAAGGCCAGGAACTGAAACATCTGAGTAGAAAACCCACTGCTGGAAAAGAGGGCTTGACTCAAAAATAGTCATGAAGGAGTTCATTATCCTCATTCCTTCTGTTTCTTAACTATTAAGATGATGTTTGTTCAGAAGTTCCACATAGGATAGGAGACTCCATTGTATTAGATTTCTCACCAACTTATAGGAAGACCTGTCCCAAAGCTGTCTTGTAGCTTGATGAGACAGACATAAACTAGAAGTGGAAAATGTCGTTGCTAAACCAGATGGGGCAACTGACAACTGACGCCCAGGAAAAAGCCAACCTATTAAATAGGTACTTTGCGTCAGTCTTTCATCAGTCCCATGGGACGCCCATGCCTGCTATGGGACAGGGAGATCCAGGTGATGGGGATCCCCTACCCTCCATAAATGGTGACCTCGTGAAGGAACACCTTGAGAAGCTGGATACCTTCAAGTCAGCCGGCCCTGACAATCTGCACCCCAGGGTACTCAAGGAGCTGGCGAGCTTCATAGCCCAGCCCCTGGCACGGATCTTTGAAAACTCCTGGTGCTCTGGTGTAGTGCCCGAAGACTGGAAGAAGGCCAATGTGGTGCCGATCTTCAAGAAAGGGAGGAGAGTGGATCCGGCTAACTACAGGCCCATTAGCCTGACTTCTATCCTGGGGAAGATCTTAGAAAAGTTTATTAAGGAGGCCATCCTTGAGGGACTGGCCCAGGCTAACATCCTAAGGGATAGCCAGCACGGGTTTGTTGCGGGTAGGTCTTGTTTGACCAATCTCATTTCCTTCTATGACCAGGTGACCTATCACCTGGACAAGGGAGAAGAGATTGATGTCATATATCTTGACTTCAAAAAAGCCTTTGATCTGATATCCCACGATCACCTCTTGGCCAAACTGGCCAGTTGTGGCCTTGGGTCCACCACGATCCGCTGACTGGGAAATTGGTTCCGTGGTCGGACCCAGAGGGTAGTAATTGATGGAAATTAATCATCATGGTGTCCTGTGACCAGTGGGATCCCCCAAGGCTCTGTCCTTGGACCCATATTGTTCAACATCTTCATTAACGATGTGGACATTGGAGTCAGGAGTGGACTGGCCAAGTTCGCCGATAACACCCAACTTTGGGGCAAAGCATCCACACCAGAAGAAAGGCGGGTGATCCAGGCTGACCTGGACAGGCTCAGCAAATGGGCGGATGAGAACCTGATGGTGTTTAACACCAAAAAATGCAAGGTTCTCCACCTTGGGAGGAAAAACCTGCAGCATCCTTATAGGCTCGGCAGTGCTACGTTGAATAGCACTACAGAAGAAAGAGACTTGGGGGTCATCATTGACCACAAGATGAACATGAGCCTGCAATGCGATGCTGCGGCTAGTAAAGCGACCAAAATGCTGGCATGCATCCATAGATGCTTCTCGAGCAAATCCCGGGACGTCATTCTCCCCTTGTACTCGGCCTTGGTGAGGCCGCAGCTGGAGTACTGCGTCCAGTTTTGGGCTCCACAATTCAAAAAGGATGTGGAGAAGCTCGAGAGAGTCCAGAGGAGAGCCACGCGCATGATCAGAGGTCAGGAAAACAGACCTTACAATGACAGGCTGAGAGCCATGGGACTCTTTAGCCTGGAAAAGCGCAGGCTCAGGGGTGATCTGATGGCCACCTATAAGTTTATCAGGGGTGACCACCAGGATCTGGGGGAACGTCTGTTCACCAGAGCGCCCCAAGGGATGACGAGGTCGAACGGTCACAAACTCCTGCAAGACTGTTTCAGGCTGGACATAAGGAAGAATTTCTTTCCTGTCCGAGCCCCCGAGGTCTGGAACAGTCTGCCAGCGGAGGTGGTTCAAGCACCTACATTGAGCACCTTCAAGAGTAAATTGGATGCTTATCTTGCTGGGATCCTATGACCCCAGCTGACTTCCTGCCCTTTGGGCAGGGGGCTGGACTCGATGATCTCCCGAGGTCCCTTCCAGCCCTGATGTCTATGAAATCTATGAAATCTATATGAGCAAAATGAGGAGAGTAATGATTGGTAAGAAATTATGCTAGCTGCAGGGTTTCATTTTTGTGTTTTTTGTTGGTTTGAATAATTATTGGGGTTTGGGTGTGCTGAGGGGAAAAAGGTGGGAAAGAACCAAAGTTGGAAAGAATGGAGAGATTGGGTTGAAAAGAGACATAGATAAAGGAAAAGATGGAGCATGGCAACAAATATGGTTGTCAGCAGAGAAATGTTGATGTGCTGAGACGAGCAGTCAATTAGCAGAGAGAAGTCAAACAGCAGAATGAGAGACACTCATGTCTTGGAGCTGATTGCATCCGCTACCAAAGAAGAACCGAAGGAGGTCCGTGTTTCTGGGAGTTTTCTTGCAAAGATGCATGTGGGTGTAGGAACATGCACGTGAAGCCTGGTGCCCAGGCTGAGTTGATTTCCCAGTACCCACCACCCGCCTCCCAACACCCTGCGCCTTGGGGGCTTCTTTGTTTCTGTAAGGGAAGATAAAGGAAAAAACGAGGAGTCCCTATCTCCTTTTCCCATATATTATATAACTAGCTAATGCTGCAAAGGGCTTTAAATTGGAAAACTAAATGGCATTAGCATGGTCTAATTTACAACCATTCCATTTATTATGTTTTTGTGGAAGGCAAGTAAATAGCCGAAGATGGAGGTTTCTTTAAGTGGAATATCTGATTCTCTTCTGAAACATACATATTTGTAGAGGTTATTAGCATTTTTGAAAATAAAATATAATCAAATTTGGGCAATACAGTTGTACTTCTGTTCTGGTGATATGTTAATGCCCATCAAAAGGGAGAACGGATCTGAAGCCAGCGGTACAGTATTCTTGGTTACGTTGAGGAGGAATCAACTGTTATATATGTTGAAACCCTCATTCAGTTAGGGTGTTATAAATATTTAGTACAGCTGGAATTAAGTGAACAATCATTTAGAAATGGATACGTTTTTATGTTTTTGTTTTTCAGTGTGACCTAATTGTAACTGTATTTTGTGTTTCTGTTTTATTGGGATGTATATATTTGTACTTTATGAGGTTAGATAATGGAGAGAGAGAATCCAATAAACGTCTTCTCTAAGGGTAACTATTATCTATGGATCAACACTTCTGGTTCATGTGGTCTCTGCGGGGTGGCACTGGGAAAGTGATTCAGAGCTTCTTCAGCCACCTTACTGCCTGTATTTATGGGACAGAATAATGTATTAAAATAAAATTAGAATGAAGGTCCTTCATATGTTTTCATTATATACATCTTGTTTAAGGGAGTGCAACCATTTTTAATTTGTATGTATAATGCATGGAATTTAAAATCGAAATAATGCATTCCCAGATTGGGACACAAATTGGAAAAGGAGGAAGGAAAGGACATTTGTATCAAAGTAGTTTACTAAACATAATGCATAGGAGAAACACTAGCCTCATGTCAAGGAGATTAAGTTTTAAACAGGAAGAAATATAACATGGTAGAGACAGAGTAACCAGCAGCCAGTAACCTGCTGATAAGCTGTGCAAGAATAAAAAGGCTATTGTGTTCTCAGACCCGAGATGACTGTAGCTGAAGAAGCCAAGCCAAAAAGTATTGACAAATCAAATATTTAACAGGAGAGAGCATAAAAAAGGAGTCTGTCTGTGTGCAACTGGATTGTTTCGGCCATGGTGCTCAGTGCCCTCTAGTGACCCCCTGCCAATCTCTTCTTCCACTCTTGCCCACCAACCTTTGATATCGTTATTGTACTGGGAGGCTGCCTTCAGATTGCCCTGGGTTGAGATTGTTTCTAGAGCTGCTTCTTCCCAATCTGATCGTCATCCAGTACACTAGACCACACAACAGCTGTCTGCAGGCTTCCTTCATCTACTGAAATCCAGGCTGCCTAGACCTCCCATTAGTCTGGACTCTCCTTGTCTAGAAACTGGGCCCGGGGAGCAGGCCGATGTAAGCAAGTGCTCTCCCCACAGGTCTGGAGACTTGTCAAGCTTGGGTTACCTTGTTATAGCCTTCCTTCCTGGCCTACAATGTAGACACAACCTCCCTCTCAAGTAATCTTAGTCCTGGGCTTGTTAGTCCACTCAAAGCAAGAGTCCTTGGTTGTTAGCCTGCTCGCACCAAGAGTCATTGGGTCTGATACAAGCCTCCTTTTTGCAGTGCTCAGTCCTGGGGTTAGGTTCAAACTCCCTTTGCGGCACTCGGGTCTGGTCTTCCCCAGCTCTCAGGGATGGAGCCCACAACTCTGCACCCTCAGTGCAATCAATATGTAGCCACAGCAGCGCCTGGCAGCAAAGGGTCTGTGCCTGCAGCTAGTCTCTTTGGCTGCTAGATTCCAGAAGTCCCCACTCCCGATTCACTGATCTAAGGAAGCATGCCCTGTGGTAATAGGGGATTCCTCTCTCCTCTGTGGTCCAGAGCGGACTGCCTTGCTTGTCCCAGGAGCAGGGTTTATATGGGCTCAGGCCAAAAATGTCCAGCTCTTAAAGAAGCCTCACCATTTTTCCTTACTCTTCTGTTCTTTGGTAGTAACAGGGCTAGGGTTCCCTTTACACTGCTCACACATATAAATCCAGATTTTTTAAATCGTTGTTGATTTAGGGCCCTGTTTGAGACACCAGAAAGTGCAGAGCATCTACACTCAGTATATCTGCCCCTTTAAAAGGATCTAAAAGGGGTCCAAAATGAAGGCACCTAAAATCACTAGTCACTTTGAAAATATTGATCATGCCATATATACAGGAATCCCCAAGCTATGATGATGTGTACCTAGGAAGAGTAACAAACCAAACATTACTGTAAGCTCCCTTGTCAGCAGCCTTCTCCTATTTCTCACCAATTGCAATGTCAGGCCAAATCTGAGCAGACCCTTGCCCAGGCAGGGAACAGGCACTGTGGGTGTGATGCCAAAACTAGGAAAGAAAATTACTTCTTGGTATGTAAACTAAAGCAAAACTAATCAGATCACAGTATTTTTGCTCTCTTAACTGCCTGCTGACTTTGGCTGCCTCATCTGAAATGAGGGTCTCAACCCACCACCCCTTCCTAATCCGAGAAGCACTCTTTTCTTCCCTCTGAGTCTCAGCAGCTTGTCAATTTTTTGTTATATTTCATTGGAGTTTCTTGTTCTGAGATGTAGCCCTTTTTCTCATGCTCTGCTCTATTTAACACTCATCCTGTGGACCTCATGCAGTTTATAGGTGCTGGATACTATATTGGTCTCATTGCGCTCATGGACATTTGAAGACAGCAGTTCTCTGCCTGCCACTGGGAGAACCAAGATAGATTTCAGAAGAGTGGGGCAGGGAGAGCACACAGGATAGAGATCCAAATACATGTTTAGCAAAAATTGTTTGGCCTTGGCTTTAGATTTGAGCATGATTTGTATCCCAGCTGAGTTTGTGACCCTCTGAATATTATTGGGAATGTGAGATATAAATAGAGATATAAAGAGCTTTTGGGGGTAGTAATTTCTAAACCATGGTGACTCCGCTTTTTGGAGGATTCTTTTGGCATTGCCATCAGACACAACAAATGTTACATGCTCGTTAAACGTTTTTGTTTGTTTCTTGTGGCAATATCCAGGTTTCAGCGGCTGGAGAGAGAGTTCATAGGAGGCCTAAGTTAAGCAAAATAAGATGTCTCTGACATTCACAGCTTACTTACAGAGTTTTTGTTTAATTGTGAATATATAAACCAGCAAAAACTTTAATCTCATTCTCTTCACTTAGCTTAAAAGTCTTTAACTTTTAAACATGCAACAAAGTGCATGTGAGGTGATTCATCTATTTCCAATACGTTGTTTAATGTCTTGTCCTTGCTTCTAGCAGCAAACCCTTTTCTCTTCATTTCATGAGAGTAATCCAGACCCTTGTTTTGGTCTCTGAACCTAGCTGATCTCAACTGGACCTGGCTCCCTCCACACAGGCAGGCACTGACATCTGGGATTCTTAAGTTCCTCTTGGGGAATAATCCTCTCCCATGTTCCCCTCCATCCAGAAAAACTCAATTTGCTTAATAAGTTGTTTATCTAGGACAGCACTGGGGCAGGATGTAACAGAACGTGTTTGACTTGTCCTTGATAGAACCGACTACTACAGTCCTGTTGCTGCTTTGGACCTGTGTCCATTGAAGATGGAGTGAATTCAGCTTCCTCTTGAATTAGACCCTTCATTCTTCCCTTCAGGCTAGGGACAGACATTCAAAAAGCCTGAGTCTGAATTGATTCAGTCTTTGCAGGTTAGTCTAACTTGGCTAGGCTAAATTAGTTTTATAACTGGACAGACATCCCAGAAATGCAGGCACATGCCTGAAGTGGCTCAGGTTAGAAGCTGGGGGGGGGTGCTAAAGTAGCCCTCCCTTTGCTTCCACGGGGCTAAGCTGATGGTGGACATGGCTGGGTCCCTGCAGATGCTCTGA
Source organism: Crocodylus siamensis (assembly GCF_052110815.1). Taxonomy (NCBI): domain Eukaryota; kingdom Metazoa; phylum Chordata; order Crocodylia; family Crocodylidae; genus Crocodylus; species Crocodylus siamensis. The sequence goes on along the minus strand of NC_143403.1, from coordinate 9,445,504 downwards.
TTATTCCCCCCTGCCTCCCCCCAAGCAGCCCAGCAGGGAATGTTTATCACTCCTAATTCAGTGTTTATCAACCCATTAAGAAAACAAAGCCTCTCTCCATTAACTAATGGAGCTCTTTTTAAACAGCTCTTCCAAGACAGCTACCTGTTGATTAGCTCCAAAAAGCCTGTCTGCCTGTCATAGCCCATAGCACAGACTGTAGGCAGCATGTGATCTGCTAGCTAATGCTGAGGTGTCTGCATAAGGCAGGGGGGAGGGAGGAATAGTTCCTGCTTTGCAGGAGGAAGCCAGGCAGACGCTCTGTGCCTATAAGTATATACTGGAGCTCTGGCCAAGTAGCAGAGGGGAGGGGCCAGCCCTGCTGTGGAGCAAAGAGCCCTGTCGCGCCCAGGGAGCATGCCGGGATGCTGGGGGTGTTTGGTTTATCTTAAACCAGCAAGGAGTCTGAGACAGATATCACGTAAACCAGTTTGACCCGAATCAGCTAAGTCTGATATTACATTCAGCCAGGTTTATCTCAAAGCGGTTTCAGCCATTTTCAAACTTGTTTGTGTGTACTGAACATCTATTCTGTTACAGGTTTACACCAGTTTCTGATCAGTTAAAACTGTCTGTATGTAATGTTTGTCCCTAGCCTCAGAGGCATTCTGGACTTTCCTACCTTAACTTCCTTATTTATTCCATGCTACCTTTCAATGTAATGTTTTATTTTTGGGGAATTATTATAATATACAAAGTAGAATTGTTTTAAATACTATTTATAATTGAAAACACATTGTGTTTCTGTGTAAGGACAGCTGCAGCAGATGTGTTACCATGACATTATTTTATAAATGTAAATTCTGGAATTGGTTTTCAGGCATTATCAGGATGCATCAATATTGAATGACTTCTAAAAATCACAAGCGATGAAATGTGGCTCAGCATAGATGTTGTTAAGGAAAATGTTTGTCAAGCCATTCCTGAATCAAAACTGAAGTCCATTCTTGGACTAATTTTGATAACACTTGCAGAAAATCGATATTAAACAAGCGTCTTCTAATGGATTCTCACTTCATAAAGAGTGGGAATCCATTATTGGTATTAGTGATATAACCTTTCTTTTCTAGTTTATTAAAGCAAGTGAAAAATATTTCTGAATTTAATTCATTGCTTTGGAACATTATGAAAGTGAAACTGAGAGGTAGGATTATTTCCAAAGCCACTGCTCTCTTATTAAAATAAAGATAAAACAAATCCTGGAGAGCCACAGTAACAACAACAAGGGAAAAATGTATAAAACTTGGCAACTGAGCTGCGAATCTTTATTATTAACCCTTCATTCCTTTTGTAGTAAAAATAGTAGAACTGGCTAGCTGATTACTTACCCATTTTTTGCAAAAATGTAAATGAAGGCAATTGTTATATCTACAGTTATTCTCTGCATCTTTATTCTTTTATGAGACCTGATGGTATTTAAACAGAACGTTTTCTCACTAGGCTCAGCTTTCTTTCAAATTCTTTCAAACACAGGAATGCCAAAAAGCCATAAAATCCATGCAAATTAATAAAGTGCTGAACCCTGATGCAAGTGCATAATGCTTCTATAAAAGTTTTACAGTAAATTAGTTGGACTGTTATTAAAATCATGTAGTCTAGATGCTGAGACAAGCCTTCCTTTGGCTACTAATGTGTTTGACAATCACAACGGTTTTTATGAGGAAAAGGCTGGACCAGTTTACCTTTTATCATCTAGTTTTGCTGATTAATATTAATATATTAATTACATTATATTAGGCTGCATCAAAATGTTCATTTCTACTGAAAGAAATTTCTTGTGGTAGAAAAATAGCCTGGGAGCTGGACTGTACAGACATTCCTCCAGCCCCATGGCCACAAAGCTTCACAGGCAAGCTCTTGAGCTGGTGGCACTAGAGGGCTGCTCCCTGGGACACCCCCTTACCTCTCCCCTATCCTTAGGAGAACCCATTAATTAACAACTGTCCTCTCTCCTGCCTGGAAAAGGGACAAATTACCAAGTGGCAGTAGGCAGCAGCTGCCACAGAGAGCCCCCAGAGGGCTCCAGTCCCAGGAGAATGTCCTCACTTCTCACTAATCATCTGGTTGGCAGAATGGGGCCAAAATGGGGTTTCTGTGGTGGAAACCCCCCCAGTTCTCACCCTTAAGAGAACAGCTGCCACTCCTTGCAGTCCTTTGGGCTGACCAAGGCAAGTTATGGGGGAGCAGGGAGCTCTTAGCTGCTGCATCAAGGCTCTCTGAGCCTTGCTGGAAGGGCTTGGCAGCCTGCCTCGCCCTGTGTGCTCCTGGCCTCTCTGGCTTCTCCTTGTGACCTGCTCCATCCAGCTGACCTGGAGCAGACCAGGGCAAGGCAGGCTGCTGTGCTCCACTGGCAAGGTTCAGAAGGCTTGCTGCTGCACCAAAATGCCTCAGTCTTGCCTCTCACTGGAACTCCCGAGTGAGAATCAGGCAGGGAGGAGTCGGTGGCTGCTCCTCTCCTTCTTCCCTCCTAGCATGGGACGGATGAAGGGGGCAGCTGTCTCCTGTGCCTTCTCCAAACTGATGACTCTGGTCTCACAAAGACACAGGAGCCATTCCCTTAGCTCCTAGTCCCCAGGAGGAGTTAGTCTGGGGGAAAGTGTGCAGACAGTCTCTTGGCAGACTGGCAAGAATTTAATCCTGGTTGTTCCTGGGTTATTTTTCACCCAAAACAGTCGTTTTTGCTCTGGCTGAAAAATCTTAAATGTTTGCAAACATTGGGTTTCTGCTAGAAGAATAATGATTCACGTGCTAGAAAATGAACATCTGTATGTGGCCTTAGCCAAAATAGAGGTGTTGAATGTTGATGCCGTCTTTTCCTACTTTATGAATCAAGTATTGCTTAGAAAGACCAGATGACAATTAGGTGAAAAATAACAAGGATTCCATGTTCAAGCTTTGCTTATGGTGGAAACTGCTAATCACATAACATGTTCCTGTGGAGCTTGACAGATCTTATGGGGATGGCAGGCCAAGCGGATTTCCTTAGGACTGGGATTAATCAGCTGCCTGAAGCCAGCTTGTTGGGCTGCATCTTATATCTGTGGCACTCACAGGCTAGGGACAAAAGTTACACATAAACCAGTTTAAGTCATTAGAAACTGGTTTAAATGTGTAAAGGACCAGAAATTCAGTGTACCACTGGAGCTTCGGGCAGGTGCTTTGGCAGCTGGACTGGCTGTAGACACTGGCCGCCTGCCTGTGGCTGCCTGGACTAGCTTGGAGGTGCCCAGAGCCCTGCAGCCACCTGCCATGGGGCTCATGTACCTGCACCCACTGCCACTGCACCCCTTGTATGGTGCCTGCTCACCTGTGTCACATGCCAGCTACACCATGCAGGGGGTGCAGTTGCAACGGGAGCTGCAGGCACACAAGTCCCTGTGGCAGACAGCTTCTGGACTCAGGGCCTGCTGGCACCTCCAGCCCAGAGCAGGCAGCTGCGGGCACGAAGGACTCATCATACACGGTCAGTCCTGCTCAAGTGGTGTCACCTCTGCACTGCTGTCCAGCCAGCTGCTGCCTGTGCATGCCAGGTTGGGCTGTCATGGGGTTGCAGCTGGCTGGGAAGGACCATGCCCCCACAGCCTTGTCCGGGGCAGTCTGGCTTTCCACCAGCCTCGCCTGGTGCTGAGCTGGGCTGGCTATGAGTGCTGCTGAGGGTGGGCATGGAGGTGCTGGCTCAGACCAGGTTGGGCTGCAGGAAAAGGGCCCTTCCCAGCCAGCTGCAGCTCCATGACAGCCCGGCCCAACCTGGGTGCAAGTAGCCAGAAGCAATCTAGGTACACAGCTCTCCTGGCCCCAGCTCGAGCCACAGCCTACTGGGAAGGTCCCTGGCCCCGTGGCACAGCTCAGGCAGGCCCATGTATGGCCACCCTCAGCAGTGCCTGCAGGCTGATCCAGCTGAGCCCCACAGCCCCAGCCTTAGTCCTGAGCTAGGTGGGCAGGTCGTGGGGGGGCATGCTGCCTGGCTCTGGCCAGGCCCCCCCTGCCATGCAAGCAGCTAGTGGGGTGGAAACCCAGGCGTACCCTGGCTGAGTCCCTCTGCCTTTGCCCGAGAGGGGAGACAGGAGGGGAGTTTAATCCCCCTCCCTGTCCCCTCTTTGCCTGAGGTGCTGCGGTAGCCTGTTTCTGGCCATCCCCTCGCCTGCCCCCCTCCCCGGGGACAAACCTGGCAAGGGCTGCTTCCCTCTTTCTCTTTTGTTTTACCACTGTGCAGTAGTGGCATGTCATGGTTAGTGCCTGCCAGTGCTACTGTACAGTAGTGTCCCATGTAGACACGCCCTATATGTTTGTTTTAAGTCCATAACTCTGCTTAACTTTAACTATGAAACTGTAGTCACTACTTGCATATTAAACTAAAAAATACAGTAATGTGTAACGCTGAATCTTGTATTCTTTAAGTAAGAGAGGAAGTAAGACAGGTTATATGATTTTGTGTTTGGGTATTGATTATCTGATCCAGCCATTAGAAAAGAATTTGTGGGTTTCCCTTTATAATGTTTAGGGGGAGGGATATGTTGATATTTTCCCTAGAAGTCAACTTGATATGAGGAATTTTCAAAAGAATTACAAAGTACTTTACACAACTATTAAAATATTTTAAAAATTCATTGGGCAAAGACTACATGAAAGGTCTGGGTCCTCCATTGTTATTTTTTATCTTTTCTGCTTATTCTTATTTTTATTAAGCTGGTGGAAAGCAAAGTATATTCACTTTATTTTGTGGAATAACAAGGGTGTATTTGTGCATGTGTATGAGAATGTATATATGACTTGTAAAAGCTTGATTTATTAAGTTGTCTACTTGCACTGTATCAAAATCAAGCATCTCTTAAGAAAAAATATAGAGGAGAACATTGTCTTCCTCCTTAATTTATCAGCTTTGAAAAATGTTTTTTATCGAGGTGAGAATTAAGTTTCACACTTTATAATTCCAGTTGTAGAAGTCGATGAACAAGTTCAAGAAATGCAATGTTCATTATCATTGCACTTCCTTGTGGCATTTTGTTCTTACTTATTTATATTCAGTTTTACTTTTATCCTGCTAGACATTTTTCAGATTTTTAAAATTCTGAAATGATCACATTGCAAGTATTTTGTATTATATGAGGATCTATGAGCTTTGCTCATAGGCCAAGACACCACCCTTGTATTATTGATATTAAGAGTTCTAAACTTCACAGGGAAAAAGACCTGAAGTTACGTGACATTGTTTCATTTAGAGAAGAGCAGAAAAGAGAGTATGTTAGAGAGGAATATACAGTGATGGATAACAGAAAATGTAAACTGGGCCCACGTACACAAGACACATTTTAGGTGACAAGGGATCATTTAGTCTTACTTGCACAACATCGCCCATAAAATTTCTGCCCTATTCATCTTTCTCATAATGAAAATGCAAAGGAAAAAAAGAATACTATGTAGTTCCCAATCAGCCTGTGAAGCTTTTTAAAAGCCTACCCATGTGTCAGGTTATAAACCAAATTTTGATTCTTTTGTACACACTGTGTTATTTCAGTGTTTCTTGCATCTTCCTTTAGCATGCGTGGTGCTAATCACTGCCAAAGAAGGGATCCCCTGGAGTAGATGGACCAACAGTTTGTTTCAGCAAGGTCTTTATCTGTGTTCTTTGCCAAGAGTAGCTTTCTGGATTCTTCCAGGCTGTTTCTACACTTGGACCATTAGGATTGATCTTCAGGCTTCCCTAAAACCCTTTCAGGCAGATCATCTATGCTGAAAAACCCTAAGATTGATCTTTGGTGACTCTGAAAGGCTCCAAGCTTAGGAGGACTACTAGCACCAATCCCAAAGATTTCAGTTCCTGACTTACAGCTTTCCCCCCATTCCTTGTCTACTGTCCATAAATAGAACAACATTTAGAAGGGAAAACAGTCTACAGATTGATTTCTGGAAGGGTTTCACTCAAGGCACAGGGATAGTATAATATGGGCTTCAAAGTGTAAGTGGGTGTTTGAAGATGTCCCTTGGGGTCAAGTCTAAATAGCAGTGTATGTGTATTCCCATAGTCATAGAAATTACACCATGTCTTTCTATTGGTCCCAGGTATCCATAGGTATCTTTTGTCTTTTCTGACCTGTGCTGCAGGATCTGCTATTCTTCTTGCATAGATACATTTTTGGTAATTTTACTTTTCAGTACTCTGAAAATAAACAATCACAACGTGAACTATGTAGAACCTCCACCATTGTGTTTTCTGACACTGTCCAAATCCATTTAACATGATTTGTTGAATTTGTTTTTCTGTTTTCCTCTACTATTCTGTTCTATGTCCTTTTCTACTAGGTTAGGGAATTCAAAAAATTGTTTCCTAAAGACTCTGGTCTTCGCGCTCTTGCTCCTGTTTCTCCATTGTCAGCCTTTTTTTCCTCTTGCATCTAACCTGCCTGACATGTCTCTGACTTTTATCTCATCAAAGAATGATTGTTTTGATCTAAATATTTATTCTTACTGCATCTTTCCTGTACTTTACTTTCACTCTCAGTCCCTCAGAAAAGAAAACCTCATGTGTATCAAATGATGGCAATTTCAGCGGTCTTTATTTAGAGACACAAGTTTGAACAAATTTAAAAGCTTAACACCAGCACAAGTTAGTAACATATTCACTTCAGAAAAATATTTTAATATTCAGGTAATTGTATAGAATTTGCATTTTTCAGAGAGATACGAAGGGCCTTGTTACATGGTAATTTTGGGTGGCTCCTGGAGGTCTTAACACCTGGATTGTCTGCTTATTAACACCTGAAACTTGTTCTATGGGTACAGATTGTAGCCATGTTGGTCTAAGGACATGGTCAGGTAAGGTTCTTTGGCTAAATCTGATATCTTATATTAGACTAACTGAAATAGGTGGAAAAATTCTTCTTGGCAAGCTTTTGGGTATAAATAGCAACTTTTCCTGGATGGAATGAATGAATAGTAAAGAAGCCAAAGGCTGGTGTGCATGCAAGGAAGCCAGTCAGTGAAGATATAAATTGTGGAGTCAGTGGGTGAGAGACAACCGGGGTGGGGTGTGGGGAATGAATGTAGCTGGTAAATAGGGATGTATGTAGTAGCTGTGTTGGTATGAGAGAAAAAGAAATGCAAAAATCTAGAACTCCGGGTTCCAAAATTATACCTTCTATTAGACCAACTGAGAAATTGCAAAAAAATATCTTTTTCTGCAAGCTTTCAGGCTCATGAGCCCTTCATCAGGCTCAGGGAAAGTTCAAGATGGTAAAAAGTCCATAGTGGAGAAGTACCTGGGGAGTACTTTTTATATCCAGGAGGTTGATGAAGTGAAGTTCATAGGCTTGTCTGTGAAACGTGTTTTGTAAATTCCCTTTGAGGATTAGAACTGAGAGACTGGAGAAAAAGTGGATTTCTTGTGAGAAGTGTGCATCCTCAGGTAATTGGGTATTCTTGTCTTTGACAGATTTCTGGTGTGCATTTATTCTGCTGCGCAGTTGTTGTTTGGTCTGTCCTACATATTTTCCATCTGGGCATTTGGTGCATTGGATGAGATGTATAACAATTCTGGAGGTGCAGCTGTAAGATCCAGGAAAGCTGATGGTTCTGTTGTGAGATGTAGTAATTTTTGGGGGGGTGGAGATATGTTGGTAGGTTCTACATTTCTTGTCAAGTATAGCAAGGGTTTAATCTTGATCTTGAAACTAGTTCTAAGCACTTGTTAGGTGACTCAAAGTTGTATCACTCCAAAGCAGGATTATCTCTGATCCCTGTTATCCAGCTCCTGTTACACAAAGGTGTAGCCACTGTATGGAAGGGTTAACCTGCCTGATTGGCCCCTTCTGCTGCTGCTGCTTTCTGGGCCAAAAGAGCAATAGCCCAGCAGCAGTGGTGCCCAAGCAGGCAGGTTAACCCTTCCTTACCTGGTCCTCTCAGCACAGACAGGCACAAGTAAGTAATGCCCTGGGGGTGGGGGGAGACAGGGGGGAATGCAAGGGGTAGGTGGGGAGCCCTGGAGGTAGGGAATTGCGGGAGCTCCAGTGGGCAGGGGGAAGCCCAGAATGGGGAATGGGGGTGGGAATGATGTGAATATGTGACTGCTCCAATCTCAGACTAGAACTAACTGCACTGTGCGTCTTGTGACATAAGGTGTAACAAGGCTCTAAATTACAGGTTTTAATACAGATAGTCATGGACTGTTAAAAAAACAACATCTATCCCAGTTAGTGCTTGGCTCCATGTTATTTCTGTCCCCATAACATCTCTTTACAACTTTTTTTGGGTGAGAAAACCATAAGCTGGAATGTCTCTTTGCTTTCATACATGTTCATACGGGACAAATTAAGACATGAAGTCTTAACAATATAAAAAAAATCAGCGTGCTACTTTGTGTTCTATCGTAAATGCAATTTGGGCTGGTACTGAAAAAACTACTCAACATATTGAATATGCTTAAAAATAAACAGAGTTAATGGAAAAGACACGCACATGAGTACAAGAAGCCATAGTATAGCTTTTAGCAGGCGTGTACTTCTAAACTGTGAAAATATGGACGCAAAAGGTTATGATTCATATGTCAACACTTTTTCATAAGAATTCTTTATTAGACTATCAAATACTGTAGCTTACTGTAGATGTTCCCTTTGATCTTGATTTAAACCGATATAGAACTCTAACACATGGGGTAGTGATATTTCGCCATGTTATCACACACATCTTCATGCTAGTTCTAAATTACTTACTTATATCTTGTGATGGGTCCTTCAGTTTCTCATAAATTAATAAGGCTTCTGTGAATATTTGCAAGCAGGTTGTAGAACTCCTAGTCTGCTTTAATACAGAGACTGCAAAGAAAAGAGGACAGATAAAGCAAGTTTTTTTTCTTTAGCATGCTCTTCCAATATGAAGCAAAATATTATTAATCTAGACTGCCTGCTACTTTCATTTACCATGTAGCTGCTCATGGGATTACAGGCACAAAGGTTTCATAAATTTCAAATGAAATATGAACATTTGTTGTCAAAATACTGTTAAGCTATAAAAGCTCTGCTAGTAGTCGTCCTGCTTTTTTATTGTAACATTTATATCCATGGGCATTAGTGTGTGCTTGGGTCTGAAGGGGAAATGATTTTTTTTTCCTCTATCATTTTTTTTCTTGATTTTTCACTCAAGTGACAGATAACAGGACAGGGGATTGGAAAAGTATATATTTCTCTTCATTACCAAAACTCTTGCAACTCCTCTTTCTAATTATATGGCATTGTCAGGCTCTCATATTAGTAGCACAGTGAGATGTAAGTTGTTGCCAGGAGCAGGGCTTAATTGAACATGGCTTTGACTCCTTTTCAGAAGGAAAGCTCTCTCTGTGGCTGGCTTGCCAGCTTCTCCTCTATCTTTAGCTATGCCACTCAGTAGAGTACTTGCCCTGGTGGACCTTCTTTCCTTCTTGTGTCCTTGTTCTCATGACAAGGTATTTAGCAGGCTTCACAGATTTGTTGGAATCTGAGATAGCTGAGCCGTGAGTGTTTCTGTACTCATAATTTAGCCTCAAATGTGCAATGCCGGGGCTGTTAGCTGCTTGGTTTTTTCCACCTTCTAGTTCTCTAGTACCTGCTGCCAAATGCAACATCACTGTATCACCAACAGGGTGGGGCTGGGGTGGCACAAGTGCTACAGGGCATGGCTGTGTCTGACCACCTTTTCTGGGGTTTAAGGTCCAGTTTTTATAATGAATGAAATAACCGAGGCGTCAATGCATCTTTTATGTGAGCATCATGTCAGTAGTCCTACCAGAATCAATCAAACTGTTTACATGAGTAATGTTGTATGCACATCTTCATGGTATTGTGCCCTAAGTGTTTATTTAGATTTATTAAATCAGTGGTTAGGCACCAAATGAAATGTCCAAAATGGAAGTGTTTTGAGTTGCTAAATATAGATTTAAGTGTCTTTTTTTAGGCACCCAAATTAGAAAATATAGGCCAGGTACATTAGAGGTACACTAGTATAGGCCAGGTACACTACATAGATCAGGCACACTACATTATACGTGTACTGGTATAAGTAGGACCTACCAAATCCATGGCAGAAGTAGAGTGAATGGCAGCTCCTTTATCCTTGCATGTTTGCCCACACACATCTTGCCCTCCGCCCCCCCCCCCCCCCCGAAGACCCCACCACTCCCTTCTGATGAGCAGGGAAGCTAAAATCATGGTTATAAACATGGCGCCATTTTTGCCTCCCTGCCAGTCAGCAGCAAACAGCAGGGCTGTCTGGGGGCCCCTCAGCCAATCAGCGGCAAGAGGCAAAAACAGCGCTATTTTTAAAAATGCAGTTTTTGCCTCCCTGCTAGTGAGCCGCAAGTGGGGCCCCTCTACCAATCAGTGGAGGGGGGAGAGGTGTGAGGAAACTGGCAAGATTAAAGGAGCCGCAGCACTTCTGCCATGAATTCAGTAGGTCCCTACGTATAAGTAATCAGAAACTGGTCTATATTGTCACAGAAGTTCAGCACATAAAACAGTCTATATCTCTAAGAAAATAGAAGTTCAGCACACGTAGACTGGTTTAAAAATGGCAGAACTTGGTGTAAGATTTGCCCTCCTCTCACCCCCCCTCCCTCCCCACAGGGTGAATCTGCGTTATGTTCGTTACCAATCTAAACCGCTTACAGAAAACCATGCAACTTGGATCAATTCCACCTTGGGCTTTTTAAATATCTGTACCTAGCCTTTATAACCAAATGGAAGGGTTTAGAATTTGTTTCAATCCAGCAAACTGTATTATGGTATAATCAATAAACACCATTTGGGATTTTTATTAGAAGACATATGGCTAAAATAGTCATTCATTCTTTGTCTAAGGTACGAAGAGGATGTCTTTACTGTGAAAATGAGTATGACATGTTAAAACTGTGTAATAGTAAGCAGACACGTCTCAGTGCTGATGGCTGAATTCTGGAAATGCTCTATTTATTTTCCTTCTATTGACTAGTTGCATTCAGGCAAGACTGCCAGTGCGTTGACTTGGAAAACAACTGAGACTGAACAATTTCAAACCACTGACATTATACTGCTTCATTTGTGAACTGCATTGCTTCTGCATGCACCAGTTACTTTTTTATGGAGTGCTTGCGCGTTTAGGAAGCTTTCAAAATAAGAGAGACATAAGCTATCTAAAATATAAAAAGAGCTGCCCATTTTATCCATTTTGCATTTTTAGGACCACTGAATAAAAAAAGACTGGCAATTTTAAAAATAAAACCACCTAGCAATTTATAAAGCCATTTGCATGCATTCTGATGTACTGTAAAAAAGTTTATAGATCTAAAATTTCTCCATGGAGAATATCTCCAACTCTGGAAACCATATTATTTTCCAATATGTTACTTTCAGTGCAGTTTCTTCTAAGGTAGTCCATAACGGTGGAAACATAAGACGAAGCACATCAAGTTAGTTTGTGAGTCTGTGTCTAGACTGATATTTATATAGAATTAAGCTGAGTTTATATAAATAACTAAAACATTTAAATTCTAGTTCAGTCCGTACTCTCTTTTCCCCCAATACACATTAATTCTTACTAGATCCAGGATCAGTCTGGAATATTTATATGCATGGCAAAACACATGCCAGTGCGATGCTGACCGGTTTTGACTTCCATGAGGAATGGAGGCACTGATTGGCATTTCCATGATGACACACTTCACTTTTTAGTATGATTAGCCACATGTTCAGTCTGTGCTCTGTGCAGAAACCAGACTCATGATGTGTTCAGTCCTATTGCAGCTGCATCAGAGGCTTACTTCCCTGAGTAGCTACACTCAGACTAATCTCAGTTTTACCCAAAGTGACTCTATAAATGACATTTCCCTGTGTTTATCATTTTAAATTATTTTCATGTCAAATCTAAGGCTGCAAACAGATTTCACACTTGTCCTGGGATAAGCAATTTTATCCCAGGGCAAAAAGTAATCATTCAGACATCCACATCCATTGTCCTAGGACAAATCCTAAAAAAGTTTATGGGATAAGAGGTGCTAAGAGTTTGTCCCAGGACATTGCAAAGTGTCTCTGAACAGTTCTTCTCCTGGGGTCTAATCATTGAATTGATGGCAGAAAAGGAGCAGTGCCATTCACTAAACCTTGAGTGGAAGGGCAACGTGTGTATGCATAGGCACAATAGACACAAATGCAACATCTGTTCCTAAATGTACAGTGGGGAAAAAAAGACTACTGTGAGAGTAACCTGCAGGTGCCTCAGAGGACCAAAGAACCTCTGACATCTAGTTGAGGTCTTGCCTCTCTCATACTGGGAGCTGAGTACCAGAAGTAGAAATGCAATCAAGCAATTTTTTCAGAGGAAAGAATTACAGGAAAAAAGTTATTTTTTGATGCCCTCCCCCCATCAACATATATTACTTGCTAGCTTCCTGGCTCTGGGATCATCAGCATCCTTGATGATAACAGAGAACTTTAAAAAATACCCTTTGTCACCCACTGCTTTTACAGATAGGTGCTTTTCATCATAGATGTAGACAGTTGGGCTAGGGACAGACATTCAGAAAACCTAAGCTTGAATTAATTCAATCTTTGTAGGTTAGTCTAACCTGACTAGGCCAAATCAGTTTGTAACTGTAGGCATCCCCTCTGGACTGATAAAATGCAGGCATATTCCTGCAGTGGCTTAGGCTAGAAGCTGGGGGGCACTAGAGGAGCCCTCCCTTCCCTTCCATAGGGCTGAGCTGAGGGGAGGGTGTGGCCAGGCCCTGTCAGGACCCTCTGATTAGGTTGCCCCCACCCCTGAGCAGCCCAACAGGGAGTTGCTAACACAGTGTTTATCACTCCTTGCTGAGTGTTTATCAGCTCATTAAGAAAACAAACAGGCTCTCTGTTAGTTCAAGCTCTTCCTAAACAGCTTTTCCATGGAAGGAACAGAGAGAGATTACCAGCCACCTGTTGATTAGCTCCAAAAAACCCTAAGCCGACACAGTCCTGCCTGCCTTTGTCCCATCTGTCACAGCACCAACTACATCCAGCATCTGGTCTGCTAGCTGATGCTGTGTAAGGCAGAGGGGGCAGAGAAATCCCTGCTTAGTGGGGAGTGGGGAGGAGGGGAAAGCCAGGCAGACCCCACTGTATGTGCAGTCTCTGCCAGAGCTGCGGCCAGGGAGCAGAGGGGAGGAGCCAGCCCAGTTCTGTGGAGCAGAGAGCCCCACCCAATCCAGAGAGCATGCCGGGATGCTGGCAGACTCTGATTTAACATAAACCAGGAAGGGGTCTGGGACAGACATTGCATAAACCAGTTTGACCCAAATCAATTAAATGTGATACTGCATTCAACCGGGTTTATCTCAAACCAGTTTCAGCCCCTTTCAAACTGGTTTATGTGCACTGAACTTATATTCTGTTACAGGTTTAAACCAGTTCCTGATCACTTAAACTGGTTTATGTGTAATATCTGTCCCTAGCCTTGGAACGCAGTAAATAGTTCTAATGAGAATGCAGAAGAGGAGGAACAGGTCATCCCCTCACAGCTGCATGGCTTCTCTGAAATGCCGACTAGAGTAAATGGTGATGCTGTGGGGTGGAACACGTATCGGGTAAACAGATATCATTTCTGACTCGCACAACTTGCAGCTATTTACGCTTTCCAAAGCAGAACCCCAGTTTAATTAAAACATTGGTTTTGCATTGCATGCACTTTGGATTTTTATTTTTTCTTTTCCCTCAAAAATAGCATATGCCAGCAAACAGTCAAAACACTGATAAGAAACTACCTCAGTCACTATACTTACATGAAGTAGATATCATGTACTCAACTATCTCTGCAGAAGCTTAAAAATTGGAACCTGTTTTATTGACATGGATTGAAGGGCGAGTCAAGGGTGTCCTCTAGTGAAGTGTATGAAAGATCTTTAAGTGATGGATGAAGAACCCAGCTGCCAGAATGTGATGTCAGTGCACTTCCTTTTGGCCCAGAGAAACAATTCCACTAACTTGGGCGTCACTGAGCTAAGGGATATGAGGCCTGCCATTTCAAGCCAAGCAGGGTGTTCACTTAGTTTTACCCCAAATATCTTCATGCTATGCTTTGAAATAAAAAATTTTGCCAGTTGTATTTTTGGCTTGCTGTTGCTGGTCTAGCTATTTGTTAATGATTTTTTTTTTTAGGCACGCGGATAACAGTTGTTATTTGCCCAAAACCTCTCTCTGCTAGAAGAACTTATTCAGTGTACCGCACTTCTAATTTCAACCTGGTTTGCCACCCAGCTTCTCTTGTGCCGGTTCTTTTTGTGGTGCTGGGTACAACAGTGTAGACTCAGGACCAAAGGACTTTGCCATTTGGAACAACAGAACGCACTTTGTTGCAGGTAGCGGCCTTTTCTGAATCAGAAGCAATGGATGTATTTAAGGAGCATCATTACAAAAAACCCCACAAACAATAGGCTGCAGATTTCATGGACACGCCATGAGAGCGTATGTTGAATGCCACGTGGGTAGAAGGTATAGAGGGATGGTTAGCACCTTCATCAGGCAAAAGGCAGAGCAGGGTGGCACCTTACAGATTAAAAATACATCCATTTTTGTAGGTACTGGACTACTTTGTCAAATGCTATAAATAAAAAAATAAAAATCGTACTGCAGTCCTTGAGGGAGCACATTATCTCCAAAAATGTACGCTAGCCAATAGTTTTCAGAGTTATAGCTTCTGCTCCATCTGTTTGAAAGGAGTGTTTATGAAATCCATGGCTGCCTTCCTCTGTTTTCTGAGATACTGGCCAGATATATTTCTGTCCTTCCAAATATTTATATTATAATAGCCTCCTTGATAAATTCACACCCACTCTCTAATGGTTTAAGAAACAAAGAGCATTAGAGATAGAAAAGGCAAGCATGAATCAGGAGGCAAATACCTTCTTAAAATATGTAGAGGCAGTGTTTAAAGGCGGTTGGTTGACCAAAAAAGCTCTTTTGAAATACGAAGATAAACTGCCCCTTTGACCTGTTATGAAGTTACAAAATTATTTGGAAAGGTTTATCTTCATGTCATTTCACAGCTTTCTCCTGTTAGTGCCATTCTCTTACTTTCTTACTTCATATATTTGTTAGGGTGGGAGGGGGGGAAACCAAAAAAACCCAACCCCTTGCTGGCTGGTTATCTGAATGTGGAATCCACTCCTGAAAAGACCCCGGCCCTCCTGTTAACACAATACTTTTATCCGGTAATCACAGCCTGCGGGAGACAAAATAACAATTCATCTGGAAAACGAGATTAACTCATTTAAGTTAGGCAGTGATCACAGAGAGAAACACGTTGGTGTTATCTGTCTGAACGAAAGCATACAGATTTGAGGGCCATTCCGGTTCAGAGGGTCTATGTAGCAGGCCCAGCTTGTTGAAAGTAATTGGACCCTGTCAGAGTATGCCTTTGTGAGATATGGATATTACAATGGAATTCTATTAATCTCTGACAAATCCCCTCTCATCTGATAAAGATTGTATACCTCTTTTCTTCATTAGAACAACTTACTAACCACTTTCATGTGCGCAATGGTGTGCCCCGAGCCTCTGTGATTGTGTCGCAGGTGAAACGCGGTTTTGCCCTTCTAAATTTTTGATCTTAGGAAAAAGAAAGGGGGGCGGAGATTCACAGCACTACATTTTATCGACATGTTTACACTCTATGTCATATTTTAGTTATATTCTTTACTTAAAGAAGTGGCATTTCCACCCCCCATAGAATTTTGAAGGCTTTTTTTTTTTTTTTGCTTAAATCATTTTCATCGAGACATGCCACATACACTTTAAGTAAACCATAATACCAAATAGTATTTTTATGGCACAAGCTAAGCAAGTACTGTTATCTTTCCTTCCCAATATGCATTTTAATGTAAAATATATGTTCAAGTGCTCAGATGAAGGATAACAAATATATTTTAGTGGAACTTTTTTGGAACAGCGAAGTGTTTTGTTTTGGTTTTTTTCTTTTCTTCCTTCAGTGCTTGTAAAGTGTCTACCACAAGGTGCTACCATAACAATAAAAGCCAAGGTTTTATAGTGAAAGAAAACTCCATTGTGAGAATTTGTAGCGGTGCTTCCTGCCTCTAGTTGAGAAACTAATTTTGATAGGTTTCTTCTGTGCTTACAGCAAGTCGCAGTGAAAACTTTGTTGAAGTGAATGTTTAAAGAAGGTGGGGGAGGGATTAATTGTTCTGTCCCAATTATACCAAACTTTATACCGTGGTCAAATAGGCTTCTTTTGAGATCATTTATGACAGGGCTGTCCAACTTCTAAGTGGCTGGGGACTAATGGCCTGCAGGCAACACCAGCAGAGGCTGTATGCCTCCTGGCCTCACACCATGTGGATGCCTCCTCCACTTTCCACCACCTCCCCAGTGCTGCCTGGTGCGCCCCCTTGGGTGCTCCCCTGCCCCACTGCTACATGGGGCTCTATTTCCCAGGGTGCACTGCCCCAATTTATGCTCCCGTTTGAAATTTCTGCTATAAAACATTTATAGCATGATGTAGAATTAAGCAGGCTATAGAAATAGTACAAGAGAAAAATGGTTTTAACTTCATTTGGATGAATATGTTTACAGATTTAGTTTTTGTCTTCTGATACAAGTCAAATGCCCCAACCAGGATCAGGGTCCCACTGTGTTAAGATCTCTGCAAACATATCCTAAGAAGTCCTTTTCCCAAGGAACTTACCATGTAAAGGGCTGATCTGGTCATTGAGTCCCTACAGATGTATCCTTGTGCAGAGCCTCAATACTCCAGTGAGGATTTGGGGTCTCATTAAAGAAAGGATGTGGCAAAAGTATGTGATAATGAGAGGAAGGAGCCAGTATCATTCTCTTGCAGCAGTTCGGTTTATTAACAAGTGGGATAATACTGAAATATATTTGTACAGAGAGATATTTATATAATGGTTACTGTGCTGGTCAAAGAGTGTTGGCTGAGGTTTTAGTCATCACAGCAGAGAGAGGTTTTGATTAGTCATTTGAAGGAATAGGTTATTAATAGTCTTAAAAGACTAGTTCCTGACATACATACATTTCTAAAAGAAAAATATATGTTTAAAAAAAGAAGTCTTTTCCCAGCTGGATTTCCCAGAACAGTCGTGAGAAACTGGTAGTAGACAATGTTGTGGAATAACGAAAAGACAGGATGTGGCTATTTATGGATTACAGTTCGGGCACTGGTTGGATAGAAGAAATCAGCAAATCCACAAACACATGCATGAAGTTCGGCAACAGCTAAAGAGCGGAGATTGGTATGGTGCGAAGAACTTCGGACTAGGAATGCCAGGTGATTTATGTGATTTAGAGCCCTCAACTTTCAAATGTTTTTTTTCCTTAACTCCCATGTCATTAAGAGCTGTTCAGTAACCTGTTTGAAATAAGTAGATGTTCACAGTTTGGATTCAACTTTTCAAAAACTGGAACCCATTGAAACCCTTGTTAATAGTTTTATTACAGATACCAATCTAGATGGCCATGAAAGCTTGAAATGGCATATCAATTTACAAAGTAGTCTCTCCTTCCGTAAGATGGAGAGGTAAATTATATGTGAAATAAAGCATGTGTTAATGTTGTCTTCTACCTGCTTGTGTTGACATAGAAAGCCTCCATCCTCAGGGAATTAGTATCATTTTTTTTTCCAGAGTAATTTACAGCACTGTTGATGGGGAAGTTATGATCATGGCAGCTTGAAATATCAAATAAAACCCTTCTTTGAATAATTCTGCTGGCTAGTTGTACTGTAAACTTACTGAGAGGCCATTCTTCTTCTGTCATGTGGCATCTGCTACCGACTTCCAAATCTGAGCCACTGTCTGGTGTTGTCCTTCAGTGAGCATATTTCTTCTACCCCATCTGGGCATTTGTAAAGATTGCAGCTTTCGAGTAAGTGCTGTGCTGTTTGTTGGGCACCGCATTCACACAGGGGACTGCCCAAGATGTTCCTCTTGTCAAGTGTTCTGTTGAAGCATCCGTATCTACATCTCTGTCCATTCAGCTTGACCCACGCATCTCTGTCCAGGTTGTGCCCAGTGGGGGACTTGCTTGGTGGTGTTATAAAATATTGTAGCAATAGGTCTGACCTTTTCCAGTGGTTGGCCCACTCTGTTGCTGCTCATAAGTTTGGTTCAGCAACCCCAATCTCTTCCAGAAGCTTGTGGGCTTCATTTATAAATGATGTCCACCTTTTAAGCCCCTTCAGCCTCTGTATTTTCATGTCTTCAGTTAACAGTTGATGGAGCAGTTGATGTTATGTTGAATAACAATGTGTTCAACATTTAGCCACATGCACACGACACTCATTTCAGTGGCCTCCCTCAACTTCGATACTTTGAGAGAGGCCACTGAAATGAGTGCTGTGTGCATGTGGCTAAATGTTGAACGTATTGTTAAAGTTCTTTCTCAGTAGTACTTATCAGGGAAAAAGGTCTTTAATGGGCTCAGAAACCAATGAGAAAAGAAAGTTAGTAGGATATTTCTGGGAAGTATTGTACACTATTGCTTTTAATAAGTGTTCAAACATTTATAAGCAGTTGTGCCTGCTGAAAAAGCTGGCCTCTGAATGAAACACTGTACCACAGTAAAGTGATGTAAATATCTGATTCTTTTTGTGAAGTATAGTGAAGAAGATTTAAAAAGTTAAAAGCATCCATCCCTTACCAGGTCTCAGATATAACCTTTGCAATATACCTAAGTCTCCTTCATGGTACTGTACACACATTTAACAGTAGAGAGAAAGATGGTGTAAAAGCACTCAGACAAGTTAGACAGAGTTCAGCATTAATAGCTAGATTTAAGTTAACAAGAGGTATGATAACATTTTAGTTTATTAAAATATACCACCTAGGAAAATTCTACTCTCCTGTTCACCCTGAATGAGCAGTTTTCCTTGAGAGCTGAGGAAAATATTATTAGGTTGGTTTTTGGTTTTTGTTTTGCATTATCATCCATCATCTTGGCAAAGGGCAGGTGAGTAGATTTTGTGCTCTGGCTGGTAAATTTTCATGACAAGTTTGTGAAGCTGAGTAATATTGAGTCCACTAGACCTTGCATCCCCATGCGAACTATGAATTAAGTGATATAAGTCAGAAAGACATGGGGAAGCTGGGACGGGAGTAAGCCGTATCGGGGACCAAGCTGGGGGGTCGTGGGAGCAAGCATTGGTGTTCACACAGGGGACTACCTGATATTCCTTCCCCCTTCATCCTCTGAATAGGAAGGTTAAGAGCAAAAGGAGGAGGAGTCTGGAAAGTAGATACAAGGTTGTCCCCCAGTCTCCAGACACAGGCCAGGTACAGACATTCAAAAAGCCTAAGGCAGAAGCAATCTAAGTTACACACTTTAAGCACCCTAGGTTAGGTCGGGAGTGAACAGAATAGACATTCGTGCGTTTGTGGGGGGAGGGGGGCATGCAGGCACCTGTACAGGCCGAGACCAGCACATTGGGCATGGTCCCACATGCCTCCCAAGGGACTTCTTGTGCTAGATCACTCCTGATGGACTGCCAGGCACAGCTGAGCACCCCTTCACCCTGCTCCCCCAGCAGCGTCAGCCATACACATGACAGCTGCTGGCAGGCAGTAGAGGCAATCTTGCTTGACCATGCCCAGCTCTGGTCCTGCGAACTGGTGCAGCCCCAGGGAGCAGGACCAGTGCCAAGCAGCCCTCTTGCCCCCTCCCCCAGTGACAGCAGCCACAGGCATGACAGCTGCTGGCAGACAGCAGAAGCAACCCTCTTCAGCCATGCTGGAGCGTTGGGCTCAGAGAGTAGTAATCAATGGCTCAGTGTCTAGTTGGCAGCTGGTATCAAATGGAGTGCTCTGGGGTCAGTCTTGGGGCTGGTTTTGTTCAGTGTCTTCATCAATGACCTGGAAGATGGCATAGAGTGCACAGAGTGGCGTAGAGTACACCCTCAGCAAGTTTGCAGATGACACCAAGCTTGGGGGAGCAGTAGATATGCAGGATGATAGGTCTAGGATTCAGAGTGACCTAGACAAATTGGAGGATTGGGCCAAAATAAATTTCATGAGGTTCAACAAGGAAAAAGGCAAAGTCCTGCATTTAGGATGGAACAGTTCCATGCACTGGTGCAGGCTGGGGGCTGACTGGCTGGGCAGCAGTTCTGCAGAAAAAGACCTGGGGGTTACAGTGGACAATAATCTGAATATGAGCTACAAGTGTGCCCTTGTTGCCAAGAAGGCTAACAGCATACTGGGCTGCATTGGTAGGTGTGTTGCTGGTAGGTCAGGAGAAGTGATTAATCTCCTCTACTCAGCAGTGGTGAGGCCACATCTGGAGTACTGTGTCCAGTTTTCAGTCCCCCAGTACAGAAAGGATGTGGATAAATTGGAGAGAGTCCAGCAGAGGGTGACAAAAATGATGGAGGGTGGTGGGGACATGATTTATGTGGAAAGGCTGAGGGAACTCGGCTTAGTCTAGAGAAGAAGCAACTGAGAGGGGTTTAATAGCAGCCTTCAACTACCTGAAGTGGGGCTCGAAAGAGGATAGATCTGGACTGTTCTCAGTGGTAGCAAATGACAGAACAAGGAGCAATGGGCTCAAGTTGCAGCAAGGGAAGTTTAGGTTAGATATCAAGAAGAATTTTCTCACTAGGAGGGTAGTAAAACACTGTGACAGGTTACCCAGAGAGGTGGTGGACGCTCCATCCTTGGAGGTTTTCAAAACCTGGTTAGACAAAGCCTGGGCTGGGATGATCTGGTTGGGGATAGTCCTGCTTTGAGCAGGGGGTTGGACTAGATGACCTTCTGAGGTCCCTTCCAACCCTAACTTTCTATGATTCTATATTTCTCTGATCTGATAAAGAGTTCAGTAGACCGGACTAACATAAATCACTTAAGTCTGATACTACATCAGTCCAAGTCTATCTTAGACCGGGTTCCGTTATTTTTAAAGCAGTCTGTGTGCAGTGAACTTCTGTCTGGTTACGGGTGTAGACCAGTTTCTAAACACTTATATCGGTGTACAAGTATAATGGCTGTTCCTGGGCACACTAGTCATTTTATATCTGCGTGAACATGAACATGGGTGGGGCAGAGGGAATGAACTAAGCAGTGCTTCAGTAAACTTAATTCTTTCTTAAAGTATGATGAGGATGAAGATGGGATTGTGAATGAGTCAGGTTTCTTACCCAAGTTACACACCATATATAAGGCTTAGAAGTATATCTCTAGTCCAGTATGATATAACTACCACATTTAGCGGAAGGTGAAGCATGGGAGATGTAAAATTAAGGCGATTAGCTGTTTAGGAATATGTGACAGTGTTGAAGCAGTTTGTTCTGAAAGAGCGCTCAGCTTTCCTTCAGGAGAAGTTTGAGAAGTACTGTAACAAAGGCTACATGAAGAACGAAGAAGTATATTTGCTTCACTGCTTGTTGAATTGCTTACTTTTTTTAATGGGAGTCATTTGAACATGAAGAAGAGGGAGCACACAATCAGAGGCTGACACTGAGCGTTTGCTCCAGTATGTCTGCTATACACATTTTGACTAGGAAAAAAAATGTAGAATAGATTAACAAATAATTTAGAAATGATCACATCCTCTGACTCCCAAATTAGTATTTGACTATAAATACTGATCAGCACAAAGTAAGTGCATTTGCCCTCAAAGCATGGTATCTATATGCAGTCGTGTATGAATGAATACGTATTGATTACAATTATACTATAAACGCATGTAATGTACTTTTGTATTTAATACAGCTAAGACTATTGCATTCAAAGAGTTTCTTAATTAAGAAAAATTGTCTATGCCATAAATATTCCATAGTAATATATGTCATTAGAAGCCTAAGCACCTTGTTCTTACAAGACCAAAATGCACTGAACTTGAAAGAACTAAAGGCGATTCTGCATGGTAAAAATGCTTTCTAGCCATGTTGTACATCGTATTCAATCAAATAGAATGCTAAAATATGAATACTTGTAGAACCACTCTCTTTTTTTGATGCACAGAGAGTACTCATCCGTGTCGGTAAAGCCAGTGGGACTTTCACTGTTTACATCCAGGTTGCCCGAATTTCACCAACAGACTTTAAAACTAAGAGGGAACTTTATGATCATGTAGTCCAGAGATTTCCAGACTTTTTCTTATTGTCTACCCCCTTCCAGCTGCACGCATACCCCTGCAGGTATACATTTTACATTTTAACCCCTTATTAATGCCAAATATTATTGGAATGAAACTTAAATCTGCCATTACACAGTTTCTCCCGTGTACTCCCCCAGAGTTGTCTTGCTTACCCCCAGAGGTACCACACACGTACCACAGTTTGGGACCCCCCGATCTAATCTGACCTATGTAACTTAAGTCATAAAGTTTCACCACATGTTTCATATGTCAAGTCTGTAACCTCTGGTGAGAATATTTCTTGGTAGGTTGAAATACACACTGGGTCAAAACGTGGATTTCCATACCACTGGAAATTCCAACATTTTAACATTTGCTTTCATCCTAAGTTAGAAAAAAAGGGCAACATTTGAAATATTTCCTGGAAAGGAAGTTCCTCCCTAAATTGATATAAAAAGATCTAGGTCATAACATTTCATCAGAGTTGATCTGTTTCTGTGAAATGTTTTGATTTTGATGAAACAGAATTTTCCAATCAAAAACTGTCCAAAAATATTCTGGCCATCTCTGTTGACATAGACTGGCCCTTCACACTGACCACAAATATTTTTTCTAAATATGCATGTATTGACGTATGCTATTATATCTGCATCAAGCACTTACCTGATTTGCCTCAGAATTTCTCATTAAACTGAAGGTATAGTTTCTGTCATAGACAGTGGACTGTTTTCGTGTATACTTCACACTGTCATATACTAAGTTATAATATCTGACTCAACCCCCCTACAGCAAAGCAGTGCCCAGTCACGTAGCACACCATTTGACCCAGGAACAAAATGAACAAAAATGAATTGGATACAAATATTTGAAATCTATACATTACCACAACATTCACATAGAGATATTTCATAATGCATCAAAAAGTGCCATGCATACTATTATTTTTTCATTTGACTCTTCAGTTACGTTGTTTTGTTTTGTTTTTAACTGTGCCTAACATCTTGGCTTTTGAGTCAAATAATTGTTTTGATAAAAATGTCACCAAGAGCTGACAGATGTTTGAATGGAATCCCATGCACCTTTGGTGGAGCCACGGTTGATTGCTAGCCCCTACCAAAACCACATGTACATAATAGAAAAATGATTGAGTTTGATGCTTCCTGGGTTTAATTTACTACTAGATTGTTAATTATTTTGATGTCAATACAGTTGTAGTTATTAAACAACATTTGCATGATGAATTGCATAGGAACATGAGCAATTTGTTTACAGAGGGGAGTTGAACTTACTGTGTTATGGAATAATGTTAACATGGTGCTTCACAGCTTTTAAATGTTGTACCAATTAACTCCCGGAGAAAATGTGTACTTACGGGACTTGGTTTTCATCTCAGTTCTACCCATGTAGAATTACTCGCAGGTGTAAGAATTTGAAGGATTAGGTCTTATTTTTACATTTGAAAGGTGACCCATTTTTGGTATTTATATTTATTTATGATTCTTCGATTTTTATGACTCTTTTGTAGCAATATTCAGTCTGGGCTGGAGGAATTATATCTCTGGCCATCCTGAATATTATATCCCTAGCTAGTGCCTAGCAACATAGTCACCTAATACATTTGAGCATACATGCTTCATAACTTAAGAAGAATGAACTATATCCTGTATTTCTCAGTCACAGTGAGTTGGCCTTATCTCTAATATAAAAATACTGTACACTTTAGCTACACTTTCACTGTGGTTGCTTTAATGGTGTAGAGATTATAAATGTTAATAAAAAGGCATTTTTGCTTGTGAAGGCACAATGATATAAAACTGCCAGACTGCAAACATTTTTCACTTTATGGAAGGTACTTCGAAATATAGCTTTTATTTTGTCTCCACATATATTTATAGAGAAAATATGAACTATTCAATTTATAGTTTGTCTTTTTTATGAACGCCCAAGATATTATTTTTTTATTGGTTTTGGTACTTATTTTGCACATTTGTAAACAATTATGTCATTATGCAGATGTTGTTCAGTAGTGCTATACTCATTTGTGCATTACGAGTACACTTAGAGAGAGATAAATAAGGAGTATTTTTATTTTATTTTCTTCTTGGTAGCTGTTCTTATGTACGCACAGACATTCGCACACAAATTACATGCATACACTTTATCCAGCTCAGAAGTTTTCAAACTGCAGGTTAACAGAATAGAGCCCTACACTGATTGTTTAACAATAAACTGGGCCAAATGTTTGATTTTCCTTGAATCTTTTTAATTAGAATTAATTT
Source organism: Crocodylus siamensis (assembly GCF_052110815.1). Classification (NCBI taxonomy): domain Eukaryota; kingdom Metazoa; phylum Chordata; order Crocodylia; family Crocodylidae; genus Crocodylus; species Crocodylus siamensis. The sequence goes on along the minus strand of NC_143403.1, from coordinate 9,421,116 downwards.
CCAAGTTTTTATTCCTATGTTTAATGTAACAAGTTCATCAGCAGGAGTCTATTATTTTTTGTAACTACCTAAATCCATTGAGGAGTCTCATAAATCCATAAACTAAATCTGCCCTAGGACTTGTGTCCGTGGGTGTCACTGAAGCAACTGAGAGTCATATTCATTTACAGCTGGATAATTTAGCCCCAAGTGCAGAATAAAATGCAGATTTTTTTCTTTTTCCAGACGGAAGGATATAGTGGAACAGCAGTATTCACAATCTGTCTCGCTAAAGGCCCAACTCTGTAGAGGGTTTTCACTTCAGTAGTATAGGAGGATAGCTTTACAAAACAGTATAAATGCAATTATATGTGCTACCTATTCAACTAAAAGTAGATTTTTTTTAGAAATGTGTTGCTGCTCCCTTCTCCCACCTTATCTCTCCTCATTTCGTCTGTCTTTGAGCCTCTTATGTTTTAGATAGCTTCAATAATTCCCACATGCCCTCTTCTCTCCACCTCCCCCCATAGTAAGTGGACATTTACCCCTGAATTAAACATTTCCAGTTCAGCTTCACTTACTGTGACTCTTGGTTTGATTGCTTTTGGATACCATTAGATATATTACTCTTTTAATGGACTATCATAGTCACTAAGTCTAAAGGGAGATATGTGTAGGTGTGCAGGACACAGTAGATTCTGACTAGTTTTGTCAAAACTGTTGGGTCACCCATAAGTAACTCCGTGGAGGTTAAGTCCTAACAGGACATTTATGAGCTGCTGCCTTTTGAACAACACTGTCTATGTTGATGTTGATAAAGACACGCTGACCAGGCAGGTAATTATTGTGTATGGGACATTAGCAGATCCCCAGTTTGCTAGCAAATAAATGAATCGGGGTGAAAAGGGGACTGAAAATTTGGTAAATACACGGTCCCACAATTGTTTCCCATGCAGAACCTCTCTTGAAGTCAATGGGATCTGGTCAAGGGAAGCTGTCGACCATGCAGTTTTGATACAATGTAACTGATATGTTCTGGTTTCTGAAATAAGATTTTTCTAATTCAAATGGCTAATACTAATAAAACTAACTTAAAACAAAAATGACTGTAAAGAGTTGAAACAGCTTAGCAGCTTGATTCAAAAGAAGCTCAGTGGAAAAGTGGATTGTTAAAACTTAATATAGATTTTCCAGAAAACATGTTTTCTTTCCCAGCATGATCAGCCTTTTAATCTTTCATATAACTTTAGATGCACTTAAAATATGGAAGTAATGCTTATAATTTACAAAATACAATCAGTAGGAGCAAAAAAAAGAAAAATACCGATGCACGTTAAATGACATCCATCTGAGTGTATATGAAGCCAGATTTCTATCCTTTTCTTTTAACAGTACCTCAATCAGACATGTTTATTTGCAGAATTTTTCCCAAGCAAAACAGTGTATCTGTCTTAGTTGTTCTGCATTTTGTTCATTTTAAGCACGTTTGCACTAAAGTGTTCTACTTCAAGCTATTCTCAATTCAATTTGAAGTGAAAGGTTTTTGAGTTGAGATAATTTACATATAAAAGCTTTACTGTACATTTTATAAAATGACTGCGTTCAGAAAACAACCATTTCAATTTAACAGTATTGTTATTCTGCAAGCTGAGCTGCATCCCTCCCCACTCCCTCTTGGGGTTTGTTTGGTTTTTTTTGTGCTTTTGCTAACAATATTTGTTCTTGTCTTAATTTTAAATTGTTAGTGGCTGAAAATGTATGTGCTTTTTCAGACAATAGTAAAACTGACTACAGACCCCACTATGCTGTGTCCTGTTAGGTGTACACATTTTAAAACAATGTATTTCTTTGTTCAAGGTAATCTGGGAATGACAGGTATCCAATTCTTTGGCCCGTGTCTTTTTTGTAAGGAAGTAACAATTGTGGGTGGCAATTTTAAGCTAAAAATCCCTGTACTCTATTTTGAATTTTGAAAATGACTCTTTGGATTTTATTGTATTACATCAATCCCTAGTAGCTAGTCAATGAGTTTTAGTACACTGTATCATAGCTTGTCTTAAGGAAGCATAGCCATACAAACAAGATTTCAGGATACCATATTTGTATAATAGAACAAGATGACAGTGCTTCAAATTGTGGGATCCTGGATTAGAAAAAGGAGGTCTGACATTATTAAAGAAAACACCAAAGTTTTATGGTATTACAAGATGATGCTGTGCTATAAATTTATGTTGAGATCTATTTATTCTTCTTGCTCATGGATTAGGGCATTAAATTCCTCCAATTCCATTATACGTATAATAATCAGACACCAGTTTGTTATGGTTTCCTGCTAAATGGCGCTAACTGATTTCTTTTGAAGAGAACAAACAACGGTTTTAAACAGGAGCCATAAAGTGACATTAAATTTAATATTCTGTTCTTAGAAAATGTTAAGCATATTGCTTCACTCTTTCCAGCAAGAATACTTGTACTAGAAAAAATGAGTAAATGACCATCAGTGCTTATGGTTAAGATGACAGAATGTGGGCCTTGCAAAGTTTGAACTGATTGCAGGCAACGCACACATACATTATGTTAGTCTGAGATAGCTTAAGTTTATTGTTATGCTCCTGTAGTCCATGTAGTGTTTGTATATGCAATACCATTTAAGTTAGCATCACCATAAACTGTGGTACTTTGTGTACCGCAGTTGGCAAGTGCCATAAATACACTATGTTACATTACAGCTGCAAGTACATCTTTAATTTATGTGAACTTTTGAGTCTAAAAAATAATTTTAAATACAGAATCCAATGTCACTGTTATAATATTCAGGGCTAGCTGTTTATTATATTCCAGTTTTAAGCTTCCAAGAAAATTAAGGCAGATTTTGCACTCACTTGGTTAGATTAAAAAAAAATAGTTAACCAGTATCTCAGTATCCTTTTTTTTTAATAGTAAAGCTCAAAGATCATAATCATTATGCATGGGCGACCTTTCATTTTAACAGTCCTTTTCAAAGTCTGTCTGTATGCAGTCCCTTTTGTCGTATCAGTGTTGCAGTGACAGAGTTGAGGCTTATTTTGTTTTAATTGGGAAGGTAATGCGTGTTTATTCATTTGCCAGTTAATGTTACAGTTTGCCCCGATACCAGGAGAATTAGACGAGACAAGTGATATCTTCGTACTCTACAACTTGTGTCCCTAACCCCCAAACACTCTTAACAATTCTTTCGTGGCTGTTGATAACCCTCTGCCCCAAAGAATCACAAACCTTCACTCTCTGTAATTCTGTCTTAGTTGTTGAAGCAGCGTGTGTGTGTGTGTTGTTTTTTTCCAGAGGTATTTAAGTGAAGTAACAGAGGGCCTCATTTCTCGTATCTTAGTTCCTATTTTATTCTGATTTTAAGAGTGTTTCAACAGAAAGGATTAAATAAGGAAGAACAGACCGTGGGGTTTTTTTACTGCTCTTCTGTACCATGCACGCCCAGTGTGATTGCTAGTGTGCCAAGCTTTGCAATATAGATGGTGCAAAACCTCCTGGAACTGATTCACAAGTCATTCCAAACAGCACTTCACAGCCAATCCTAATATAGCCTGAACATAATCAGTGTGTGCGCAGAATGAGGCCTTCTTTGTGCTAATAAATATTTTTTTAAATATAGACCAGAATGCTGTGTTAGCTTCTTAAAATATATTTGTATCCATGATGCTGTGTAGGAAGGCATACAGTGCCAGGTAGCTGGTGAGCTATGCAGGAAGAAATGCTTTCCATCACTGTGCAGGAGAGAGAGCAATGTCTGTGCTTTCTTAAACTGGGAGGCTTTGACCTTTTCCAAGTTTTGCAATGTTTTGTGTGGTGCTGCATTGCCCCCTACTTAGGAATTGGAGAGCCTGAAAAGGATAGATGTATCTTATGATATCCCTGTCTTGCTACAGTATTGTGTAACCAAAAAAAAGAAACCATTGCCAAGTCATCAAAATGGGAAGATAAGTGCTTCCCCTTTTCAACGTGCAGTCTGCTAAAGAATGTTCTCCCTTGTTGCTCATTAGCTTTCTTTTCAGACCTATTGTACAGGATGGGGGATGCTGATCAAATTTTACTCTAGGACTCTTCTGAAATTTGATAATACCAGGAGGTGTTCAGAATTCTTGGAAGAGCCACATACCTAGCGTCTCATCAGTCAACCAGCATACTTGATATGACAAGTCTTTCAGAAGGACCATTTTCAGAGCCACCGCTGATTTTGAGGGAAATGCACCACTCTTGAGAGTGCAGATGGGTACCTTTATATTTGCAGTTCACAAGGCACAGCCTTGTCAAAGAGTGCTATAATACCATTTGGTAGAGAATTGTTAAGACTTTTTTCTATTTTTTTAGGATTATAAGAATGTAAGGCTGCAAGGGACCTCATGAGGCCATCTAGGCAGGTTCATCCCAGCCAAGTGTCTACATAACCTGCTCTTGAAAACTTCCAGGGACGGAGATTTTACAGTGTGTCCAGATAGCCAGTTCCAATGCTTGACTGCTGCAGAGTTAAAAAATTCTTTCAAGTTCTGTTTCCTGAAGCCAGAGAAAAAGCACAACTCTGTCCTCTCTGTAATCACCCTTCAGGTATCGTAGAATCATGAAAAATGAGGGTTGGCAGGGACCTCAGGAGGTCACATCTAGTCCAACCCCTGCTCAAAGCAGGACCAGCCCCAACTAGATCATCTCAGCCAATTCTTTGTTTAGCTGGGTCTTAAAAACCTCCAAGGATGGAGCTTACACCAGCTCTCTGGGTAACTGTTCCAGTGTTTTACTACCCTCCTAGTGAGAAAATTTTCTGATATCTAACCTAAACTTCCCTTGCTGCAGCTTGAGACCGTTGCTCCTTGTTCTGGCATCTGCCACTACTGAGAACAGTCCAGCTCCATCCTCTTTTGAACCCCTTCAGGGAGTTGAAGACTGCTAATAAATCCCCTCTGTCTCCTCTTCTCTAGACTAAATAAGTCCAGTTCCCTCAGCCTTTTCTCAGAAGTTGTGTCTCCCAGCCCCCTCAACATTTTTAGATTTCATAGATTTCATAGACATTGGGGCTGGAAGGGACCTTGGAAGATCACTGAGTCCAGCCCCATTCCCAAAGGGCAGGAAGTCAGCTGGGGTCATAGGATCCCAGCAAGATAAGCATCCAATTTGCTCTTGAAGGTGTTCAACGTAGGTGCTTGAACCACCTCTGATAGCAGGCTGTTCCAGACCTTGGGGGCTCAGACAGTAAAGAAATTCTTCCTTATGTCCAGCCTGAAATGGTCTTGCAGGAGTTTATGACTGTTCAACTTCATCATCCCTTGGGGCGCTCTGGTGAACAAACGTTCCCCCAAATACTGGTGGTCACCCCTGAGCCTGTGCTTTTCCAAGCTAAAGAGCCCCATGGCTCTCAGCCTGTTGTCGTAAGGTCTGTTTTCCTGACCTGTGATCATGCGCGTGGCTCTTCTCTGGACTCTCTCAAGCTTCTCCACATCCTTTTTGAATTGAGCCCAAAACTGGACGCAGTACTCCAGCTGCGGCCTCACCAAGGCCGAGTACAAGGGGAGAATGATGTCCTGGGATTTGCTTGAGAAGCATCTATGGATGCAAGCCAGTGTTTTGGTGACTTTACTAGCTGCAGCATCGCATTACAGGCTCATGTTTATCTTGTGGTCAATGATGACCCCCAAGTCTCTTTCTTCCGTAGTGCTAGCCAGCATAGCACTGCCGAGCCTATAAGGATGCTGCAGGTTTTTCCTCCCAAGGTGGAGAACCTTGCATTTTTTGGTGTTAAACACCATCAGGTTCTCATCCGCCCATTTGCTGAGCCTGTCCAGGTCAGCCTGGATCACCCGCCTTTCTTCTGGTGTGGATGCTTTGCCCCAAAGTTTGGTGTCATCAGTGAACTTGGCCAGTCCGCTTCCGACTCCAATGTCCACATCATTAATGAAGATGTTAAACAATATGGGTCCAAGGACAGAGCCTTGGGGGATCCCACTGGTCACAGGACACCATGATGATTAATTTCCGTCAATTACTACCCTCTGGGTCCGACCACGGAACCAATTTCCCAGTCAGCGGATCGTGGTGGACCCAAGGCCACAATTGGCCAGTTTTGCCAAGAGGTGATCATGGGATACCAGATTGAAGGCTTTTTTGAAGTCAAGATGTATGACATCAATCTCTTCTCCCTTGTCCAGGTGATAGGTCACCTGGTCGTAGAAGGAAATGAGATTGGTCAAGCAAGACCTACCTGCAACATACCCATGCTGGCTCTCCCTTAGGATGTTGGCGTTGGCCAGTCCATTAAGGGTGGCCTCTTTAATAAACTTTTCTAAGATCTTCTCCAGGATAGAAATCAGGCTGATGGGCCTGTAGCTTGACAGATCCACTTTCCTCCCTTTCTTGAAGATAGGCACCACATTGGCCTTCTTCCAGTCTTAGGGCACTTCATCAGAGCGCCAGGAGTTTTCAAAGAGCTGTGCCAGGGGCTGGGCTATGAAGCTCGCCAGCTCCTTGAGTACCCTGACTTGAAGGTATCCAGCTTCTCAAGGTGTTCCTTCACAAGGTCAGCATTAATGGAGGGCAGGGGATCTGCTTCACCCTCTGCTGGACTCTCTCTAATTTGTCCACATCCTCTCTGTAGTGGGGGCCCAAAACTGAACACAGTACTCCAGATGTTGCCTCTCCAGTGCTGTATAGAGGGGAATAATCACTTCTTGTGACCTGCTGGCAGCGCACCTACCAATGCAGCCCAGTCTGCTGTTAGCCTTCATGACAACAAGGGCACACTTTTGGCTCATATTAGGATTATTGTCCACTGTAACCCCCAGGTTCTTTTCTGCAAATCTGCTGCCCAGCCAGTCAGTTCCCAGCCTGCACCAGTGCATGGGGTTGTTCCATCCTCAGTGCAGGACTTTGCACTTATTGAAACTTATGACATTTCTTTTGGCCCAATACTCCAATTTGTCTAGGTCACACTGAATATTTCAGGGTATTTCAAGACTGTTATCAAATCCCCCTTCAGTCTTTTTTCTTCCTCCAGACTAAATAACCCTAGCCTTTTCAGCCTTTTTTTAAAGGTCATACTTCCCAGGGTGCAAATAATTTTTGTTGCTCTGTGCTGGACTGTTTCCAAACCCTTCCTTCTTTGTCCATCTATAGTAGAAACCTGCATGGGATGGACTGCAGGAGAAAGACCATATCATGATGCATAGTTGCACTGAGAAAAAGTCATTTTTGTTTTTGTGCTCATTTAAGATTATGTCGAAATAGTCTAGTATTATTGGTAGCAAGTTTCTCCCTCTCTCTCTCCCCCTCTGTATCTTTCTCTACTTTTTTTTCATGAATCCTACTTGATCAGTATGTGCAAGACCCAGGAGTACTGTCTCTTATCTGGTAGTTAATACCTTGGCTAATATTTTACTGTCAACATTAATTAGAGATATGCAGTGGTAACTGGCACAGTGATCTGGCACTCTCCCATTCTTGAGAACAACAGAGATTAGAGCAATGAATAGTGTAAGGGCAAGATGGCTCTCTCCAAGGGCTGACTCAGATAGCCATAGATAGACGTGGAGAAAGAAAGGGACACCTGTCAGATTGTTTCTGTGTTTGCAAGGATTGTAGTGCAGACTGTAGGGCAGACTTTTCCTAATAATGGGAGCTAGATTGTGTCTCGCTGGGTTCTTCCTTCCCTGCCCCTTGTTCCCCGCTTTTTCATACTTGCACAAAGAAAATGCAGAACACTTCATGGGTTCTCTCTCTCTCATACAGGAGGTTTGCTGAAAGTAATTATGCTATCCTCTGAAAGGCCTCATGCAGCCATAGTGCGTTCTGTGTAGGGTGACCATCCAGGACAATGTGAAATTCGGGATACTGCCCCTCCCTCGTCTCCCAAAGTCAGTGGTGCTGCTACAGGTAGAAGCAGGGGCAGGGTTGCTGGTGCAGCTCTGCTGTTACTATTCAAGGAGCTAATATGCTCCATGGCCTCTTAATGTTCTTTACTTCACAGGTGTTAGCAATCATCTCCCCTTTTTAATGGTCATTCCACTAATCAAGCAAACCTATTTTAGGGCAATGTGGCTGTCTGCTAGGGCTTCCCATTTCACAGCTAGTGCTGCTCCACCTCCCCACTGGCTGTGCCTCGCACCCAAGATGCTCATTCTAATTTTCACCGGCTGACCAAGAATGACCTTCAAAATCTGGCCTGTCCTGGTCATACCAACGTGTATGGTTATCCTGGTTATATAGCACTGGCCGTGAGGTCAGGAACACTATCTCATCCTTGCTCTGTCTCTTGCTGTCCATGTGCCATAGGCCTGGTGAGCATTAAAAAAGAGGGGGAAAGAGTAGAAAGCACCAGTTAGCTCCATCAGGGACTTGCTAGCAAAGATATGAAGAGGACAGATCTCCTTCATAAGCTATAAGCTTCCTTTTTGTGATTTAGTTTACTGAAGAGTTCCCTGCTAAGCTAAACTGGTCTTCTGCCATACTTGGTAGTCTTCCTGTGCATCAGGATGGTTTGTTGTTCTACCTTCAGTAAGGTTTCTTTAAAGGTCTCCTGGACTCCTCTCCCTCTCAGACTGGCCTCCCAGGGGATCCTGCCAATGAGCTCCCTGTATGAGTTGAAGTCTGCTTTTCTGAAGTCCAGAGTCTGTACTCTGCTGCCCTTCTTCCTTCTTTTCCTCAGGACTTCTGAGGAGAGGCTGAGGGATCTGGGCTTATTTAGTCTGGAAAACAGGAGACTGAGAAGGGATTTCATAGCAGCCTTCAACTACCTAAAGGGTGGTTAGAAAGAGGATGGAGCTGGACTGTTCTCAGTGGTGGCAGATGACAGAACAAGGAGCAACAGTCTCAAGTTGCAGCAAGGGAAGTTTAGGTTAGATATTAGGAAGAATTTTCTCACTAGGTGAGTAGTAAAACACTGGTACAGGCTACCCAGAGAGGTGGTAGAATCTCCACCTTTGGAGGTTTTAATAGCCAGCTAGACAAAGTCTTGGCTGGGATGATCTAGTTGGGGCTGATTCTGCTTTGAGCAGATGTTTGGACTAGATGACCTCTTGAGGCCCCTTCCAACCTTCATTTTCTATGATTCTATGACCCAGAACTCAATCATCTCGTAATTCCTGCTGCCCAAGTTGCCATCCACTACTACATTCCCCATTAATTATTCCCTGTTTGTGAACAGCAGGTCAAGAAAAGCACAGCTCCTAGTTGTCTTCTCCATCACTTCCACCCAGAAGTTGCCCCCGACACTCTCCAAAAACTTCCTGGATTGCTTACGCGCTGCAATATGCTCTCCCAGCACCCGTCAGGGTGATTGAACTCCCCAATGAGAACCAGGGCCTGCTATCGGGAAACTTGTTCCATCTGTTTGAAGAAAGCTTCATCCATCATACCATCCTCATCTTGTGGTCTGTAGCAGACAGCCACCACGACATCACCCTTGTTGCTCTCCCCTCTGACCCTAACCCAGAGACTTTCAACAGGCCTGTGTCCAGTTTCATATTGGAGCTCTGAGCTCTTATACATAAAGCACCACTCCTCCTCTTCTCCCCTACCTGTCCTTCATGAACAGTTTGTATCCAGGTCATCCATTTCCTCACTTACCTCAGAGCTTTGGTCTCCATCCCCAGGCGATGCTAGTGTAAAGCCCTTCTCACTAGATTAGCAAGCCTGTCTGTGAAGGTGCTCTTCGCCTTCTTCATGGAACATTGTCCTGTGATTGAAGAAGCCAAAGTCTTGCTGACGACCCCATTTGTGCAGGCATTCATTGATCTGTGGATAAAAAATAGCTTGCAAGTGCCAGCTACTTTAAATAATCAGTAAAGACTATCTAGCCTGAGCCACGTATTTACAAGAATACATATGTCATACTTCTCCAGCTTTTTCACCAAACAAACAAAAAAATCTATTTTGTCTGTGTAAAAAATAATTTAATCCCCTTGCTTCTTGAAGAGCTGAGGCTTCAGAGATGTCAGATAATCATATTTCCCATTCTTGAGGCATAATTTTATTTAATTGTTTTGCTCTTCCTCTACTTCTCAGTTGAGTAGAAGATAAGAATAGCTAGATATGCTTAAATCTCCATGCTATTTTCTCTACTTCCTGACCCCAGTAGTGCTTCTGATGTGCCTCACTGTAAAAAAAAAAAAAAAATTAATACCTCATTTTGCAAATATCTACAAAACACATTAATCCAGCAGCAGCAAGGTACTAAATCATAGCTAGCAGGTGCTTGAGCAGGCGCATTGGATTAGCCTGCTTGAACCATGTCCAGGTGACCTAGAACATGGTTTGATATGGTAGAAAGTCCTTCAGAAGCCAGGAAGTACTAAGTTTAATATGTAGCACTATATCTATGAACTTTAACTCTAGCAGGGCATATTAAAAGAGAATGTATATGCTAGTATAATGGCTATGGACCCCATAATACAGATAATATGGTCTGTTTTTAAATACCATCACTTCCTTTATTTCCATTCTGTTGCTCGCACTGTTTAATCTGATTCATTACATTTGATCTCCAAAGTCTGTTTATCTTTTATCTTGGATGACACAGCCCTTTCAGAATGTGCATTGGGCTTTTTTTCCCAACAGTTATCAGTTGGTAGATCTGGTTTGTATTGAACTGCATTTGCTGCAGTTCACAAACTACAGAAGAGACTTGCTAATGTATTACAGAGATTGCTACTATAACATGAACTTTGGGATTTATGTTTTGGTTGGCTACCTGGCCTTAAGCAAGTCAACATAGAGTCCTAAGCGGCCAATCTTCCAAAAGCCAGAAATTCTGATTATATTTCTTTTATAAAGTTTTTAACATTTTTATAGACATGTTGGCCTCTGTGTAAGTAGGTCAGAAGCATTGATAAGGTTGTATAAAGAAACGGTTTCTTTCATGATTTTTTAAGCCTAAGAAAAAAAAGTTCCATTTCTCTTCATTTTTTTCTTTTTAAAACCAAAACCTTGTTGATAGGTAAGTCAGGATTAAGATGTGTTATTTAAATAGATTCACTTATTAGGAGATTGATGACACATTTTCAAATATAAAATTTTGAAGCAAAGGTTTGAAGAGCTGTGTTCTGTTTAAGGCAGGAATTTTGCAGCACATGAATCATATTCAGAGAAACCCACTGCATGTACTTGACATTATAATGAATTATAATGCAGGGGCAAATTAGTTATGGACAGAAAAGGACATGGGAAAGAGCAGACTATAGAAAACTACAAAAATATCACCCTGTAAACAGCGCATAAGAGGGAGAGTGATAAAAACAAATCCAAAACTGGACTGAAAGTGATTTGAGTATGTTGAAAACATATATAATGTAATAGATCATCTTTGTTGCTGATTTAAAACTGATTTAATGATGTCTTCTTTGGTAAAGTGCTTGGAGATTCAAACACTATTTAAGATGTAGGTATTATAATAATCTTCAGTCCTAACCTCTTTATGATGTAGCTTGGCCAGAGTTTCAGTGTTACTCCTCTAGGGAGGAATCACAGCAGTTTATCTGCAAGATCTTGACGTCATGTGTTTGACAGCTTCTCTGCGGGAACATCCTCTGGACTTTTTTCAATGCATTTATTTTTTCCATTCTAATTTGTCTTTAAATGTGGGAAATATAAGGGCCTAATCCTCTAAGGTGCTGAGTGCCTTCGATTTCCTCTGTGTTTAGCTGAAGTTGAGAAAACTCAGTATGTTGTACAGTTGAGCCCCAAGTCATCACAAAACTGAAACGCATGCCACCATCAAGAACTGGAGGTACTTTCAGGTGAGAAGTTACTGTGCAGACTCCCTAGTTTTAACTCTGAAGCATGAACCATTATCTTCAGTTCTTGTGTGCCTTTCCCCTGCACTGGTCCCCTTTGATCTGACTTCTAGGTATGCTAAATGGATCTGAACAGTTAAGATTCGGGGAAAGGAGTCAACATGTTGCCTCATTTTACCTGTCACTGAGACCAATTCAAAACCGCTTCTCCAAACAAATGGTAAAATGTATGTGTTAATCCATTTGCCACCCGAACATCTTTAATTTTCCCAAATTAATGGATTCTTTTAAAATATAAGTCATTTGAGGGCCACTTTCTATTGAAAAGGGGTATAGGAAATATTGTTCCTTAAAGATGAAAAGAAAAAAACCGGAAAAGAGAAACTAATTAAAATATTTTCCAGTAAGTTTTAACTAGCACTTACCACAAGCCAGTTAATCAAGCACCTCCCCCATTTGCTATTTTGGAACTAAGAACGTGAGGAGTCTCAAAAACAATTTTTGAAGACATCACTATGAATGACCGTTTAAGTAGTTATGTAGGATTTGGCCTATGAACTATGATAAGTCTGTGCATGGAAAAAGTGTGTGTATGCGGGGAAGAGACATAGAAAAAAGATAATTCTACTTATCGGGTTTGAGAGCGGCCCTACCTCCAACTTGAGCGGGGTGCGGGGGGGTTGTTGGCTTTTTCTTTTTCTTTTTTATTGTTCTATGTGCTGTTTAAAAAAAGCAAGTCATTCTGAGATTAGAGGGGGTGGATTCAATGCTCCCCAGTGGCTGATTTGGTTTCTAGCACACAGATGTGGTAAATGCCAGGTTCTCCTTATTCGGGACTTGCATGGGGAGGTTATTTATATCCTTGGCTCGTAATTACTTTGACAGGAATTTAGAGAATCATTTCAAACTGTTATTCAGGCTAAAACAAACTCAGGCCTACTCAGTACCTGAAAGAAGAGATTTGCAAGAGGCTAGCCTAGGAAGCGGTATTGACGGTGTTGACTCATCCTGCGACACGGTTCCCACCCAGACACTAAGAACGTAATACCTTAGTGGTCTGAGGGTGTACTCTGAATATTCTGTCACCGTCTTTCGGGTAACATGAAATCAAGATTCTTGACACCGTGTTAAATGATGATCTGGGAATGGACCACACACAATACTAGAGTGGTTGACCTATGTCTCGTGGCTAAATTTCAAGGTGGGAAATCATGATTTACTTGTGGTCAGAGTGCCGGAAATCTATTCTTCTAAGCCACTGCGCCTTTGTTTAAGGACAGAAAATCTCTGTAAAAAGACGTTTAAACCAAGAAAGCCTGGACTGCTTTGGAACATTGTGGTATTTCCATACTTGAAAGGGAAACAGTAACACAAAGTCAGAGAAGATTTTTTTTGAGCTGGGTTTGTAAAGAAAGGCTAGATCGTGAGTTCAGAACCAAATTAGGTGCCTATTGAAACCAATTGTAAGAATTCCCATTGACTTCAATGGGATCTGGGGTCCGGCTCTGTAATTCCTCTTACCCCGTCTTGAATAGTCCAGATCAGATGGGTTTGTGAGATATTTTAAAAACTGATTTCTACATATAATACATGGGGGTAATCAATGATTATCAGAGGACGGGACATTTATGACGAAAACAGCTTCTTTCCCAGGGACTCAGTAGGGAGGAGCAGAGTAGATTATTCTATAAGGCTTTACAAAAAAAAACGGGTAGAATTTTTTTCTGTAAATGTAGAACATTTTGGTCTAAATATTCAAACCAGACCTACTTACAACTTTCCCGCTTCACCAGAGAGCAGAAGCAAAGCATCAGCACTATCCAGGTGCACAAGGCTCTGCATTTACCGTTTCATGTTTGGGGGTCAGACTTGGCAGGACTATTTGTTTGCTTTGATTTTGCTTGTATTTAGCATGTAACATTTAAAAGCCCTTCATGGCTGAAGAGTTTTTATTGTAAACATAAAACATTAATTTAAACATTAAACATTTACAGCTGCTTTTTAGTACATAAATTTTCACAGACCTTCCAAGACGGGCATCTTTGTTTTAATATTTTTCATTTTCAGAACTGCTCCAAGGTTGCAGGGAGAGGGGAGAAAAACAGATGACTGATAAAATACCTCATGTTTAGATCTCCTTGCTGGAAAGCAACATTGTTAACGCAGTAAAGAATTCCTATTAAATGGGGGGTAAATACAAGCTTTGCCAAGGAAAGCAAACATTCCCACAGCTTTTTAGTTCTTCTTCTTTTTTTTTTTAACAGTCCTTCAGCAAAGCACTCTGAACATGTAAAAAAAAAAAAAAGAATGCCAAAAAATAATATTCTCAGACTACAGTAGCAGAATTGCTGCTGTTCACTAGGAGTGCCCTGAATGGGAATTTGAATATGCTGTCTCCAAGTCATCTGCAAAGCTGAAAAGGAATTGGGTCAATTAATAGCAGAGAAACAAATAGAAACAAATAGAAGATGTTACCTGACAGCTTTAGTGTTTCAAAGCTGTGTGGAGCAGGGCTGGGGGAAGAGGAGGGGTGTCGAGTGGCCGGAGTACGGAGCTGGTGGCGTGCAGCGGCTGTGCGGAGTGGTGGTGCACTCAGCATGTGCCAGTGGCACTGTCTGCAGGGTCCAGGGCGGTCGCCCTGATTCGCCCCCTGCAAGGGAAGGCTCTGCCCTCAAACACCACAATATACCACGAGGGAACGCAGATGTCCAAAATGTTTTACACAATAAGAGGTCTTCAGAAAGGCCCTTTTCTTCCTAGCAGGTATTTAGCAAATCCATGCATCTGTGAATGCCATTTTTAGGTAACACTTTCCGCACTTCAGCGCCGCACTGAGTGTGTGCCAATGAGCTTGTTCTTTTGGAGTCACCAGCACTACACAAGTGCAGCTACATTATGTCTCCTTCGGGGTGTAGAGCAGGCATGCTTCGTTGTATTGCTCCCTAGCATCGTCCGTTGATGGTATGAACATGTCCTTAGGGATTTTCCTAAACTGTCAGTCAGCCTGTGGGTTTGTAAGAGCAACTTATTCTGTGCCCTCATCCACACCGCATATCCATGTCTTCACATATTTTCACAGTATGGAGTGGAGGGCATAGGGCTTGGATTGCCAGAATAGTTTGTGATGATCTTTTGATACTGGGCAGGAAAAAAGTAATATTATAGATTATCAGAATTAGAAAAATAGGGAGTAGCTGCTGATTACAAAATTGTGTTGCTGGAAATGGAAGGGTTTAGGATTGTGGTGAGGAAAGACAATTTTTTGACTCTCAGATTCTGTGGCGGTCTTTAAAAATCTATGCAGTAGAAGTTAAGTTCTCCAACTGTCTGTGAACAGACTACAGAGGTGGAGCTTTTAGTTTCAATGAAACTTGAAACTTGAAGGAAAAGATAGCCAAGGAAGCTCTGGAAAAGGGGAGAAGAGGAGTCTCTGGACTGTAAATGAATGTCTATTTGAATACTGTATGGGCAGTCTCCACAAATAGATGCAGCTCAGTTTGTGACCTACAGCTCCATAGATTATTAGTAATTTTTTTCTTCAAGATACACCCGAATGCACCCCTTGATGTTAACATCCATGAAAGCCAGAGAAAGGTTTGGATTGAAATAATAAAACAAGCAATTAGGGAATGTTTGTTGTTTTTTTGCTGATTAAACAGGTGTAATGTTTTTATGCTCAGGAACTGATTGCTGGCATGTGATAGTTGCTTGCTTTAGTGGAAAATATTCAGTGTTATAAGATGCAGAGATTTAGGAACATACCACATTGTGCCTGGGTTAGATCCTTGGTTTATCTAAGCAGTGGCAGAAAGGAATGCGACTTGGCTCTATGTCTCTGGGCTACATTAGGAATATCTTGATTTGAAATTGAGGACTGATGAAGAGACTGTTGTTTGCAGTACAGACAGTGTTTTAATAGAACTGCTGTATAGAAACACCCCTTCATTAGTGCATTAGTTAGTTGTAAGCGAGCAGAAACTGGCTTAAACCTGTAACAGAACAGAAGTTCAGTATATATATACCAGTTTGAAAATGGCTGAAACTGGTTTGAGATAAACCTGGTTGGAAGGTAGTATCAGACTTCACTGATTGAGCTCAAACCAGTTTATGAAAGTTCTGTCCCAGACCCTTTCCTGGTTTAAATTAAACCAGACTCCCCCAGCATCCCAACATGCTCTGCAACCCTGGGTTGGGCTGTGCTGTCTGCTCCAGCAGAGTAGGGCTAGTCAGAGTATGGAGGGCAGGGGCAGAGAGGGGATGTGGCCAGATGCCAGCCCCCCTAAAGTGAAGGAGGCAGGGAAGAGGTTTATTCCCCCTTCTGTCCCCAGCCTTACCAGCGTGGACCCGCCAAGCATTGCTCGCTGCTCAAGCAGCAGGGACGTGGCCGGGGCGGGGGTTAATTCCCCATTCTGTCCCATGGACCCAAGCCAGGGTCCACCTGGCGCTCCCCCCTCACTGCTGCAGTGACATAGGTGGGGGCGCAGCCAGAAACCAGCTTCATGGGCCCCCAAGGCAGAGGGGGCAGGGAGGGGGTTTATTCCCCACTCCTCCCCTTCTGCCACTGGGATCTGCCAGCATCAGCCACTGCCACCACTGTCAATCGCTCCCTGTGCAAGGTGACTGGAAGAATAAGCCTCCTTCCCACTCCCTCCACCAAAGGGAGGGAGAAATAACTTCCCTCCCTGCCCCCTTGCCTAAGGGGGCCATGCTGCCCAGCCTCTAGCTGTGCCCCCGCCCCTGCTGCTGGAGCGGCCAGTGAGGAGCAACTGTGATAGGGGTAGCAGCCCTTCTCATGGTTGTCTGAGCATAATCCTCTTCCTGGCAGGGGGCTGCACTAGGGGACAGTCAGAGCTGTCACCGACTGCGCCCCCTCGCTTCTGGCCTCAGTGACTGCAGGCGTGTGCCTGCGTTTCCTAAGTCCAAAGGGAACGTCTGGTCACTTGCAAATTGGTTGCAAGACCAGCCTGCAAAGACTGAATCAATTCAGGGTTGGGCTTTTTGAATGTCTGTCCCTAGGGCTTCTGCAGTCTTTCTGAGCTAAAGGACTAGATTCACCATGTGGGAAGATTGGACAAGTAAGCAGGGCCTTTTTCATGCCAGGTAGCCTGCTTAAGAACCCTCTGGAAAACTACTTTCCCATACAGAACCTAGGAAATGTGGAGTAAACCTAGACAGAGAGCAGTGAGGTAACCTCCACCTTACACAGAAGGCCGTGGTAGAGGAGGACCCAAACCTCGTTACTGCCAGGAGGATTCAGGAGCTGTAGGAAGTCACCAGAGCACAGTCAGCAGCATTGGCAAGGGAAAGAAATGCAGCCAGGCCACTGGGGGACACACCATTTAAGTGTTTCTCTTCACCTGCCAGTGCCTGTGCCCCTCCATTGTATAGCCTCAACTTCTCTGAGTTGAGCTTCTCCTCCCATCTCTGTGGGCACTGCTAGTAGACATTATGAATGAAATTCAGCATAGTCTGTCCTCAGTCGTTAATTTATAAACGATTTGCTTTTTTTGGCTTTAATCAGCAGGGAGTTTTATCCAGCAGTAAAATATTGACTTTGACCTTATGTAAGAAGTGGGAGAAACATTTTCTGAAGTGGTCAGATCCTGAACGGCATGAAAATACCTGGACATACAGAAGGGTATCTACTGGGATTTTGAAAACTCAGCCCTTAGGAGTTTCAGTTCCATTTTCAAAGTGATTTAGGCTTTGGCTATTAGGAGCCTAAGTCTCATTGAAAGGCAATGTGTGCTCTTTAAATTTTACCCAAGAAAGGTGCTTCCTCCTTGGAAGGAGCTGTTGGAGTTGTTACAGAAATATTTCACTCAGTGACATAACTTAGATGCTCAGTCATGTAGGCATATTTAGTTCATATATGTGTGTGTGCGCGCGTGTGTGTATATATATGGATAATTAAAAAGCAATCTAAAGAGACCTTGAAGGGAGTATGTCAACAACGAAGCAAAAATAGATGTAGAAGAAAGTGGGGACTAGTGGCTGATTCTACCGGCAAAACCTCTTCAGTTAGATGTTACCTAGATTAGCATTTTTAACTTGATTTTATTAATTGCCAATTAATTCAAGACGGATAATGCATTTGTGATGCTAATCGGTGCACTCTACAGATGTGTTCCAGGACCCATAACCATTTGTGGCTTTATTTGCCTTGAAATAAATATTTGTGGATTTTCCAGAATTCCATTTACAAATATGTTAGCTATGTCAAGCGAGTTGGCAATCAATTAACTTGAGTTAAAAAACTGTAGTCTAGACATGCCCTTATAATCAGCATATGTACTTTATATGAATGTTTAATGTATACTCATATTACATTTCATGATGATATTAAATCTACATCCAGATAACTTTATGACAGAGCAAATAGGTGCTATGGGGAAGCATTTTCAAAGCACTGCCGTTAAAGACAGACTTGCTGGGTTTTTTGCTTTTAGAAAAAAATGCAAAACTGATATCGAAGGCTGCACAGCTAGCAAACTTTTTTTCTTCCACCAGTTGTTTCAGAATTAGTCTGTATGTGTCAGGGCAAAATTAAATCTGTAACTTAGGCCCCTGGTAAATGTTAATCTTGACCTGCAGTTAACCGTTACTCATGTCACAAGTAGTAATCCTGCTACATGTTCAGGCAATTAATGGCACAACATAATGGGAAACCAGCCATGAAAATATTCCACAAAATGTGTAACATTTTTGTGGCTGGTTTCTGTAGTGCTTTAAATTGACTGTGTGGCAGGTTAGCCCCCTGCATGCAGCCGCTTTCAGGGTAATGTGTCAGGTGGACTTTATCGGCTGGGCCAGGGTGCTCGGTTGGAGGACCTGAAGGGCTCCCAGCAACCCAGCATGTTGCTGGCCTTGTCCTGCAGTTTTGGCAGTGGCTGAGGAGCAAGGTGCATTGTGGTGTGGGGTTGTGATGAGGTTTGCAGATCCCTGTGGTTTGGCAGCAGAATGTGTCTTCTTCCTCAGCCCCCACGGGAGCTCCAGGCCAGCACAGGTACTATGCTAGGCTGCAAGTGGCCATAGGGCTCTCCATGACCTGGCATGTTGACTTTCTTGACCCACAGTGCTCAGGGATCCTGGGATTAAGGAGAAGCTTTCTGATCCCAGGGTTGCCATGTACCAGGACCTTTAAAAAAAATGCATTCCCATCTCATGGGGGCTCCAGGATTAAGGAGGCCCGGATCATGATCCCAGCCTCCTCCTGCACTGGTTAGTAATAAAGGCACAGTTGGGATTGTGTATTCTGCCACGCATATGTGGCATAGCAGGATGTGTGTTTTTTGGCATCGGGGATCAGATTCCATCATGCCAGTAAATATACATGTGTCAGGAGCTTCATAGAAACAACCATATTGCCTTCTTGGGACAATTTCAAGCTCATTTTGAAATTTCCAGCAGTCGTTGAAATATATATATTTTTGTTGTTGTGTGTGTGTGTGCGCGCGCGCACATATGTGTGTACATGCATGTCTTACAGTCTTAACTTGTTAAGTCTGCATTATGTTTAGCGAACCAGTAGCAAAAGTTTCCAAACCAGCAAGTTGCTTGGACTCATGAGCAACCCAAGCTAATACGAATGTTGGGAAAATGTATTCATTTTATGAAAGACCTTCTCTTCCTAAACAAAACTATAATTGCTTGTTGAATCCTGAAACTTCCCAGAAAAAATGACCTCTGGGATCACATTTTATGAATAACTGCTGTAGTTCAGGGGGCAGAAATCATCAAAAAGGTGATGGAAGCTTGGCCTGGATCAAGCCAGTAGTTTAACTTGTACAGTTTACTGTCTCCAGCAGTAGTAATTACGTTTGTACCTTTATATTGGTTAGGGGGGATTAATTAACACATGTAGTCTCTGGGTGCTGACGATAGGTAGGATTCAGTTACCTACAAATGAACGAACTTACCTTCATGCAGGTGCTTACCTGTCTGAAGCAATCTGTGTATTCAGTTTCATGTCTATACTGAGGTTATAACATGCAGAAATTTTTCTTGAATATGGTAATGAACCCATTGCAATGTAAAGGCAACTTCCTTTTTTTCTCTATTTGGCATCTGGGCCATGTTAAGAAGTACTCAGGATCAGTTATTAATTTCCCCACTCATCTTTCAGGCTTGAGTAGCTTAATTCCAATATCTTGCCACAGCTACATAGGATGGAATAGTTTTATCTGTTAGAACAGGTGGCTCAACCGTGGAATAATCACTGCTGCAGATTTATGCCATGGAGGGGACCGTAAGTGGAACTTCACAGCGCAGTCAGATTCCAAGCTAGGGCATCAGTCAAGAAGGCAGCAGGCTTCTTGCGGAGGTACCATTTCTAGCAAACTGCCAGTACCTGGTACAATGAGGCGAGAAGGTGATGTTTCTGTTAGGATGAGGCGTAAAGCCCTGAAAACTGCTTCCGAGAAGCTTACTCATGTACTACGGAAAGACCGTGTGAAAACCAAAGGCTAAACGGGTTTATGCAAACTTCTGAGTATCTCTGTTCATAACTGTAGAGTGCGAGTGTGCGCACGTATCAAGTATACACTTATACTTGGACATATAGGGCACTTGCAGACCAGTGCGGCCGTGTGATACGTGGTGCCGCAAAAGCGTTTGCAGCGCCACATACTGCACAGTCGGATGTTCTCCGCGCTGCAAGTGCACGCGCTGCTCTGTTATTTTTTTCCCACAGGGTTTTTGCCCTCTGGATATCCAGAGGGTGAAAAAAACCTGGAGCAGCATGCGCACAGGCAGCACATGCCGCTGAAAAGTGGAGCCAGGCCCAGCAGGAGCTGCGCTGTGGCTGCCAGCCAGGCTCCGCTCGGCGGGATCGCTGCTATTGCAGTCCTGGGAGGCCCCTCTTGCCCCAGGTGAGGCTGCTGGGGCCAACCCAGTGCTGATCCCAGCCTCCCCTACCATCCCTGGGGTAACTTGCCACACTCGGAAGCGTGCATGGCACTGACCTTCCCAAGGGAGAAGTAGCTGTGGTGCAAGGGGCGCCGCTGCTACTTGTCCCCAGGGAACCAAACGTCTGCGCTCATCTGGACGCAGCGATAGGGGCAAGGCTGGTAAGGGAGCATGCTGAAGACTGGGAGGAGTATGCACAGAGTCCCATTTGAACTGTAGGGAAACCCATAGGCAGTAACTTATGCCTACAGCTACACTGGCCTACTGGGAGCCCAGAATTTAGTGGAGCAAAGTTAGTTGAAGTCACCTGTGGCCCTACACTGTGCTGTACTTTCGGAGGGTTATAGAGGAGCACCGGACACCCGGATTCTCTTTCTGCAACTCTAGAACTCGTAAGTGGAGGAATTCAGGCTTACGTGCTGCGTAAGGCCTGGTTCTCCAATATAATCCATGAGGCGCATGGAATTTTAAATAGGCCCCAGGGAAACGGAGACTAAAATTGAGCATGTTCTAGCACCTAGCAAACCCTTCCCTAAGTCAAAAGGTAGTCAGCAGTAGCAACAGCTGCAGCATTATTCTCTTGCCCCATATTTGATTAGGGTCTGAAATGTGGAGACTGCTTAGTGTCATGGGAGCTGTGCAGGACTGGAGTAGACGAAGTATAAATCAGATGTCCCAAAATTTCAGCAACAAGCCTCCTAGCAGCCAAGCAGCTTCCAAAGGAATTTCCAAACCGTGGAGCCGGCAACTGGCAACATCAGGACAACCCTCTTTGCTGGACTCCCAAATTCCTGTTTCAGACGCCAGAAGGTACAGCGATTTCTTTTTTTAAAAAGAGGCAACGTTTCACACTTCTAAAACAACCTAGTCCTGATCTCGGAGACGGATCAAGTATTTTTGTTGAACCTTTGCAGGAAAGTGAATCTGAGGCTGATAATGCATGGAAAACATTCAGCCTCAATTCTTAAAGTTTTGTAAAGTTGCTGAAAAAGAAGCTTATAATGGAAAGTTTCAGGCAATGTAATTGGGGCGGGGGGGGGAGGGATACCAGCCTTCAGTGCTGTCTTGGAGGGGGTGACAGCATATTGCACCTCCCCCACCCACATCTCACAAATCTGCCGTGGCAGAAATAGCCCTGTACTGCCCGACGATAGGAGCTGGACAGCACAGCCCCGCCGCCGGGAGTGTACTTTGTGCATGTAACAAATGCTAGTCTCCATGTAAGACACGCAAGTCCTGCTGCAACTACACTAAACAGTTTATATCTTACTTCAAGAATGCAATCATATCCCATCCAACAGGATGTCTGGAAGTGCGTATACTATTTAATTTGTATGTGTCATATTACAGAAACAGTGATTCTGTTAAGGGTTTATTCTGTAAGTTTTAAATGACTACCATCTATATATTACGTTTTATTATATATACACACCCAGAATGGAGTGTCGATTGGTGTAATGCTTTGATCTAGTAACTTAAAGAAATTTGGGTCCTGATGTTTCCCCAACATGTCCCACTGATTTAAAAAGCATCAACATACTATCCTTACTCATTTTCTATCTCCTTATCTGTTTAGAACGTATGAAGTGATAGTGTAAATGAGAACAAGATTTATTTTTTTTCACTGTGGCTTCTGCCTTTCCTCCACCTCTCTTCTACTCGAAGAACAGATTCTGATATGTTTATTGCTTCATCACTATAAGGTTAATGTGTTCGTATTTTCCCTAATCAGTTTGTAGTAGACCATTAGTACTCCAGGTCAGCAAAGATTAAGGACCCTTTTACAAGAAAAGCATTACAGCCTCCAGGAACTCTGATCAGCTTGTCTTTATTAATCCGTTTGAATTTGCTTGGCTCTTTTTCACTAGCCGTTTAATGAAGACAGTGAATTTTCTCAGCGTATTTTGTTTTGGTTTCTTGGTTAGTGCCTCTTGACTCCTAGAATATTCAATATGCCTCTCATTATCAGAGCTCATTTTGTCTTGACCAACCTGTGGTTGCTGTATAGCTTCTTTTCAGCTGTTAGAATAAAGATTGTATCTTTTGTGGTTTGTGGTGGACTAACAGATTTTGTCCTTATAAACTTTGTTAGTCTAAAAAAAAAAGTGCAGTATGATTTACACAGCTGATATGCCTATGAACTTTGTCAAATGGAGGATCCCACTGAACTACTGTCATCCCTTTATACATCTGTATCTATTTCTCTCTCTCTCTTTATATATGCTTATATATACATATATATATGTTTATATATATATATATATATATATATATATATATACATATATATGTTCTGTTTCTGGAGCAGAACTTAGATACATATCCAGCCTTGGATAATACTAAGATGCTACAGGCAGAAAGTGAACTAAGCATACATTTCTATACTATTTCATGAATTTGAATACTATTTCTAGGACCATGTGGTCCTTCCTACTGATGACTGAACGCCACTAGAATTCTTTGGAGAGAGATGAATAAGGGAAATGGGAAGGAAACAGTAGCAACAATAAATTACATTCAACTCATCTATAAGCTGTTTTACTGGAGTTTGCTTTTTCAAAATAAATACTTTACTTTAAATCACAAAGACTACATGTCGTTATATTTATTAGGAGATGGCTCAAACAGTTAGGCGTACCACATTAAAATGCCCCACATTAAATGAAAAGTTGGAATTTTCAGCAGCAACTGGGTGCATAGAAACATATGCAGGCATATTAACGGAAGTCTGCTGGAAATGTGGCTTAAAAATCTTCTTGGGTGGCTTCTTTGTGTGCATAAAATTTGCTTGGGTATTTTACTGTAGAGTACAATATTCTTTTGTATTTATTTTATTGCCAGACTCAGACCGTGTGATTCTTGGCTTTCGTATTTCATAAGAGTATGCTTTGTTTATTTTTACATGAAGCCAGATACTCACTTCACTATTTTCCCTGCTTCTATTACAACTTCTCTATTGTATTCTAACTATTACATAAAAACTGAAAGCACAATTAAATGACACTTTAGGCAGCTGAAAAACAAGATAGATACATTGGGAAAAATCTCCTAGTATTTTCTAATCTTCCAGTATTTCATTTAATAAATTTCTGAAATTATGAAATTAAGTAACTCAGTTGGGTTTCATTCAATCTTTGAGTAGTTAATAAGAAGTTTTATGTTGACATTTTAGAAAAATGTTCGTTTTTCCAGTATATTGATTTTCCTAGGAATGGGAGAATGAATCTTGCCATCCAAAATGGGCAAGGTTATAGTCCTGCTTCTTCCAGAAAAAGAAAATAAATAAATAAAACAGATAATATTAAATGTTTTATGTAAGAAGTAGGTGAAACCCTGAAGTCAGGTCAAGAAAATTGTTGTTGACTTCAGCTGAACCATGGTTTTTCCCATTATGTTTCTGCAGCCTCTCATCTACCAGAGTACTGCTGCATTGTGTAGCAGTTGTCCACAGGGAGCTGTGGTTTTTCAGTGAAACTGCCCAGGATTAGGCCCGTGCAAAGTGGCTAGTATTCACTTCGGATTCAGACGATTCGGGGGACATTGATTCAATTTGGTGATTCAAATCACTGTTCTGAATCTATTTGGCTGAATCTTCAAATCGAACAGGCTCCATTCCCACCCCCCCACTCTCTCAGCCCCATCAATGGCTGCCTTGCCTGGCCCCAGCGCCCCCCCGGTACTTAAAAAAAAAAAAAAAAAAAAGGAAAAATGCCCTGTGCTCACTGGCCACTGCCAGGCAGGGGGGCAATCTCTGTTCCTCCCCAGTGCCCAGTGCTGCATGGGGGGCCTCTGCCACGAGCCCACAGAGGCCCTGACAGCCACTGCAGCAGCCGTTGAGTGTGGGATTTTAGTTTTTTTTAAGTGCTGGGACGCTGGCTCCAGGTGGGGCAGCCATTGACAAAGCTGGGAGAGCAGGTGCAGGTCTCAGGGGGTGCTTCGAATTGATCCAGACCTTTTTATCAGTCTCCCAATTCGATTCGGATTCAGGGATTCGGCCGCCAAATTGAGCCGAATCTCCTCTGAATCGAATCAGCAACCAAAGCTTTGCAGAGCCCTACCTTGTATGTTTCCTGAGTTTTTCTTTCCTCTTCCAGGCCAATATTGCTGTGCTTCACCCACAGACAGTATGAGCTGAATCTTCCTCCTTTCGGCCCTAAAGCCTAACTGAAGTCAGTGGGCCTTCACACGTAGGTAGGACTCTGCTAACAGCGCTGATCTTATTGAACTGGGGGCAATGTTCTAAGAATTTTTCCTCCATAAGCAAAGGGTTCCCTGTCTAACTAATATAGAAGGTGATTGTATAAAAAAAGAAGGGGGATCACTCCTTTAATTTTCTTTTCTGGATCCATTTTGCTCAACTGTCCTCAGAAGACAATACTTTGATTTGGCTGGTATTTAGCATAGAGCCTCATATCCTGAGTCGTCTTATCTTCCACGGAGTATGGCTGTTCATGGTAACTGTGACTGCTCTGGATCTTTGCAGGGGAATGCAGTTAATCTGTCTTTAGTGAGCTGTAGGATCATACCGTGAGGATCAAACCATCATTGATTCAGTACATCTAGCTCCCTCCCTCAATTATAGGGCATCATGTATACAACATGCAATGCTCTTGCGACAGTCTTGGCAAGTGATTTCCATTCAAGGGGTAGGAAATTGTGGTTTTGACATTAAAGGAATGCAATTTATTGGCATTTTCTTTTAAGGTCATAGTATATTTTTTATTTACAGAACACTGTAGAAAAAAAAACCCTGTTGCTGTCTGTGAACCTAATTGCTGTCACTTACTCGAAGCTTACACTTTGTGTAGGTGGACTGAGAGCTTCTAATAGTTTGCAGGCGGATCACATTGTTTTTCTTCCACTTACTGGCTAGTGTTTATTTAAAGGAAATCACGGTGGTATGACTAGAGTTGAAGTTTGACTATGTAACAAGAAATGATGAATGCTGCTAAGGTAGGTGGAGACAGATGGAAAAGGGAATATGTGCTTCTACCAGTTCACGGCATCATAGAGTGCTTTGCTTATGGTTTTTAAAATAAGTGATGTTGGCAAAGAGAGAGGTAACATTGAGACTTGCATTTCCTTATAAAACTGATTTTGGTCCCTTGTTTGGAGGAGAAAGTTAATTTCTACTCATATTTTTTCCTTAGGTCTCTGTGTCCAACACACAACTGCTTACCCAAATTTGAAGCACTTACTTCAGTTTAGTATTCTTATATGGGACTTAGGAGAAAAACATATTTTAATAACGTTATAACTCATGGGGCTTGTGCAGATTTCCCATCTGGTCAAAGGTCTGTGTTTAACCTGGATCATACGCTTGAATTTCTAGGTTTTAATTAGCTGTTTCTTGACTACCAGAATACTCTTTTCCCTTCTTTTTTGGTCAGTGTTCATATTCAAACATGTACTCTTTCTGTTTCAGAGATGTCCACAAAAAATATTTAATTTAAGACCTCAAAAAAAGTTTGAAGACTACAAACTGCCCTTCCCTTCTCCTTGAAAATATCTTCACAATTTGTCAGAAAAAATCTGAACAAGATTTTACTTGAATCTGAATTTGTGATGAAAGGTAACAATACACAGGGATATTTCTTTTGTTTAACTCTAGTGTCCTTTTTCCATTTTTCTATAGGAAACTTATTCATATTGTTGTTGTTGGATGGTTTGCGTGTGAGTGATTTCATTAAGGGATAACTAAATTTGAAATCCAAGTCCTGCCTCTGGGATCTTTTTGTATCCTTTTCTATGTTTCGCTTTATATTTCTCCTAACAGTAGTGTTTACTCCATTTGTCCATTAAGAGAGTGGGCACAGTGCCCACGAAGGCCCATCTGCGTTGCCCCTTGATTTAGCTAGAAAGCTTACTTGAGAGCAAGGCAAAATATGTCCACTCTTCAACCCACTGACCCAAATATATCCATGTTTCGTGTTTTATCATGCTACATAAATAACGTGATCCATCCCTACAGTATTTTCATTAGCTACATCAGTTCTAAATTTTGTAACAATGTGCCCTTTTCAGTAAGAGGTCCCCAAAAAGTTGTACATTGAAATGTGTATTTCTTTCATAAAGACAGATAATTTTTAAGGTTCATATTCATTTCATAATTGAAGTTCAGCCTGCCTACATTAATTTATAACTAAACTCCATGCTCTGTTTTATGCCAGTCCCTAATTCTGCATTGTCTTGATAATGTGTTAAAATAAACTTCAGCTATAAAGGGCACATTACATGCCCAGCACTGGTAAGTTAAGTTGAACATGCCTTTGTAACTCATCCTTGTAGTCTGCTGTGGTCTTTTTGTTTCATAATGAAAATTCATGTAACTCAATAACAAAAGGTAGGTTGCG
This sequence comes from Crocodylus siamensis, assembly GCF_052110815.1. Lineage (NCBI taxonomy): Eukaryota > Metazoa > Chordata > Crocodylia > Crocodylidae > Crocodylus > Crocodylus siamensis. Next base: position 9,394,112 of record NC_143403.1, on the reverse strand, counting down.
TTTACCTTCAGTTGGTACCATGTCTCCCCCACTCATATCTTCAGAAACTATGTAGAGTGTGAGAGAGCTGTGATGACACAAACTGAAACAGCTGAAATGGCGATGCATTACCCCAGTAACTAATTAGGCAAGAACACTTCAGTACTGTAAAAGCTGATAGTTGATTTACAGTGTAGTGTGTGTGTGTGTGCATGCGCGTGTGTGTCTAAAAAACATTGCAAATTATATTGCAGGGAACTCTGTGGTACACTTCAAATTTTTCTCACTGTACTTTGTGACAGAATCTGTCACTTTGGGAATCCCCTCTAGACAGTATGTAGCCCTGATGAAAGAAATAGCTTATATTTGTGCAGGGTAAATAATGCCGTGTGAACCTTTTTCTGGCCTAATAAAAGTAGTTCATAAAAATAAGAATTTCAGGCCTGGATTGTATGTGCTGCTAAGCTCCCCTCTGAGAAGCTTGATGACTTCTATCAGCTTCCATTAAATGCTGGTGGTAACTGGATGTACTCAGTTGTTTCAGTGTATTATGATGTGCAAGTTACAATTCCAGTTAAAATGTAACTTGTTCTATTGAAGTTCCTGCGTGGTGGTCAACCAGGGAACTATTATGAGCCATATCCTGCATATTAAAGTTAGTGAATGTTCTCCCTGGGTGCATCTACACATGCTATTAATGCGCTTTAAGTTTACTGCACAGTAAAATAAAGTGCAGTAAGCTTTCCCTGGGAGCATGTTTACACGTGCGCCTGTCAGGAACAGTCCAGTGCAGGGCTGCTACTGCCTCCCTACAGCAGCCAGGCAGAGCTCAAGGCTTCCTCAGGTGCTGGCCCTGGACTAGCAGGGGCTACCGAGGTCAGGCCTGGGGTCCGGGTGGGTGGGGAGAGCTGCCCACCTCTAGGGCAGCTGCCTCTCAGCCCTGCACCCTGATCAGCAGATTGGGACAGGGGCTTGGAAACATTCCCCTGCCCTGGGCAGCTGCCTGCTTCCCAGCTTTGCGCCCCAGCATATCAATTCCATTGCATGGAGGGGCAGGGTGCAGGAAACTCTTTAATTGGGCTCCCGCCTAACGCACGTTTTCCAGGAGTTTGAGATTCTTGTGGATATTTGACTGGTGAACAGGTGGCTATATGTACTCTCTGGCCAGACCTTCCAATGAAGAAAGGTGCTGAAGATTTATTTTCCAATCTGGAGAGAGCATTGGCAACGTGTAGGGGGGTAAACCCAGGTGCACATGCGCCTCCTGCAAAAAAGCACCACTGACACTGCTGTTGGCACCTGCAAGTGGTTGCCACTCACCCCCCCACCTCCTTTGCCACTGACACTGCCAGCAGTGTCTGTGGGTAGTCCGCGATTGCTGCTGGCAGCCAGCAGCATCTGCAGGTGGTTGCCAACCGCTGGTCGGTGCTCACCAGCCCCCCAACCACCGCCAACAGTGCCGCAGCTGTCTGCAGGAGCTCCCCACTTACTACCGCCATGCTCCCACCACTGACAGCGCCACTGCCACCTGTGGGGGCTCGCTGTGCCCTCCACCATCCGGGGCATGCGGCGCTCATGGGAGAGAGTCACCCTTAATTGTTACAGCAAGCCACTGAATTTGGTCAGTTTTCTTGGCCTTAACATAAAACCGAAATTTGGCCAGAAGGGTTCTAGGTGTATGCATATTGTTGCTGCGATGGTTTGTAATGTTGGTATTTGATGAAATGAATTTGGTTTCATGAAAGCTTGTGCTGTCTGTGTATATCTTATTTAGATAATTATAAAGATGCATAATTAATAAGAAAACATGGAAGACAGGCTAGGAACTTTTCAATAGAAAAGAACTACATTGGCAAGAAAAGAAAAGCAGTGATTGGGGTTTTTTTTTATAAACTTGGGGTGAATAAATGTATGTGCAAGATTTCAAGTCTCAGTTGCAGATTTACTATGCATATGCAGTTACATTGACTGCATATGCATGTTGGGTAGTGCTATGCATAAGTGACACTGAAGCCACTTTGCCTGGGGAGGGGGGGCACATGTAGAACATTGTAAAATTCAGCAGTTGGGCATTGATTTCTAGTTTATTGAGAGAATTGAAAGGAATGAATTAAGAACAATATTTTCAAAAATATGACATTATTGGGAGAATTGAAAGGAATGAATTAAGAACAATATTTTCAAAAATATGACATTTTTCCTATAAAGTTAGAAGCATAGCAATATATGAACTGACTCAATGGATCAGAAGTTTAAAACCAAGGAGCAGATGTGAGATAATCTGTCCCAAAACATTAGGTCTTGTCCTGCGCTCTAGTAGTTAGAGAGCAGTGTGAGACCTGAATCCTGAGGTTCAGTATCCCTGCCCCCAGTGTTATTGTTGTAACTATGATAACTTGTGGATATTCTTCTTATCCACATAGATTTACAATCCTTTCTCAAGAGAGATCCTCTCTTGACATGACGGAAATGAAATGCAGACTACTGAAGTGGAGGAGAAGATGCAAAAAAGATATCTTTTTGAATGACAGTATATTGCAAAGCCCATTTCTGCACTATGTTCCCAGTGGAAAAATGTCAGGCAACTGCTAACTTTCCAAATATCAGATGACATTTCCTTCTGTGTTCTCTAATAACTATGAAGTGATCAATATTCTTTTTTATGTTTCATGGCCAAGAAACACAGAGATTATTACATCTTCTTGAAATATTTCCTAGAATAAAAATAAAGCTGATTAATCTATGAAGAATACCTGAACTGTTCAGCACCATAGAAGTTACTGTGCAAAGGTGTCAAACACTTTCAAATAACATATTAACTGTGGTGGCAAGTTTTAATCTAAGTGGTAATCTAGTTAGGTTAAACCAATGGTTATACAGTTACTGGAAGTGTGCTACAGTTATCACTACTCTCCCAGATCCTGGCAGAAGATCAGAGTTATTTACTTATTTTTGTTCCTCCAAGTGTAGTCCTGCTTCCAAAAGTTTAACTCAGCAACTAGATTGCAAAGAAAAGCTAATATTTTTTCTAGAAGACATTAAAACATTCGAAGCTTGGCCATTTGGATGGCAACCAGCAGCTTATTCTAGTTATGGATAACCCAGAATAGCCTTTAATTTCCTTTTTTTCTTATTTCTTTTGCTAGTCATAATGCACTTAGAATACACATTTAACTATAGCTGAAATTTGGTGTTCAGCCATTGAGCTGGGTAATTCTGCTTTTGCGTTTCATTAATGCCTAGCCAGCTTTCAGTAAGTGGACCCAGGAGTGCTATGAGATCTCCATTCACTTCTCCATTCCAGCCGAGAAAATGGTTTGTAGTTTGCACTACTTGCAGCAGGGGTTTCCACACTGTGATATACATATCTTGGGTGATATGTGAGCTGATTGGAAGAGCTGTAGTGTAACAGGGAGGGTCTTCTCTGTTAAGGCTTGGTTGGGGCCAGTCCCTCTTCCATGACTATTTAAGGGAGCAGAACTGTAGTAGGGGAATGGGACCAGAGGTATCACGTAGCTCCATCCTTAACATGGTGAAACCCAGGTAACTTGTAGAAGGGAAGAGAGGGAAGACAGCCTAGAGAAAGGAACTGCAGAAGAGGCTGAGAGGTTCCCAAGGATGGGCACTGAGTGAGAGACCAGTGGGGCATGAAGCTTTGTCTACCCCCAAGGAGGGTTTAAAATTCCCCTTCTTCCCCCCGCCCCACCCCCCGGCCGTCCTGCCCACCGCCACCCCCTGAATCCAAAGGGAGTGAATCAAAGAGGCTGGCATCCAGTTATATAAAAAGTGGGGAGGACTCTGAATCACAGCACAGTCCCATGAAGAAAGTCTGCAGAATCTCTTTATTGAGCTGGGGTTGCGAGTCCACGGACCAGAACAGGAGGAGACATGGTGGAAGACTTTCTGAGGTCTCCAGCTGAGAGGCAACTCAGAACCTGAAGCCTTGGAATCAAGGATAAATTAGAGCTACAGCTATCTGGTACCCTGATACCTCGGCCCCACCTGCCAGCTTTAGATGCCCCTTGTGTCCTCTTATATACCACCCCCTCCCAATTACCTGAATCTCACCTCTGTTCTTCCTAGTCAAACCCCTTCTCTCTTCTACATTCCCCCAGGCAATGTCCATCAGGCAAATCCAAAACACTACTATGAAGCCATACAAATTGAAGGTAACAGCATTAGAGCTTCAAATACATGTACACAAAGCAGAAATATGCATGCGATTTCTGGTATTTCAAGCAATGTTTAAAACATGGAGTGGTACAAAAAACAATAATGCTTGGGAGCTGCCACTGTAGACTTTACAAGGGTTTTCACCAATTCACCATATTTCCTTGTGAGGAAAATAATCTGTCGTTCAGCTGACCTGTGCATGGTCATCTATATAATGCTGCTGATATTGGGGTGCATGAGAGATGCTGTACTCTGTGAGGTGTGCTGCATGCAGGCTGTGTTAGCATGTGCATTGGAAGTGTACTAACTTGCAGAGTTTTGAGTCATGTTGGTTTGGAATTTGTGTGTTGTGAGTCATTAAGACAGTTTAACATTTTGACATCATATAGACACGATTTGTCATTTGTTTCTTTTCTTATGCATTTTATTCCATACTCTTTAAGAAATCTAAGATGCTTATCTGCTTTTCTGGAGATTAAGTGGATCCCGTGGAGAAGCCCCTATGTGCCATCTTACCATGGTTGTTGTCAGTGGAGCATCATTTGCTGCCAGTTAGCACAGAACTGTATCTGTGATTACCATGTTTTTACTTATGCTTAGAGCAGAGGGCACCAATGATTATTATGCAGGCAGCTCTATGGCAGTAAAGGCACCTTTTGATATACTGTCTTGCTGTTGCCTGAAGAAACGACAGCCGAATGTGAAACCAGAGTAATGCAAGATGGCTGCCATGGATCAGTCCATCACTTGAACTCAGCTGTGCTATAAACACTTGGCAGTCAATGAAAAAAAAAGAAAATGTATGCTAACTTCAAGGAAAAGCTAAACAAGTAGGTCTGAGGCCAAGATTCAAAGCAGCAAGCACAAGATGGAGGGGAACTCAGCTGTAGGGCTATCGAGCCAAAGTTTAAGTCAGGGCCCATTGCGACTCTTAGTGATTACGCCAGACAAGCTGGGCAAGGGAGAACCCGCAATATGGGATAGTGGCAAGGATGGTTGACATAAAAGAAAGGCCTAAAGACTTACAGATGGCAATGGTGGTTTCATCTGGAAAGAAACTAAACATCAGAGGCTTTAGATGCCTGAAGGGAATACACTAATTGAGAAATAACAGCCATAAAAACTAATTCAATAATACTGTATAAAAGTAAAAACAATAAGCGAGTATGACTGGCTGTCCAGAATGAAGCGAAGTAAGATGAAATGTCCTTTGCCGGCAGTAATGCTAAGTAAAATAATAGCAGCAGTAATTCTCATGTTCAGGCAGCAGCACTTCTCACCTACTAAGGAGAGAAACACTCATGCCCAGCCACGGCAGGCTTCCCAGTTCAGGAACAGCTTCTCGTTTGGTTTTGTTTTCTTTTTAATAGCGGCGGCTTTCAAAGTTCAGAAAGGCAGCCCCACAAGCAAGAACTGAAACAAAGTGTGTCTCCCTCGCACACAGACGCTATTTTAAGTCAAAAGAGAGAGACAGCTTTCTCTCCCCTTTCTTACGTTCTCTTCCCCCTCCACTCCCACCTGTCCTTTTGTTCTTGGTCGGTTCTTGGCCTTTCCTCTCTGCAGTCCTTCCTCTTCAAAGCCAAACCTCCGCAAGGCAGCTTCTCACCTGGTGCAAAAGTTCATACTTCTGTTAACCGGGCTGTGAGATTTTCCAGCACCGAAGGGTCAGCCTCCGTGTTACGTTTCTTCTTCATTCCCCTTCACAATCTTTTTCTCCCTCTTAACTTCCCTCTGGATCTCCCTCTTTTCTGCTGCTGTGTTTCCCCCATCTTCCCATCACGATTGGGTTTTTTTTGGTAACTATTTTTAATTGCTCACCCCGGCATTAGTGTTTCAGTTGGCATCACCTCTCTCTGCTCTCCTCTCAGATGAGGAGGAATGCTGTAGAAAATAGTCTGTCCTCGTCCTGGGGCCAGGAGTTACTGTCTGAAGAAAAACAAATGAAACATGTTATAGAAGGTGAAGTTAGATGAAAATTATGGACTTGAAGGTCTGTTCCTAAGGGATGGAGACCACCCAGCACTTCCATTTATGTCACTGGGCATTGCTCAACACTGCTCCAAGATAAGGCTGTTATTAAATTAAACTAAAAATAGTAAAACACATCCTGAAATGGATAGATCTACTCATCTCCCTGAAATAGATCTCCTTCCCATTCACAATTATTAGAAAGCTATAAATAGCCTAATGTGGAGCTATTCACTATTGGCAGGCAGTCTGCTTTCATTCTGGAGTCACTGCTTAGAGGATGTACTCAAGCAGTCAGTAGTTTTGTTTTTTTTCCCCTTCCTTGAGCTAAAGTATAATATATTTGTTTTACACACATATTGTAATACAAGTGTTAAGAAGATATTCGGTGTTTTAAATAGATACTTTTCTGTAAATTACACAGTAGGCAAACTACTGGACTAGATAGAGGGGTAACTGGATAATATTCAATGGCCCTTGTTACACAGGAAATCTGATTTGGCTAATCTGAAAGTATTTTGACATTAAAATCCATGAATCTGAATGGACAGTTAGTAAGAATTTTACTTTTTCTGAACCAGTATGTAGGTTTACAAAACCATTTTTTTAGCAGCCTCATCTAATAGTATAAATTACTGTAGCAAAATGTCCCTGCGATACCGAATGAAATGGAACCCTTCCTCATCCGTTTTGGTCCATCACATCCACGTTATAAAAAGGCATAACCAGACGATGAAACAAGAAGTTTAAGGCCAAATTCAGCTCTCAGTGATCCCAGAGTGACTCCAGTAAAGTAAAGAAGCTGCTCACAATTTACATCATAGCTAATGAGAACAGAACTTTGCTTTAGGGTTGGAACTGGGTTTGGACAAAATGTGCACCCCTGGCACTTGGACGTTGAATTATTTTCCCTTGAAAGATTTTTGCACATAATCTTAAACTGCTTTCTGCCTTCTCTTATTAAGCAGAAACTGCCCAAAAACCTTTCCAAGTAGTGTTATTGAATGTTCAACTGGTAAAGTTTACTTCCCATATAAACACAGTGGCTTATTTAATAGAATCATAGAAAATTAGGGTTGGAAGGGACCTCAGGAGATCATCTAGTCCAACCCCTAATTACTAGGGGTGTGTGAAGCGGGCAGCATTTGATTTGATTTGGTTCGGATTCAGCCCAGTTTGGGGGACAGTGATTAGGATCACTGTCCCAATTTGACTCAGCCAAATCTGAATTTGGAGAATCAGTGATTTGGCCATAGGTGCAGTTTCATGTTTTTCCTACGCACCTCAAGGTACCAGGCGCAGCTCGTAAATGCTGAGATGGTGAGGCAGATGGAGCTTCCCATGGGAGTGTGGGGGGCAGTCCCCCGTGTGCTTGGAAATGGACCTGGAAGTGGATCGGAGGCTTCCAATTTGATTTGGAGAGATTAACGGGTCTCCTGATTCGATTCAGAGATTTAGCCACCGAATTGGGCCGAATCTCCTCCAAATAGAATCAGTGACTGAAGCTTCACACAGCCCTACTATTTATTATATGGGAATAAATGTAACTAATGTACTAGTTATGGAATAAATAACTATAAGCTTTCATTTGGAAATGAAACTGAAAGTCCATTCTGGTTTGTACTGTTGGATGGTTCAACTGCAAAAAATGCATTTTTATTCCTGCAGCTATACTGTAGGTTTAGGTTCAAATAAAAATGACTTGCTTGTTGTTTCTTGGCCATTCGGCTAACACAAAGTGTAGTATCAGCTTAATAGCTGATGCATCTTCAGTCTGGCAAATGCATTGTTCCAAGGGATGTGCTTCTGCTTCTAATAGGTCTATTCCATCTGTAACTTCTGTTTTCCTCTGAACTTATTTTACATTAAATTTTATTTGAATGGTATCCTCCAGCTAGAGCAGAAATCTGATTGTGTCTAGTTCTTCTCTAATGAATGCATTTCCACTAATTTGGGACTTTATGAATGCTAAATATAAAATGCTTAGGCAGACAGTCTTTTTGTTATAGTTATCAATAATATGATACTTAATTTTTTTGTGTTGATAGCATGATACTCAAGAGCTTTAGTCCCACTCTGTCTTCTGTTAGTGCTCCATATGGTAGCGTTTAAGCGTATTTCTCAGGCAAAGGCTGTGGCTTACCAGCCTAGTCCCTTCAGGTGCTGGACTCCATCTGTGGTTTAATTCACTTCCATCATTCTTATCAGTGATACTTGAAACAGCTGTTGCCTTTTCCTCAGTGGCGTGCAGGTCAGCAGATGACCTAAATGAATGAGTGAGCAAGCCTTGCTGTGTAGCTAACCTATGTAACCACCATTGTATTCCTAGAGCACCCATTGCCCTTGTACCCCATGGCCAGTTCCTTAAGCCAGTATTTTACATCCACATTGGGCTATGAATCGTGCTTTCTCAGCACAGTAGTATGGTTGAGAAGCCCTATTTTATTTCGTTCTTTATTTTTTACACTGCTGAAGCTGAAATTCAAAGGATAATTGCCCAAGTTAATTGAATAGCTGGTGTTATATACATATAAACACACACACGAGTTCCTTATGGATATGTTTGTGGCTCCTTCCTATCTTTTGGTGTTCATGCATTAAAATATACTTATATGAACAGGTAGTAGTACCCAGCTTGGACTGTTTAGCTATCTTCAAACTCGAAATGAGTTGTAGGTAAAATCCCAAGGTTGAACATTTGTTTTCAGTTTAAGACAGTGTAAAAGAAAGATTAGAAAGAAATATACTTTTTCTTCCCATTTTACAATTAATAAGCCTTGCCAAATTTTAAACCCTGTACTCAGGCAGACTGAAGTGAAGTGGAAATTTTGACCAAGTCAAATCGGTGTAATGAGCCAGCCACTACTTATCTTCAATGGTGAAAGAGGCTTAACTGTTGTGTTACCTGTGCTCCTAGCCATTCTCATCACAAGAAAGCCTTGGTCGTGATTTCCTAACGTGTTATAATAGCAGATAGGATGTCAGACTAGGATGAGCTGAATTTACTGGGGGGACATATTTGAAATACTTGTTTAATAAAGCTATTGAAACACACAAACTTAAAAAAATCACTGTCTTTTTTATAACTCTGGGCATGCGTAGATGAAACGAGGGTCCTAAATTGAAGTGGTGGGTTTTTAAAAACAGCAGTTCAATTTAGGGCCCTTTAAACCCCCATGTTGTGCACACACCCGAACTTACCAGCGGTGGGAAAGGGAGGGGAGGGCGAGCTGCTGGTGGGTGGAGCGGTCCCTGGGCTGGCGTTTCCCTCTGTGGTGGCCACCACCCGGTTGCACCCGCCTGCAGCCACCCAGCTTGGGTGGTCCTGGGGGGCACCACAACCACAGAGGGAACCATCAGGCCCCCGCACAGCTCAGGCAGGCTCTGGGAGACAAGTGGTGGAGATCAGGCTCTCAGCTTTTTTTTTTCTTTTCTTGGTCGGAGCCTGTCTTCCCGGGCTGCTGCCAGGCTGCCTGCACGGGTCTGCATGGGCTTCCTGCAGAGCCCGTGAGCTGCACGGAGCCCAGTGCTTTGCTCCATAGCTGTAGGGCAGCAAACTAACGTGCGCCCCAAGTCATATAAGGCACATTATGCTGCTGAATTCGCAAGAGTGGCTGGAATTAATGCGCAATACGCCACCAACCCGTGGGAACACCAACACCATTAAAGTGGTGCAAAAGCATTTAACCTGCTTTAACGTGTTGTGCACACATGCCCCTCATTTCATCTATACACAGCCTATATTAACCTCTTTTTCTTTAAAGAGAGATAGCTAGAAGCATACAAGATTTAGGTGATTTAAACCCCCCCCCCCAACAACTTTGGTAATCATTAAAACGAAAAGAAATTCAAATCAGTGCTCAACTCAGAAATTATTTGTAGTGTTGACAGATGCTTAATTTAGCTTCCACTAAACCAGCGTAATTATTACAGAGCCAGCAAAAAATTTCTTTTAGTAAGTGTCTACAGAGTATCTTAAACAAGGAGAAGCTTGAAAAGGAACACAATTGAAGGGATGATTGAAATTAGGCAAATACTGACTGGAAATAACATGCATTTCTGTTATTTTTATCAACAGCAAACTGTTAGAAAAATTAAGAGATTTGGGGGGATTTTCCATTCCTTGAAACCTTTAAATTAAGTTGAATTTTTAAAAAAAAATTAAATATGTTTGCACCTCCACAGAAAGCTTTGTAGAGGAATGACTAGATTAAATTATGTGATAGATGTTATGCAAGAAGTCAGACCACACTATCATAATCACCGTGCCTGAAAAATGGGCCCACCACTAGTAAGTTCACTGATAGCTTAGAATGTCTTCAAAACAGCAAATAATATATATTTCATGTAGGATAAACTTCTTCCCCGCGGCCCCCCGCCCCAAGCAAACAGCATTGACTGCAGAAACATCTTCAAACAGACTAGAGTTTAGATGCTTGTAGATGTGCAGTTTGATCCAGAAAATAAAAGCTGAAACACAAGATAACACCTGTTGTAAGATGCACAGAACTGCTTTGGCATAACCTTAAAAAAAAAAATTAAAAAGTGATCCCACCCGCAGAAGTGATAGGTTAAATGTTGTAATGGCAGATAGCTAGGGGAACATTAAGAATGTAAAAGCAGAACTACAAAGCTGCCACTGCTGGTGGAATAGGATGGGGATGCAAAATATATATTATAATTAAGATGCAACATTATGTCACGGACCAATTCTTTAAGATTTATAGCACATCCAAATATGGCACTTTCAGACAAAAGCTATTGTATCCTTCACTAGCTTAGGTATGCAGTTTAACAAGTATCTTAGAGTGGGAGATCCCAGTTATTTTTCTTTTAACGCTTTATGCTGATTGTTTCTACAGGTTTATCTTTATATATATATGTGTGTGTGTGTATTTAAAAGTGTCTACCTCTTAGGGGTAAATAAATATATTAAAATAAGCTATGGGATGTATAGTACAGTGTAACAATGATAAATGATGTTGTGTGTAATTTTTCTACTATTAACATAAAGTAATATAAACTGAAGGACACTAGTCTATTGAGAGAGTTAGTAGCTAATGTTCCATATCAGATGTGGACAATGTCAGGACTGAATACAGATTAGGCAGTGTCCTTTTCTCCCCGGGGGAATTAAACTTTGAGACACCACTCGCTGCCAATGGTTTTACTGCATTTTGTTGGTGCCTGTGGTGCCTTTCTTGGTCTATTAATTCAGAAGCTGTAAATGACAATGTGAGCAAAAAGCTTTTCCAGTGGGATGCATTTCATTTATGTATTCTTGTATCTAGAATACCTATTCAATCCATTTTGTCACAATAACTGTTTAAAAATTGTGTAGATTACCTGCACTTCTTTATTGGACCTTATCTGGGTTTTTTTTTCCTTATGCAGAAAAGGTGAAGTAATAATTTAAATGGATGGGAAATGTGAATCTAGGACCTTACTGTATTCTGGTACCTCCCTCCGCTCCCCCCACCCCCCTTTTGCTTTCATGATGTTGTATTTAAAAAATGAGGTGTTGCAGAAAGGAAATACATGATAAATTCCAGGAACATGCACACACACATGTTCTTTGCACCTTCCCTCCTTCCCCCTCCCCACGTTCTGCATCATTAGAATATATTTGTTTTTAACTTATTTTGAATGTATCAACTTTTATAGTCCTCACATGCACTCTTGGGAGATCCCATGTTTACATGTACATCTTATCAATAGCAGGATGTGGAAAACACAGTTCATTTTTTGGAGGGGCTTTATTGCTTTATCTGTTATAGCTTATGCATACTATACATGATGTCCCTGACTGACTAAAAAACAAACAAACAGCAGGCACTCCAATGCTGTAGTGGTGGGGAGGGTTAAGATCATATAAAATTTACACAGAAAATTGATCATAGAAGTGTGAATTGTGCAGGAAGGGCTGCAAAGTAAGTAGATATGACGTTTGCTATTCAGGAAAGCGTGCTGATAGCATCAGTGAAATATGCAACACTTGATTTTCCTTATTTGAAATCGTACTGCTTCTAAATTGGTCTATACAGCATGGTCTGTGTGGATTTGATAGCAACACCAGTGTTTTGCATTTCTTTTTTGGGCGGGGGAATGTGTTATCTTGTTACCATTTCATTATGATCAGGGTAAAATTTTGTTAACTATTTTTCATCCTAGTTCTTTAAAAAATAATCCTATGAAGCAGAAGCTCAGGCTTCTTCTATTGACATGCACATTGTTATTCTTCGGGTGGTCTTTGATATGATACGTTTGTCACGGTTCATAAATTTTATCGTTGCACTAAAAACAGGGTTAGAATATCCTCGATGCAATTATAAAAATGTATTAAAACTGAGAAGGAGAAAAAAATATGGTGCAGGATGAGCTTTTAATGATTGTATAAATGTTCACTGTTCCATGGAAAAAAATTGAGCTTTTCTACATTGGTATAAGAGTGAAATGCAAGTAAAGGGCCCAGTTTTTTTCCAAGAAACACGTTTTTACAATACTGAAGTAAAGTATTTTATAGTTGGGAAAGGTGATGAGAGGTGCAAGATAAACTGGTGTACACCTTTAATTTGCAATGGTATGAAGATATGGGACTTTTTCAGTCTTCCTGATTCTGTAAATTAGTTTTGTCTGTCTCTTGCCTTGGTCTGCCCAGGGAACAGAGATGGTTGTGAGCCAGACTGCACAATTCAAATTAGCATCTATAGAAAAGAAGTTACTGAAATGATTTGCTATTCTCCACTCTGCTTCCATTGCTAAATGGTTTACACAAGTATCTGAAGTCCTACTGATGCTACTAAGAGTAAGAGGGGAAGAAAATAGAAAAATAGTATCATGAAAAAAAAAATGGAATTTCTGGCCTGGTATGTTTATGGCATTTTTTTTTTTAGAGTGTTATATATAATGAAAAAATTTTAAAAGAGACCTAGAGGATCCATCCCTGATAACATGATGCTGGAGCTTCTCTTCTGCTTTATGTTATGCCACCCGCAACTCTCTGTAGTACATTATTCATTTAGAGCCCTACTTGAAAAGGTCTTATGGCCTATATAAAACAGGCTATTATGTGATGCATACGCAAAACAGTGTGAACGTGACATTCCTGTTCAACTACACAAACCCTTTTTAACTGGCACAACCTTATATATACTTAGTGGGTTATTTCATCAGAAAAATACTTGAATTCTAAAATGCAGAGAAGTCTGAGTGCATCACACATTAAAAGCGTGCAAAAGTTAAGGGCTTTTAGTGTGAAGCCACAGACTGCCGTAGTCTGTTTGGAAAAGATTAAGCAACATGCTAAAATATGTTTTCCTCAATTAAGTTTTCGTCTCTCCTCTTATTGTAGCTTTTGCAGATTCTTTTATGCTTGCTAGTATGCATTTGCTACATTTACTTGCACTCAGTGCACAAGTATTTCCATAGTGTATTCAGTTGCTGGTGATGTAGGGTTCCCATTCATATGCATTTAAGATATCAATCACCTGAACAGAATGCTTGTCAATAATACTGAGCACAAAGGAGTTAAATATATTCTCTGTAAGTTACACTAAGTCATGTGATTTCTTGCCTGTGTACCATTCTATTCCTGTGCTTTTGTGCAGTGTTTTATAATGCAATGCAACGTTTCTTTCTCCTAATATTTTTAAATACATCTAGTGTTTTTAAAGGTATTTCAATCTCCTTACCCTATCCACTTCTCAGAATATATATAATACCTTGTCTGGGAGTTCAAGAACTTCTCTTTGCTTCTCTCTTCTTTATGAAAAGAACAAAGAACAGGCACATCCCAACAGTGAGCAAATGACAACCCTTGTACTGCGCTTTACTTGAAGGGGACTGGTGTAGTGCCTAGATAAATGACTGGGAGCTAGGAGGATTCTAGGTAATAATCAGGGTTGAGCTACTACTGACTGTGTGACCTTGGACCTCACTGAAAACTGTATGTTGCATCTAATGTGAAATTCCTTGGGCAAATGACTGGGGAAATAAGATAACAAATGAAGTTGCAATTAGGGCCAAATTTTCTGTCTTGGCTTCCAAATCTGCTTCCTTAGTTGCTAATCCTTTCGTTGGCAGTCTTTTGCAAATGCTAATCGACTACAGAATCCACCTTTTCAGTAGTACTTGCTTGTACAAAAGAGGGAGATGCACAGAATTGAAGAATAGGTTGATGAGAGCTGAAATATATTTAAAAGCATAAGCCTATCTATCTTATCTATCTATCTAGATATAGATAGATAGATATCTATAGATAGATAGATATCTTAATAGATATATAGATAATAAATAATACATTCTAGGTATACACATAAAATTTATAAGCAGAGCTGCAACGTATTTTGTCAAGCAATATTAGAAGTGTGAAAGCCATTAGCACTGGTGATATTTTGCGTAGACACATTCTTTGGGAAGGTGCAAACCCAAACCCAAATGTAAGATAACAAAACAATTTTGCTTCTGCTAGTCCCAGTATAACTAGTGCCATGCTAGCAAGTAATTAAAAAGCAAAGAAAGAGGTAGGAGGAAGGATGGACAGACAGACGTACAATGTCTGAGTGATGCATCATAAATGTTTAATCGGCAGGAATCTGGCGTGCTAGAATTATTCACAGAGGACAAAGCCGGGAGTGGGATATTCAGATCATCCCCACGGAAAGACATTGCACCGTAGATATCATTCCGCATTCTTTGCTGTTCTACAGATGCCTCTTATCTGCAGATTATTTTAGAAATGTTTGAGAAGACGGTAGTTAAGGATTTATTGGTGCTATTTCACACCCTTGCATCTGTAAAGGCCAAATTCCTTAGTACCATGCGTCCAACTCCTGACCCTGGAGAAATAGAAAAATGGTCCTGATGAGCCTAGGAAGTGTGTGGTATTCATGCCAAGGTGTTAGAGTCCTTCATAGAGGTCAAAACTTGGGAGTGGGGTGGGGGTTTTCCCCTCAGGAGCTAGGTTGGGAGTGCAGGCTAAAGCTGTAATCCTGGACCAGCCTGTGACCATATAGTTAAAATAAGAAACAATCAGAAGAAGAGGGGGAAGATTAAACAGCACATCGTTTATGTGGAGCTTACTGAAATGTAGTAGTTAACTGATGTGCTTGAGGGAAAAATGCCATCAACTGAATTATTAACACTTCCTGTAGAAACCTGGGTTTCCTTTAGGGAGGTCCTGCTTCTCCCCTTCCCCAAATGCTGACTAGATCAGCTTATAAATTCTGACAAGCTTACAAATATAAGTGGTTTAGCTCTGCTGCAAATGATGTGCTTCTCTCTGCAGTCTGTAACTTGCTGTAACTAAGGGCTTACAACGTTCCGACTGACACCTGGACACTGCCAAGCACCCTGGGCTCCCATTGGCTTGATTGTGAATCCGAAGGCTTTGAGCGCTCATTACTTTTCAGGGACGGGACTTAAACTTCCAGTGCTAAGCTGCTGCCAAATAAAGTTACTACAACAGACTGTGCCACCAATCCAGCTGCCCTGTTAATTGAGCAACATCCCATTGATTTTTGTGTGTTTATCTGTGTTGTCAAGGTATTTAAATGAGTAATATACATCTTTGTTACGGTGCTTAACGCAAAACCTGCCGAATTTGGAGCCCCTCCTCTGCATGTTTTCCACAGAATACGCTGCACCCTCAATAATAAATTCAGAGGGCTGACAGTGTCTAAGTCTGCTGCTCCTTTGCCCTCAATTTCAGTGAGATGGGCCATTGAAAACTCATTACAAGCTGTTTAGACTCTGACTTTGACTTTTGCTCAGCAGTGAACAAAATTAACAGCTCTTGGAGGTAGCAAAAAAAAGGCACTGAGCCAAAATAAAAAATCGAAATGATGAGAAAAGATGTTTAATATGATCCCTATTAGTCATGCAAACAAGCTAAGTCCAAATACATGTGTTCTGCACATGGCTGTAATTTTGTGGCATGTGTTTGATTTCACTCGTTCCCCCTTCTTTTAATGCCATGTAGCGGACTCACCTGCATGGCAAATCCACATCCTAGAATTTGCTTGCATGTCAAGCAAGGAGCCTTTGAGTATAGCAGAATTGCTTCATAAATTTAACTAGCCCTTTCAAAATTCTGTTTTTTTTCTAATTTAGTGCTTGATAGTTTTTATGCGATAATTTAAAAATGCTGTTTATAGCAAAAGTTACCTTGATAGGCCTGGTTATGGGGGGAGGGGACGAAGGGGGGAGAAATATGACCCATCAGTACTAAATTGCTTTTAAACACATGTTGTGCATATATACTCATAACAAACCTTCTGGATCTTTTGTGACTGTGAGAATTAAATTCCTTAAATATGTGCACCAAAAGTATTTCTTATGCACTTCTTAATAGCAGTCCAATTATTCTGCATTTCTGAGCAAGTGACAGAGTTCATAGTACTGTTTCTCACAACAAATATGGGTTCTGATGATACATATGAGGTCCTGAACACTTTGGGTTATTAAAAATCCAGGACATGTTGTTGTAATCTCTGTATAGCTTCCCCATAATGCCCTTTTCCTCCTTTATTTTACTGCTCTCCTTCTGCACTGCAAGAAATTAGAAAAATAAGTGGGCATCCAAATTACATTTGAAATAGGATCAGTAAAACACTTGGAAGAGAAATCAATCCAAATGACTCATGAAACAAAGTTCATTTTTCTTGGTGCGATACCATTTACAATGGAAGAGTTGTAGAGCGAAGAGGGTTATATATACTAGAAAGTAGTGAAAAAGAATGTGTACTTTATGTACCACAGTAAGCTCCACTCGCATGCTACATTTGGCTTAAATGAGGTTGCACTCTGTTCCCAGTTTCCCAAGTGGTGTGATTGAGGGATATAGTGTGGTCAAAACAACTTCTTCAAGGTCACTCTGTGAGTCTACTCTGGGAAAATGGCTTAGAATTGAGGGCCTTCTTGAGTTCCAGATGTTCTCAGCCTTATGCCACAGAGATACTAAAGAGACGTTTTTAAAGCAGTAAATAAAATGTTTACTTTCTGCTTTATCATTTAATCAATTTATCTTTAGTTTAGTTCAGTAGATCTCTGCTGTACAATACCCAATGGTGACTGGCCTGGATGCACTGTCATTTGGGCAGCCTGAAAGTGCCCATTATGGCTAGGGACAGAAATTACAAATAAACCAGTATAATTGATCAGAAACCAGTTTAAACCTGTAACAGCACAGAAGTTCAGTGCACATAGACTGGTTTCAAAATGGCAGAAACTGGTTTAAGATGGATGTAGTATCAGACTTAACTGATTTAGGTTAAACCTGTCTATTGAACTTCTGTCTCAGACCCCTCACAATTCAAGTTACCTCTCAGTCCCCTAGCATCCCAGGATGCTTTGTGCCTCCACCACAGCCCGCCCCCCGTCAGGGCAACCTGCTGGAACATGGCTCACACAGTGCTGCTCTAGGCCAGGCTGTCACAGAGCGGAGACAGCAAAGCCTCTTGTTGTAGGGCAGTGTGGGGGAGGTGAGGGAACAGAGCCCCCAACCCAAGCACCAAGTCCTGGTCTTCCCTGTTGCAGAGAGCCGAGGGGAATCCCCCACTACCTCTCTCCTGCTTGTCCAGGTGACTGCTAGGCTCATCTGTTTCCACAGGTAGGAGGGGGTAGTAGTCCTCCGGCAAGTGCCCCCCCCCCCCCCACACCTACATCCAGGTATCTGCTTACATGTGGGGAGCTCCAGCCTTGGGGACTTCCTCTGGTCTTAGGTCCCCCAGCCCAGGCGGCCGTACCCCAGGGAGCGAAGGGGATCCCACTCCTCTGTGCCTCAGCCAGCTGAAGGTGGGAGAAGGGAGCAGTCCTCCAGACTGGGACTGCTTCCCCCTCCCGTCTGCAGCAGTGACTGAGCTGAGCAGCTCCTCAGCCATATGCCTGCATGAGCGGGAGGGAGGGGAACATCTCCACTCCTGCGGGGCAGGGCAGACTCAGGGTGGGGGATGTCCCCCAAGGTGGTGTCTCCCCCATGCACCCAGAGGGCCTGATCTGCAGGGGGTCCTGAGCTGTGGTCTGGCCTAACTGCACGGGTGTGAGGGCAAGGAACCCCCTTCACTCCCATGCAGCAGAACAGACCAGAGCTTAGGGGAGTCCAGGCAGGACCAGGGAAAACTCTGCTATCCATCCAATCTGTGCAACATGTTCAACAGGAATCATGTTGAACTGATTCCTCCTCAGGCTTTTTGACACTCTACTTAGTCAACAGCTCCAGAATGGGGTCTTGAATTTTTCTCATAGTGTTTGTAAAACAATAAAAGCAATTTTTATACCTTGTTGGTCTCCTCTCTCTGTCTCTCTTTATATATATATATAAACCTTTGTTTCAAAAAGCATTCCTGAGACCCCAGGTTTTTCAGGCACTGCAGTGCTCGTCCTGTCATTTTTGTTTTAAAGCAAACACTGTAATGAAAAAAAAAATGTTGAAAAAGTTGAGAGTGAAAATGTTTCTATGAGACTAGTATTGTAATTGTGAAATCTCAGTATTCTACCTATCCTTTTAGCTTAACATGACATGGCATTTTTTCACTAAATTCAAGCTGTCTTTTCTAACATTTTTCTACCAATAGTAACATGGATAGTACTGGTGAAGGTCAGGCAGAAAACAGATTAACAGCACCTTATCCCACAATGTCAAAATACTTAAAAGTGTTTACAGTGCCCAGTGACACGCAATGAATTTAAGACTGGCAGAGTGAAGCAGAAATAAAACTATTCTTATTCTTCTAAACTAGAACAGGGGCCTTGGTGTTTTATGGTTGTTTTAAGGTCCATTAATCCTTGAATCATGAGGCCATGTAAAAAATGACAGCTTTAACATTCAGTCCCTGGGTTTATTTAAAATGTTTTTACTTCAACACTGTTTCTAATTAATAACAGTGAGTACATAACCTGATTCAAATGTATCAAGGGCCTGGAGTTATGGTGTAGAGCCCCTTGATTGAGAACATTTTATCACTTGGAGCAGGAATGTTCAGCTGGAATTGAATAGTGCCAACTCTTCACAGGGAAGAGCTTATTCTAACAAAGTAAATCAGATACTGTGCTTTAATGTCTTTTAGCCATTCTATTTATGGGTTTAAGTTGGAGATTGGGTTAAAGGAACATAGTTTTGAAGCCAGATGACAGAACAATCATAGAAGAGTGTGTATCCACATGTGACATATGTGCACACGCCAGCAATGCAGGCAATTTGCCTTTTTCTGGAGTAAGTTATGAAAAACCATGTTTATGAAACTGTTGTTTAAAATAAATGTAATATCAAAACAGTGTGATAGGAGTGCTGGTTACAGAAGACGTGGTAGGTGACTCGACTCAAAACGTGCCTGGTTTTAAGGTAACAAATGAGATTACAGAATTCTTCAGATGAAAGAGTCATTTGAATCTAGCGTTATACTTCAGGAATCTCTGTTGCACTCTCTTTGGCCATTGGCTTGAATCAAGATGATGATGGTGCTAAACGCACTAAATCTTTAAAAGTATCATCTCTTTCTCAAAAACATCTGCATTGTGGATGCACTTGACTAAGAGCTTTCTTTCTGTCACTTCCTAAAACATTTTCTCTGTCTCCTACCGTGTTCCTCGTACACGGATATTTATTCGATCAATAGCTGGACTTAAATATTTTTCTTTAAAAGTTAGTCATTTGAAAGCCCTAAACTAAAAGCTGTTCTAAAGTGGTGGTTCTTAAATAGTCTGGAATCTAATCTATCAGCAGCAAGTGATATATTTCCAACTTCACCTCTGAGGAGTGCTGTCTGTGATAGACTCTAAAGGAATCTTAACCCTGGTTGCCAGAGGAGATTTCAAGGATAACTGGACTATGAAAAGATATGGTTAGCCATGCTGGTCAGATATGTGGCAGAAAGTAGGGCAGCATGGTAACTTAGAGGCACCTTAGCTAGTTGGTGCAGTGTCACCTTAGGGTCCCTATACACATGCTGCAGGGTGTGTGTGGTGGGGGGGGTACATTTTAATTAGAGCGGCTCCCGGGAACAACTCTAATTAAACACCTGCAGCATCTCGTCTATTCAGTGTCCCGTATTTTAAAATGGTTGCATTTCAAAATGGCCACTGGGGGCGTTTTATCTAGAGCTCATTCAGTGAGGTTTAGTTAAGGTGCCCCCAGTGCCATGTTGAAACACGGGATGCTGAATATACGAGATGCACACCAGTGCGTTTTAATTAGAACTCAATTAATTGAGTTTGCTCTGACGGGTTCTAATCAGAACATGTCAGAGCACATGTATAGGGACTCTTAAAGATGATCTTCCTCTGGGAATGTGAAAACACTTACCTGCAGGTCCAAACAGCACTACAGCCAGCCATGAGGCAAAATTGTGAGCTTTATTCAACCAAGACAGCTACCTCTCTGATACAGTGACATTCCTTTCTAAGAAAATCTGCAACTGAAGGGGGAAAATAACGATCAGAATTGAAACAACAAGTACCTGCCATACTAGGGATGGTATTATGTAGCAGCAAATATGACTTTTATGTATATGGCCGACTTGAAAGGACTCGAACCATTTGGAGAATCATTTATGAAGAAACAGCATAGCTCACTGGAGTTCCAGGGGCACTAGCATTTGGATAACATTAATGGTAGGTTGATTTGGGGCAAATATTACTCTTCAAGAGAGAAGGCCACTCTAACACTTATTATGGCATATGTCAACTTGCCAACCAGCAGTGGATTTTGGATTGCAAACAAACTAAGGATTCAGTGCTCCTTTCTTGTTTCAGAATTATTCAGCAGATTTTTCATTGCATCTAATGCTCATCAAAGGTAAAGCAGTTTGCTCTGTGAAAGAGGGACTCAGTGTCATGTTTTTTGTATCCAGTTATTCTGAAGGTCTTTGAAGGTTGTCTACAAATACACTTTTACAAGGAAAGTAGAAAAAATACTTGGTAGCAAGGAACTACCAATAGGTTCTGGCCATCCAGTAAGATTTACTGGGACTGGCTAAACTTTCCATTGTCCTTAGCAGAAAATCGAGATTTTTTTTATCTGTTTGTACTCAGAACTCACCAGCAGTACCTCTAACATTTTATATAATAGGATAGTACCTGGTATTATATTTCAGGATTTTATATTTTCCTTTTTTCAGTTTTAAAGGGACTAAACTTTGATTGTTAGCTGTTAGTGTAAGAAAGAAAGAAAGAATGAATTAAAAATAGGCAGTGACACATAACATATAGAAATATGTTCCCTTAAAGGGTAGATGTGTTGTTTGTCTTTTATCTCATCAAGGAAAAGGTAAGATGAATTCTTCTCCTGGATGTTATAAAAATACTGGGCTTTTTATTATTGTTACGTTCAGATGTAAAGCTCCAAGGATTGAAAACTTGCACTTGCTTTACCATAAAGGAAACATTTGACTTCCTTTGGGAATGCCTCTGCATCAAGGATGCTACAGAAAGAAGAGAGTTTGGGCTGAGCGAATTGATAGTTTTCCAAACAAAAGCAATGCATCAGAAACCTCATGTCATTCCCTTATGCAAAAGACTTAAATGAGACCCTAGGAGGAGCTGCCTTATGAGTTCTAGGGTAAGATCTATGAAATCAAAGTATAGGGTGCCAGGAAACACCTGTTTTCTAGAAGATTTGTTGCTATCACACTGTAACAAGAACATCATTCACATAATTGAATCTCTTTAAGAAAAACCCAACCCAACAACTATCGAACGAGCTACCAACAATCCAGTCTCCTGTTTGTTATGGAAACCCCTGCACCCGTTATAAACGTTGGCTCGTGTTTTTACAGTGCACATACAAACCACTTACAATCAATATATATTACAACTACATGACATAGGTGGGTCCAAATGGAAATGATCATTAAAAGGGAAAAGATGCAATACGTTCTTACATATTGATACTTTCAAGTAATTCAGACCTGAAAATTGTAACCAAAGCTGTGGCACTATAGTGCAAATGAACATAGAGTTAATCCATGAAGACCAGATGCATTTTATCCCCCAAACTTCTCAAAAATGAAACATGAAAAGGTGATTGAACTACACATATGCTTGAGCCCGTGGCCACAGGAAGCATCTGGATCATTTTATTTGAAGCTAAGGAAATCTTTGACCAGGTGGATTTGGATTTGCAGATACTTTTTAAATAGGATGTAAATCTTGTGACTGAATGAAGACTCGCATTGTCCTCAGCAATGACTGTTTATCTCCTTGTATGTGGGTCTGGTCAGCAATGAGTCTTTATACTCAGTTAATTTTCTGCCTTACTTCTCGATTCCCTGCAATTCAGTGCACAATTTCAGGACATCTTAACTGGCCAGAAAACATAACACAACACTGGATATAAAAAGAATAATTCTATCTGTGACAGTTACTTAAAACTCTTTTTTTAAAATGACAAAACATATAATAGATTTCCGCCCCCAACTTTTCAGGTCACAGAATTACTATTCAGAATTGCTTAGTAAATAAGTTAGCAACATCAACTGTCAAACTTTTTCTCTTTCCAGCTGGTGCCATTAAAGTCGCCATAGTTAGGCCTCCAGAAAACGTTCAGGACAACAGCTGAGACCCAGAGGGTGCGTCTACACGTGACGCTACATCGCCGTAGAAACTCACTATGGCAATGTGGCATCTCCGGGCAAAGCCCGTGACACTGCAGCTACATCGCCGTAATGATGCACTCCCCAGTTCTAGCACATCACTATGACAGTATAGTGCTTAAAAATAACCGTGCGCGGTGTTCACGGGGCAATATCAGCTGTTACTGCGCCGTCTTTTAGTACTAAACGACGACAGGAAAAACAGCACCATAATGGCACATGTGGACGTGCCCACTGAGGCTAAACAATTAATATAACAGATGAGGGCAGCTGTTCTGAAAAGGAAACACCATCTTCTCTTATGGCATGATTGGATTTCCATCAGAAAGCAAGCATAATGCTTAGACTTTTCTGAGCTCTGCAAATCATACTTTTTGGGCTGTTTTTTTTTAAAGACAGACTTTGAAGTCCAAGCAAATTATTATTCAGCTTAACATTTTTTCTGTGTTTATTTTAAATTTAAGTTAACATGAGCCCAAAATTGTATACGGTTAGTCATGCTTTTCTATTCTTCCTTTAAATAGACGTTGTCTCTGCCCCAGGTCTCCTTTCAATACTTTCAGTGTCCTATATCCCTCTCCTTCCTTTTTTTCCTTTTTAACCTGACATCTCAGAAAGCACACCAGAGAAACGAAACTAGTTTACCACTCACCCTACATAAAAGCAGTGAAATGTATTGCCTACAAATAGATTGCTAAATCACCCCTTACACACTAGTTTTGAGTTAATATGTTATCTTATTTAGGAATAGGTAGGAATAACCAGACAAAAAGAATGTGTAGGAATAGCTGGAAGGTGATCATATGGAGTAGCAAGTATTTTGTGCTGTTTATTATTAAAATACTGAAAGAAGGGATGGTCACAAGTGGAAGCCTTTAGCCAGAATGAACACACCAGAAAGCAAACACAGAATCTGCATTATATCCGCGTCTGCTGGACTCAGTGTGGTTATTCTTATTATAAAAACAGTCGTCACTTTACCATAGTTTAGGTATCTTCACCTCAACAACAGTTCCATCTAATTAATTGAAATGGTTTGAATACTATTTTTTACCAAAGGGGACTATTCAATATAGTTATGTCATCCTTTAACCAAATTCGCTCAGCATTTCTTCGTTCTTTTAAAGAATTTTCTCACAGAAGGATCTCTTCTGTTTTTCCCCCCTTCTTTACCTCTATGAATCCATTTCAAATGCCTTCTTTTTCCTGTATTTGGAATTTGTGGGGAATTATACATTCTGAAATTCTTGTGAACAAATAACGAATATTAACTCCTCCCCAAATCTGAACTACTGAACTAAGATGTGCATAAGAAAGAAACATGCATGGTAGGATTTTTATGATGTAAAAACGTGAAAACTTTGTTACAGGTAAAATTTATAGCTGGCGCTTTACGTTGCTAAAATTAGAAAGATGCCATCACAAAATTATTTGATGAAATAATGTATTAAGCAAACGCCCAACCGTTTTCTGCTAGTACATTGGTCCTAGTAAAAAGAATCATTCCCATGGGTCCTTCTTGTTGTATATTTGGAATGTAAATGGCATATCTTTTTAAAAATACTCTGGACCTAATATGAGATAATAACAGTTTTCCACAAACGTTTATATGTTATAAGGAAAATGAAGGAGAAGCGTGGGGTATAATTGGCGGTTTTCTGCTGAACAACAGACAGCGCTTTACAGCTTATTTTCAGCTAGCATGATGTGTATACTTTTGTTTCTGGGAACTTGCAGTGCCTAGGAAAGGAGGGCAGTGTAAAGCAGATTAGCTTCTCTAGCAGGAGTAATGCCATTATGACAGTCTTTTGGACACTTTTCATCGTATGCAGGGAAAAAACTGAGTCCTTTTTATTTTTTTTAAAGATAAATTACAGCACAGGAACAAAAAAAGACAAGTACTCTGTCATCTTGGCATAATACTAGGGATTTGTGACTGTCCATGCCTCTACTGGTGTACATTTACTACACACACAAATATTACTGGTCTTTCTTACCACATCTTGTACAGAGGACCAGAGATAATGTTGCGTCCATTAAGACATTGTTATTTTCAGTGGGTTTATAACTCTGATAAAAATTCTAGATGGATTTTCATAGAAAAGGATGGCTGGCCCAACAGAGAATTCATTTGCTAAAACCCTCAGAAGGAATAGCTTTTTGTTTTTGTCATGAGTGCATATACACAAATGATAACATTCATTTATTGCCCTTTTTATGTTTTTGTTAATTGCTTTGACATCACAGGAGAAAAAGCGCACACACAGAGATCTGACTGTCAGAATTACACCATAATTTCACCATTTGGCATGTTCTTGGCATTTGTTTGCAAGCCAAGGCTATGTTGTAATCAGGCTTGACTGAATTCAATAGTTTTTACTAATTTTGATGGATAATATCAATGTTTATTTTTAAGCATTTATTTAGATTTTTATCGATTTAAATGTTCAGGATTGCACAAAATTAGGAGCGTGGGGAGCAGACAATTTTTTAACGACAGTATACTTATTTTTATTATAGTGCAGGTTAAATGCCTGCCATGAAAAATGTAACTACTGTAGGGCTACCTACAGCTGTGCAGCAGAACTGCCAGCAGTCACAGCTACACTCATCCATAGCACCCTTGGCCACTTTGTCACTTCCTCTCCCTTTGTTCCCAGTCCCTTGGGGTTTCTGGAAGTTGCAGTCCAAAGTACAGTCAGCGTGGTCCTGTAGGAGTACTCGCCCTCTCATCACATACTCCATCAGCTGTCATTTTTCTTACATCCCCTTTCTATAAATTTTGATTATTAATGATGGGAATATGTTTTTGTCGGTCTGCGAGTGCGAGATAAAATCAATTTTTATCAATGTTTACCAATAAAAATCGAATCCTACCAAGCCTCATGATAATTCACGGACCAGTAAGTTTTTCAAATAATAATTCAAGCATTGGGTTTTTTCGTTTCTCTCTTTTTTTTTTCTTTCATCTTTACTGAAAGGAATTCTATTGCTTAAGTAAGAAGAAATGCTGTGTGCCTACGAATGTGTCTTAGGTCTTACTGTATTTGTAGTAGCCAATGCCGCTTATGTTTGTGGAGTGTTTTAGGTGTATTTGTTTTTGAGGCAGAGGGCCCATTCTCTGATGTCAAATGGTATCTGTTGAATTCACGGACACTGAACACTCCTTCAGTGACAGAGAGTTTGTTCCCGGGAGTTTATATTTCCCATCTCCAGATTTGCATCCACTAACTCACAGCAGAGTATACCGTACTCTAAAACTTCTTTTGCTTTGACTACTCTGCGTCACAGTAAGATTGTTGCAGCAAGTTATTCTGGTGTTGGGCCAGTTACTAGTAAAGCTTTCCCCAGCAGAGATTTCTTAGTTGTCCCAAGCCTGCCATTTTTGTCCGTTCTTTCCCATTTTCCCTGCCATGGCAGCTTTGCCTTTTGAGAATGAGACACTCCTCCCACTTTTGTCCCATTTTTCACCTCCAGGAGGTGGTAATTCTACTGCTCAAATGGATTCCTGCTGGTTGCCAACACAACCATGTAATTCCGAGAGGAGAAAAATGCCTTATCTGCAGTTTTGATTTAAAGTCGTTTCCTGGAAACATAATAAAATTGTTCACCAATGGCATTAAAGTTAATAATCCTTAATGCTGAAAAGTGATGGTTAAAAGAAATGAACAAGCAGTTGAAGGTTGCACTCTTTTATCATAGCACATACGGACTCACTTTGGGTTAGATTATAGCCCATGTCCTATGCAAGCAGGCAGCAAAGGGAAGGAGAAAAGAGCCTCCCTGTGGTGGGACCCATAAGAGGACCAGAATTACAACCCTGAGCTGGGGAAAGATAGTGCAACTTCCAAGATCTACTCATTTCAGGAAGTAGAGGACCCAAAAGGAGGCAGCAATGGGATTTTGAAGAAGGGAAAAGAGAATCCACAGTTTCCCTGCATTAACCAGCATCACATGGAGCAGTATGCGTCCACTCTAATGGGATGTAGCCATTTGCACTCCTTCACCCTGCCAGGGGCTTCTGGGTATCATTGAATTACTGTTGGAATGAGCCCAGTGTTCCTTCTTTCCTCTTTCTGCCATTCAAGTGCATTTGGGCTGTGTTATTTCACCGTTGCACTGAATGGTACTTTACTCTGTGTCAACCGAGTGCAGGAGGACTGATAAGGGAGTCAAATCTTCTTCGGTTTGTCTTGGGAGGAATACTTTGGTCCCTAACATTCTCTGTAAGGGGTTGCCATGTGTTTGAAATATATATTTTTCTTTTGCTTCCATTAATATCTTTTCATTTGTACTTTACTAAAAAAAGGTAAGTCAAACTGACATCATCTACTTTCGGGGCGGCGGGGGTTAATATGCTTCAAATAATTCCTGTTTAAAAATCTTCCTTCTAAGCTATATGAACCTAGGTCCTATAAGCTCATACTTTTTAGTCCATGAATCAGCTTCCCTACTTTTCTTAATACCTTTTCAAGTGCTATATTAGTATCATTTTATAAGGTGGTGACACAGTATTCTAGCTGGGTTTTGCCAGAGAATTAGATAATCCCATCCTAACTTTGGTGGGCATGCATTTCCCTTCTAGACAGCTGTAACTATAATCATGTACAGTTCTTGTGTAATTTTTGCAGTTACTTTTGTTTGTTATTGTTTGCTGCTGTTGTTTTAATGAAGAGCTCACTATTATCCCAAAGTCCTTTTTTTTTTTGCATTCTTCCTGCTCTAGATCAATCATGTTTATTTGGAATTTGTTTACCTTACGCCAATGTGCAGTTCTCTACATTTGTCAACATTAATTTTATTTGTCATCTGTCAGCCAAGTTATATAGAAGATCCAAATCCTGGTGGTAGTTGTTGTTTCCCCCCCCGCTTCCTATATGTTTTGCTGTCTCTGCTAATTGTGCTGTATCAGCAAATGTAGCTAGTTTGTAGTTGCTTTTCTGACTAGGTCATTTATCTAGATTAGAAACTGTGGAGGTTTGAATACTAACTTTGGGGCCTTGCACTTAATAGTTTTCATACTTTAAGGTAACTTATTACACAAGCATGCATATATTTAATTTACTAGCTCTATGTGTGTGTCCCCTCCTCTGAGTCTGTAGTTATTCAAAGTCCATCACAGGAAGCTGAAGCGTAAGTGTTCTGCAATTTGGAACAAATTATGTCTTCAAATGAAAAGTAGTGATTTTTGGCTAGAATCACCCAAAACATTTATACTGAATGAGTTAGTCCGGGTCTCTCATCTTTTACAGTCTTGCCAGTTGCTTTTAACTAGATTATTACTGGAATAATTCTCACCCAGGCTGTGTGTTAAGAGAATTGTGATTATTTTAGATGTTATACACTAAGGCTAGGGACAGACATTCAAAAAGCCCAAGCCTGAATTGATTCACTCTTTGCAGGTTGTTCTAAGATGCACAGCTTAAACTGATTAAAAGCTGGACAGACATTCTGTGTTAAATCAGGAAATGCAAGCACATGCCTGC
Organism: Crocodylus siamensis; assembly: GCF_052110815.1. Classification (NCBI taxonomy): domain Eukaryota; kingdom Metazoa; phylum Chordata; order Crocodylia; family Crocodylidae; genus Crocodylus; species Crocodylus siamensis. The sequence continues at coordinate 9,365,920 of NC_143403.1, read as the reverse complement.
AGTGGCTCAAGCCAGGGGGCGCTAGAGCATGCCTGCCAGTCACTGCCAAAGGGGAGGGAAGAGAGACACCCTCCAAGGCTCTCACCCCTCGCTGCTGGAGTGGAGGGGGCATGGCCAGGCCCCAGCCAGGGATAGCACAACACACGGGACGCCAGCTGCTAGCCGCTAGCCTTGCAGGGGGGGAGGGGGAAGGGGCACCTGCTGCCAGACTGAGGACTGGGGATGGGGAAAAAGTCTTTTCTCTGAAACAGGCGTGTATTGAACACACCTATTTGCAAACCATACAACAGGGAACTGTCGAAAATCTTCGCCTGAGCTAAGATACAGCCCAGTAAAACACAGTATACACAACTTAGCCTTACTTAAAATGTTAACCAGGAAGACCAGAATTAGTCTTGCTAATCCTGCGAGCAGGGTGTCTTCTTACACAGCCAGGCCTTCAGAAAGGCTTTGTTTAGGTTTGTAGCTCTCTGTATGCTTTGGTGAAGGTGCCTGCAACTTGCCTTAACTACATCTCCAGCATGTGGGATGATTGTCAGGTCTTTGCCAACAGTTCCCACCTGTCATTCGGTCCTGCAGGTCTTAGCTCTGGGCTCACAGGTGCAGGGCTTGGATCTGCACACAGGAGACTAGCTTGCCCCCACCCCATAGAATTAATCCCCTCCCAAGCCTCAGAGACTGCAGGCAACCCCCTGGGGGCTCCAGGGGAGAGAGGGGACAGAGGGAGGAATTAACTCTGTCCCTGCCTGGCTGCAGGCAAGCCATGGAGGTGCAACTGGGGCTGACAAGCAGCAGCTGCGGTCCCCAGGGTTTGACAGTGAAGCGGGGGAGGTGGGAGAGAGGATGGAGGAAGGAATTTGTCTCAGGGGCCATAGCAGGCCAATGTCTGGCCACACCCTGCCCCTACTCCAGCTAGAGAGCAGAGGAGAGGGGCCAGCCCAGCTTACTGGAGCAGAGAGCAGAGCTCTGCCCAGTCCAGAGAGCATGCTGGGATGCTGGGAGCATCTGATTTCATTTAAACCAGCCAGGGGTCTGGGACAGACATTGCATAAGCTAGTTTGAGCCAAATCGGTTAAGTCTGATACTACATTCAACCAGGTTTATCTCAAACTAGTTTCAGCCATTTTCAAACTGGTTTATGTGCACCGAATGTCTGTTCTGTTACAGGTTTAAACCAGTTTCTGATCACTTAAACAGGATTATGTGTAATGTCTGTTCCTACCCAAAGTCTCAAGTTGATAGATGTAAAAACCATTTGTCTCCAATGAAAGTGTTCTTTCCAAGGTTTAAGCTAGCAAATATTCCCTTCTGATATCCATTGCGGGGCCCCCAGAAGGTAATTAATACTAGGATAAATATCTGGATGATTATAAGGTTTAAATGTGTTTAATATTTTTTTTTATTTTAATACCTTTGTCATCATGCAAGCACTTATGATAGTGAGCATGCACCCACTAATAAATGACATGAATTACATTACTCTCTGCTGTTTATCAACATTCCTAACATGTTACCCGTGCAACATTCTTCTGTGATTTATTTTTATTATGTAGTAATCTGTATGGTGCAGGAATACTAAACATGGCTGAAATAAGTTCTGAGACAAAAATGGCAATTTATTTTGTTCAGCAATATAGCAATATATAAGAGCATATATTCAGAATAGTCTAATCTGCATAAGATTAACTAACTATGTTGCAGCACTGCTTTGCCAAATTACATGTAATTACAAAATTGCCTATCGCCACTAAGGAGGTAGATAGGCTAATGTGACATGACCAAGGCCTCCTAGAGTTGTGGCCTGACCAAGTGGTACTAACAAGAATGGGAATGTAGGCAACTGTGCAAAATCCTGCTCAGGTCACTGTTTCAGGTGATCATTAGGCTCTGTTGGAGGCAGGCCAAACCAACTCAGTAATAGACTTCCTGACCTAGGTCCACATTTGCCTGCAGGATGGCACCAATGCATGTTAGACCCAGCTACGGCTCTTGACTTCAGTGGTTGGGTGGGCAAGGATCACATGAGATGGGCAGCAAGGCACAATGGGTTGAGAGAGATGTGTGAAATGTGCTCTGCTAGAGAACAAAGCCAGACAACAAGTAGAACGCTACACATACAGGATTAATAACCATAATCTGAACATACTAATGCAAACTTTTTATAGTTATCACGCTGCGATACTGCAAGTGAAAGTCCCCAAAGACACTTTATGCTAGAATATTGTTAGTTGGAATGAGACAGTGAAAATGAAGTCATCTGCTCAGGAGCATTTTTAATCTTTTTTTCCCTCGCTAGGCAGTCAAAACCCGGAACACGAAATATGACACAGCTTACAACCTCATGGGTCACAAGTGGCCAGCTTGCATGATTTACATGGTGCTGGAGCCAATCCAATCTCTATAACCTATGCCTTACCCAGTTTGAACATTTTTTCTAAAGCTTCTTTCTGTGGCCAGTTAGAGCCTTGCCAAAGCAATTAGTGTCGATTCCATGTAATGTGGCATTAACACATTTTATTTTATTTTTTCTTGTTGCCTACACAGAAACATTATGTGAAAATTAAAGCCATACGTTCTTCACTGTACCTTTACAAATATGTCATCCCCTGCTTTAGTATGCAGTACAGAGTTTACTAAACAGGCTAGAAAATTGCCTGCTCTCTAAAGAATGTGACTATTTGCTCCTCTCCCTGAGACATGCCATATGCCTAGTTTATATTGTCTTAGAAGAGAAAAGTTCAGTCAGTAATAACAAGACACCATTTTTATTGGATGGCTGTCCTGCTAGACAATATGAATGGTGTTACATTTGGGCAATGCACTAATTAATAGAAGTTTTATGATAAAAGCAAGGGAAATGCATGGTAATTTCTGAAGCTAATGCTAGAAATGTATCTAGTGCTCCGTGTTGGTATTTGATATTAGTGCTGTGTGAACAGAAAATAATACTTCAATTTTTTTTTTTTTATTGTTCTGTAGTTTTCAGTGCATGAGTTCTACGTCTGTTTAATTTTCACAGATGCAATGAATAAAGCAAACTGGATACAGAAAACGTTAGACAAACGAATTAATTGTATAAAGGTGACTATCATCTTGGTTACCAAAGACTAGAGTACTCTTTTAAAACTGTTTAATCGTTCTTACAAAGTGCCAGGGGACTGTCAAAGCCCATGTTTTCAAAGAAGGATACAATATTAATGGTGAACATTTGTATTGACTCAATATGGGGGAAAACTCGGGAAACGTATGAAAGTCATGGAATAGTAATGATAATGTATGTGCAGTATTAGGTTTGTATGCACGAATGCCTGTTTTGGGTACAAGTGGATTTTGCAGACGTTCCCAGACGTTCCCTGATCTTTGTACATCGTCTAATAGGTATTTGTTTTGTTTTGTTTTAGCTGTTCGCCACGGGTTTCTTTATTAACTGATTCTGGGCTTGATCTGCTTCTCAATGAAGTCATTTGAAAGGCTTGAACCCAAACCTGTGGCAGTTGTACTTAAAACACCAAATAAGATATCATGTAGAAATCTCTTAAATTTTGCCAGTCTTGAAATAACAGATAAGTGAGACCTAAACTAGCATTTTGGGGAAGATTTTTATTTTTGGTTGTTCCCGCTTATACATTAAAACTGACAACATACTAAAAAAAGAAATCCAAAGCCTAATTTTTATTTAAAAATATATTCTCTTGTCTGTCAGGAAGTAACAGTAAAACCATTGCAAAACTCCTATGCACACCATTATGTCACTGATAAAAGTGAGACAATTGACTACGGACCAAGTGTGGATTATTGCCACAAAGCAATGTAACAGAATGTGCACTACAGTTAAAATAATTGCACAGTTCACTGATTTCTTTTCCTTTAGATTATAGTTGCAGCATGAAGCATATTACCTCCATTGTCTAATTTCACTTTGAAAAACAGTACTGAGAACCAGTTTAGAGAAATATGTCACACTCCCAAGTTCGTACCGGGAAGAAATCTTTTAGCACATCCCACACACATTATTATCACAATGAAGTGAGCAACTAAGTGTATTGGGCTGAAAAATCCTGCCAGACGAGTGCTAACTTTGCTCCGAGTGTGAAGAAACTTTTATTGTTCCACGGTCTGAATGGTAATTTTATGGGACTGCAAAGGTCAAGTTGTTTGCAAGTTGCCCAACCCCTTGTGGAGCTCAAGACTGAAAAGTTATTGAAGAATGTTTACCCCTGCCAGTTTTCTCTAAATGTTACTTTTGTTCCAAACGATTTTGTCCCTAGCTAGTAAAGAGAAAGGGAAGCACAGGGGACGACAATTTCAAAGCAGCGTGCCCTAGATAAAAGGCAAGCGCTCAGGTACTAATAAGCAAATATATGGATTAATGACTCTTATGAGTGTAATTTTCACGTGAGCTCCAAAGCCATGTTCCCTTTCTCGTGCACTATTAGTTGCCAGAGGAGTTTGTACTTTTTCAAAACCTATTTCATCTTAAACTACCAACCACCATAAAACTGAAAAGCTACCAGAAAATTTTGGCTCTTTATTCAAAGCTGGGAAATGCATAAGACACAGAATAAAATAGATATAGAACTTGGCTGAACTTTGCTTTAATTGTGCCAGTGAAAGCTTGCAAAATACAGCCAAGTTGGCTACTAAAAGGAGCCCTTGAGCCAGCACTAATTATGTCAACAAGTAGTTCATGCTTAGCCCTTGCTAAGTCCTGCACTTTCAGTTGTGGGGCGGCGGGGGGAGGGAGGGGACACAAAAGTTATGTATGTTGGGAGCCGAGCAGCTGCTTGGTTTACCATTACTTCATTTAAGGGTGTGCTAACCTTGCAACAACCTAGTGACATCATCATTTTTCACCTTGTTTCTTTCTCCTGGGGTATGTCTTCACAGTAAGCCAGAGGTGAAAAGGTTTCCTAGGAAGGCAGACAGCCTGCGTGACAAATATGCTGAGGAGTCAAAGAAAATTTAACCTGCCCTACCTTAGTGTGGCCACTTCTTGCACCTTTGGGCTAAGTGATAAATGGTTTTCTTTAAAAAAAAAAAAAAAGAGAGAGAGAGAGAAACAAGCAAGGTAAAAAAAGAAAAAAAAAAGAATCCTTCTGATAATGCTACCAGTTATATTGCAAGGCACAGATTGGTGCGAGGTACATTTGTTCAAGTAAGAAAGAAATACAAGTGACCAAGCCCTTGCATCTTAATTTAAGAGCTGATATAATGGGTGCCCCTCCATTTAAAAAAAAAACTATGTAGCATCTTTTTTTAAAACCTAGTATACATCTCTTTGTTGAATGTTAGCTCTACCTTGGCAGCATTAAGGAACTGTAATTTAGATAGTAAAAGAAACATCCTGTTGTAATTCCTCATTATTTTTATTCCAGATTTAGTGCGTCCCAGTCATCTAGAAAGTATTTTCATATGGAGCCAATAAATCATGGCAACTTGGTGAAGCTTTGCTCTCACTCCTCCGCAATGTCTAATTTTTCATAGGTGACCTCAACTTTCATAATGTTACGTGCATTATTTTCTATCAGACATGTCCTAGACTAATGTCAGGCATAGGTAAAGCTCCCCAGTATGCACTGCTGTTCACACACAGAATGATGTGCTTCAGATAATTGATAATATATATTTAAAGTAAATAGTTTTAAAATAATTTTAAATGTTACTGCTAATCTTAGATAATTTTTTATGAGTCGAAAAACAGTAATTCTTCGCATTCATAGAGCAGTTTCCATCCATGGGGCTCTAAATGCATCACAGAGGTAGCTAAATCTCAATGGGACAAATTTTTCCTTTCTGCTCCATGGTCGGGGTGGTGGGAGGAGGAGTGGGGATGGGGAGGAGTTCCAGCTATTGCTCCTTAGTTTGACTGGGTTACTGGACTCATGGAAGAGTGTTTGTATCCATCCTCGGAAATAATGGGTGATCTCTTAGTGACAGCTGTATCCTCCGTGACTGCCCAGCCTCGCCCCACTCCTCAGAGACAGTAGCATGTCACGGTGGGAACGACCAACCTAACTCACCCATGACTTCATCATTCGTGACTAATGTGTCCTTCCCAAATTCATTCCAGTTAAACCATTTATGCTTCAGATCACTATCATATTTTTCCAGCATAAAGAAAGCTGATGTAGCAAGCAGGCTGATTAAACAGAAAAAAAACAGTAGCATCCCATTGAAGTAGCTTTGGGACTGGCATGATAAAATGGGTCCTGAGGAGGCTGCTGGTTGGTTAGAAGTCAGGTGAGGTAATCTAAGTTAAATGATAAATATATTTATTGCGTGGTTCTGCACTGTATCCCATGGGTAGCACATCTGTAGTTGTGAAGTACATGTGTAATGTGTAATAAGTAGTATTTTTCTATACATAGACATATCTATATAACATAATGTACCTAAGGATATGGATGAAAAGATGTGTATTCCTCAAAAGACTAAATTATTATGAGTCACGTAGTACACATTTCAAATATTTTAATTGTCACTTTACAATTTTAGATCTAAAGTCATCATGGTTGAACAAACAGGCTTTTAGCTAATTTAAGAAAGAATAAAAGTGAGCATTTCAAAGCTGTATAGTGGGAATAGCTCATAAATGAAGCATTTTTCCCCTTAGGGATATAATCAGACTGCAGAAAAATCCCCATAGGGAAGACATTCATAAATTAGAGGGAGGGGGGAAATTGCTAAATAGCAGCATCATAATGCTGGATATTAAGCAAAGGTATGCTGAGAGAACCGTAGGCCTTGTTTCTAAAGTTGTGAATAAATCTGTTAAAAATATTGAATTTATATTTAACTTGAAAAACAGGGTAAGATCTTTTATTCTGCCCTCATAAGTTTGAATACACTTTCAGTTGCTCTTAGTTATCTCAAATTAAATCTTAAATTGAGCCTGTGGTTCCATGAATTAATACTCTGGCCTTTTAACTCTTTTGCTGAGGTCATTCAAATCTAATGGTAGAAATGGTCACAAGGTCAAGCCTTGGTATGTAGAGTATAGAAATGGTTTAATGATGCCAGCAGATGTTTGCATTCTGCATGTTGGCGTCGTAATGCACTGGTGGGCTCTGTGAAGGCACTCGATTATCACATTGTTGTATCTTCATTCTATCTGAATTGTGTGGCGGGACTTAAAAGAGAAACATTAAAATAAGGTGAAGGTTCTGCCTCAAACTACCAAAAATAAGAAGAATCGGAGTTAATTTTCTCCCGACATGTTTCTTAACTCATTCCATTGTGCCTAGTCATTGTGGGTGTCTTGGAAGATTGCATAAACTTAAATATATATACACTACAGTGAGCTAGATGCACTGAGCCATTTTAAGAATGACCTTTAAACACGTATCTGGAGTATTTTTTTATGTTTGTATAAATTAGAATTATGTTTTGAATTTACAGACTATTCCCATTTCTGTAAGAATAGCCTCATTTCATTAAAAGGTCCATAATATCTCAATTTGAATATGCAAATGTTAATAAGCAGGATTAGCCCAATATAGAATTGCACATTTCTGTTCAAGTCTGTAGAACAGACCTATGACTCTGATTACCTGAATGCAAGAAGTTTCAATAAGTTGCTTGCTATAAAAATAAAATAAATCAAGAAAACAAAGCTTGCAGGCTGCACCTGACAGGGGATTTATACATGCAGTTTGGATTCCTGATCATTTCCTTGAGGTTTTGTTTTAAGCCTGACTGCCCACCAAATCAAACCCCCCAAAAAGTCACACTAAGCCAACTAAAGGCTTTTGTGTTTTCCTTCAGAACCATGTCCTTCCCCCATCCTTAAAATAGGAGGGGATTCAGAGAGGTGTCTGTGACCCCATCATCTTTTTAATGAAGTTTTCCAAACCACATTCCTAAGCAGTGGTCTATATGCTACATTTCACCCAAGGCAAATGTTTATAGCTAAGTTTTAATACTCTTGAAAACAAATCAACGAATAAATGAAAGGCTGACAGACCCTTATGTATAGCCCCTCCAATGGATGGTATTACATGCTACATATGGGCAACTCAACAGGATATTTACTGTTCTCTGTTGTATGTTAACTGTCATCTTTCATAGTTTATCACTGCCATCTTTGTACTTGATAGTCAATAAACCTGATTATGAATGGCCATTCTGACTGTTATTAGGAAGGCAGTGCTGGAATCTCTCTTTGGAATGTATCACATTTGCAAGAAATCACAACGTGGCCTGCCACCGTGTTTTGTGTCACTGTGAAGGGACTTGATCCACCTTTTAAAGCACTGAGCTCCTCACATCAGTGGAAAGGGTAGACAAAAGCAAATATGTACTTTTGGCCTTTTTCTTTAAAAAAAAAAAAGTGGAAAAAAAAGCCTTCTTTTTAAATGGCCCCTTCTCACTCGACAGAACTACTCCCAGTTTGCATTCGGAGTTCTGTCTGCTTCCCTGCTCGTCCAGCAGAACCAAAACTCCTAGAGCATAAGAAAACAAACCGGAGTCTCTTCTTTCACTACTATTGTGACAGTAGTAATAAAAATAGTGTTAACTAAGTTCCAGTTCCAAAGCCAAATTCTACCTTCAGTGTCACCTCTGCAATCTTGTCGAAAACAATGCATTAACTGGTAGAGAGCCCTAAGTTGACTTTCAATTCCCCAGGTAAGTTTGCAATGCTTCCATGTGTTTGCGGGGATGTGATGAGGTGGAGAAAACATACAGGCATCTTTTTACCTCTGAAAGTCATTGAGACATTGTTGGCAAGGAAATGGCATAGTGCCATTATTAAGAATCATTTTTCAAAGTGAAGCTGCACTTGAACCTGCCATATTTCTGTGTTGTACATTAGAACAAGGACTGTGACTGTATTGTTATAAATTGGACTCTTCAATACTGCATTTTCAGTACTGCATATAATATGATCTAAGGCAAGAGTAGCACAGAACTCACAGTACAACGTAAGCCCATCAATATCCCATTTATATTGTGCAGTCTTGTAAATCTCATGCCACCCAACAGCAGCATTTTGACAATTGAGAGGTCGGATAGCAGTTGAGCGTATGTGTGTGTATTTTGGGTTTGCTTTTTTTTTTTTTCCAATCACATGAATCAGGTAAAATTGGAAAATATTCCTTAAATAGATAAGTGTGTTTAGAGAGGTTTTAAATTACATAGCTAGAACATTGGTGTCTTCTAAATGGTTATATGCATTTCAGCAGCTGGAGATCTGGTGCAGTTAAGATAGGACAAGTAGTCAACAATAATAGTAAATGGCACTTGTATACTTAATCCTTGGAGATGTGTCATGGAGGAGTATGAGGGGGCATGTGCCCCCCCAGATTTCTGCACCAACAGCAGCAGTGGGGGTGGCGGCAGCAGCGTGATTTCTGTGCATGGGACTGCAGCCCAGATGGGCCCAACACCCAGCAAGACAGGGTGGCAATATGGAGTTGTGCCCCCCACAGTTGGCACTTACACATTACCTATGTTGTTTATCATCCATTTGAGCTACAGGGTCCCTTCTTTCAATAACTCATTTTATGTCTTTGCTCACAGTGTGTATGCAGACTTAATTTGCACATTGACTAATATTGTGCATGTAGTCATAGTTGCATGAAAAATTAGTGTTAATTTTTTTGCATACAAATAATGAAATTTAAATGCAAACAAGAATCCCACCCATTTTGAAAGGAGAAGGCACAGCTGAATAAGTTGCTTCATTTATTAGGTGGCGTTTTTTTGTTGTTTGTTTTCAGCTTACTGCATTACACAGATAAATTCACTTTGCCAGAAAACAGATGATTTTTTTTTAAGCTGAGATCTTCCCTGTTCTTTCACTTTTCACTGAGAGACCTACAAGGTCGCCAAAGTAAACCTTTACACAAACCAAAAATTGAATCTTAGTTCATCCATTTTCCTAATACAATTTCTGCAATACCTATTGGTGCTGACAGTTTTGGTCACATATCTCTATTGTGCTGTTCAGTTTTATTTGACAGTGCCGGATGGCATCAGTGTGTATTGGAGGTAACATCTGAGCTGTAGCTGTTCTCTTGGGACTGCTGTACTACTTTACCTCCTTGCCATCATAAATGGATGTTTCTGTCATTCCCTAAGATTTCCTCCTGGGTTAGGCATCTTTTCTTTAATTATTAATCAAAAGCAATGTAACAATCACTGCAAACAAATGTAGCACTGTATTGAAGCAAGTTTTGTAGATGGAATGCGAGATGTATTAGCGTAACAAGATTTAGAAGAAACTAAAGAGGAAACTGAAGTGTTGTTACAATATGTTTGTGAAGATTGTGATCTTCTACACCCGTGTGTCTGCCTGTTCTGTATCTACCTGATACACAAATTATGACACAGTTCTGATTATTGTTATTCTCTGCTCTGGAGGTAGCAGGGGGAGAAACTGTATGATAGGAAAGTTTTATTTATGTAGAAACTGAAGCGGAGTCTGACCAAGTGACTCACCCAAAGCCATACCTAAAATAGTAACAGAACTGGAAAGAGTGCAGGTCTATAACTATACCTACAGATAGAAGGGTACAGCAGATCCTATAGTGACCTCTGTAGCTGATCCTAAATTAACAAGTTATATTATCTTCACTTTGTCGTGTCTTGGACAGCCATGCTTTCAAATGCAAAATTGAATTTGCAGTCTCTTTCTAAGGAGGAGTCTGTAGATGAATCTATCAGCTTTCAAGTTGCATGCACAAATTGTAGGCCATATTCAAGCATGGCTTAGTTCAGACTTTCAAAACTTGGGCTCTTTGAGTGACAAGAAATGCTTGTATTGAATGCAGTGTCTGGGGAAACTAAGCAGTGTCCTCAGCCTGTGTAGCTCGAGTTGAGCCATTCTTGCTCTCTGCTGCAGGACATAGGGCAGAGGTAGTAGTATGTTATCCAAATGTGTTGCTCTGTTAGGCATTCTTTTGGTTTTTGGATACATTGGCCATTCCCCTAGCACACATCCCCTTTAGACACAACTACACTCACATAGACTAGAACCATCACAAAATGCAGCTCAGTCCTTTTTAAAGGACTGCAAGATCTGCTGTGTAGCTAAAGCCAGTCTCTTTTTCCACCACATAGGTCAAGGGTGGGCAATTATTTCAGCTGGAGGGCTGCTTAATGAGTTTTGGTGAGATGTCGACTGCCCCTTGATGGGTGCCCCACGCCCTGGCCGCCATCTTGGGACTAGAAATCCCACCTCTGTCCCCTGACCTTTGCCACCAGAAGTCCCTTCCCCTTGCTCCAGAAGCACTCCTTTCAGAGGGAGGGTGCTGCCATCCTGAAACTGGAAAAAAACCAAATTGTATACTAAAAGAATCAAACATTACTGTAACTTATTTTATTTTGATTTTTAAAACTATTGTGTCCTGATTTATGTGCGTTTGCATTGTGTATCTAGAGGTGATTGCATAACAGCTCAGAATACAGTCTTACTCTTGTATATGGTGCGTGGTGAGGTAAGGGGGTATATGTGAGGAGTGTGTGGAGGAATGAGTGTGTATGTGTGGTGAGGTGTGGGGGGTATGTGTATGCAGCGTGGGTATGGTCGGTAGGGTGTGCAGTGGCAGGTGGGTGTGGGGTATGTGCTTTGGGTGGTGACTGTGGGAGGGTGTGGGTGTGTGGGGGGTTATGGTGAGGTTGTGAGTGTGTGTGAAGGGTGTGTTTGGCTCGTGGTGGGTGGTGGGAGGGTGTGGGTATGTTTGCAGATATGATGGGGGTGGGAGGGTGTGTGGGGGGAGGTCCTCAGAGTCCCTGGAATGTGCAAGTCTCTGGATCTGCATGTGGTGGCAGTGAGTGGGGCCAGGCAGGGCACAGCGCACAGCTCCCCATGCTCTCACTGCAGTCCCTGGCCACAGGTGGTGGCAGCATGTGGGGGCAGCCCCACCAGGCACTGGAACACACAGATCCTACCGCGGTTCTTGGCTGCACATGGCAACCCCACCCATGAGCCAACCCTACCCAGCCCAATAACGCTCCCACTCAAGTCCCTGGCTACATGTGGCAAGGTGTGGGGCCAGCCGCATGTGGCCCCATAACATGCAGCTCTTGCCTGGGTCCCTGGCTGCAAGTGGCGCGTGTCACCCTCTCACCTAGTACGGTGCCATCTGACATCCCCTTGGCTGCCAGCTGCAGTGCCTGAAAGGATGGGTGGACTGGCATGCAGGGGTGCTGGGTTATATACAGACCAAGGCACATAGCACCCCCATGTCCAGCACTGCCAGGCTCGCAGCTCTACTACCCCTCTGGCCATCCTGCACAGGAAACCTATGCAAGCACCTGGTGTAGCAGCAATTGCATCTGGGCAGCCTCTTCCTGCTGCTGCTGCTGCTATTGCAGCCACTGATTGTCCTGGCCTGGCCAGGGCCACAGTGCCAGGGCACAGCCTGGAACCCAGAGCCACCCCCTGAAACACAGGTCCCTGCCAGCACCTGGGTGGGTAGGAGGGGGAGAGACCCCTGCTCCTCTCAGGGCAGGGGTCTGAGCCACCCCACCCCCACGGGATGCCATACACACGCGCGCGCATGCATGCAAAAGGCAGCCCCCTCCCTCCGGTCCACCCTGGCCCCACCCCAGCTAGTCCCCACCAATCTGGGATCTTTGCTTCGATTTTCACCAGCCAGTCAGGACATCCGGGCTGTATATGAAACCTGGAACTGTCCTGACCAAACCAGGACATATAGTCACCCTATGTTAATGGATGTTTTAGATGGACATTGTTACCATCAGAAATATTAGATTAATTAAAGTGTATTTACAGACCATTAAAAATCAAAGGATATGAATGCTATTTATTGAAGTTTTAAAAGCACATATGATTTACTTGCCTGTTACGTAGTATGTCATTTTTTTTCTCCCTGAGCTGGCTCTAGATATCAAAATTTTCAGAAGTGAAAACTTAACAACAAAGTGGCTTGTCAGACTACACTAGAAAAGCTGTGTGAAGAACTAGTGGAAGGAAGCTGTTAGAATATGCCCACTAATTTTTACCTAAGTGTTCACTTCCAAGTGTAACTTACTTTATTCCTTATCTTTTTTATGTGCTTTTGTAACAGCATATTTGCAGGCGGTGATTTTGAAAAGATTTTCTCCTCAAGACATTTAATTTTAGAGAAATACAAACAGTAAATTAGCACTTCTCAACCTGTTTAGACTCGAGGAACCCCTCGGAAAATGACCGCTCCTGCTTTTCGCTTCTTTTTTTTGAGGCTAGAAAATGAATGAAGAATTTCTTCAGTGTCAAAGAACTTCAGAAAAATCACACCCTGGGCTCCTATTTGAAAGCTCTGGATTTATCTTGTGAATCTTCTAGAGATCTAGAATTAAAATCTTCCATTCCACCGCTTGTCCCCAAAGATCCAAGAAGAATTTCCTGAATTTGTTAGCCAAATTGCACTCATCTATCTAACAGAGGAACTAGAGCTAGGGTATAATGTTGTGAAGATTTGGAGAGATCTGGTGGTGGAAGCGATCAGGAAGAGATTGAAACAGATAGGAATGGGAAAGGTAGGATTGAGCCGAAACTAATCTACTTTCGTATACATTGATGTAAAACAGGAAATGTCATTCTGGTGTTGCAGAAGAGTAGGCTTGCATAAGAGGGCTCAGTTCAGGCTGCCTGTAAAAGAATGCGCCTGATTCACTTATGCTTATGATTTTAGTCCTGGTTCGTCTTTAATTTGTATTCCCTATGACACGCTTAAATGTTGTTATTCAAGGAGAACATTAAACTGAACAATGAATTAGAAATTGAGTATTCTGAATATTCTAATGATTATTGAAAGCAAAAACACTGCGTAAGACTCCATGGAAATGGATACCTTTGTGGCTTACAGGAAATTCATCTTTTTAAAAAAAAATCCGTAGTTTTTTGGGTGCTAAATATGTTTCAATGAATAAGCCCTGCAGCTATTCCAATTTGCGTAAAACATGAAAGATGCCAACTACTGCAATGGAGCTCATGGAAACAGTGAGCATCCAAATTACAAGTACATTTAATAGGTCCCTTATTTTCTTATACACAGGAGACCCTCTCATCTGATACCATGAAAATATGTAGAAAAACTTCATTGCTTTTTAAATTGCTCTGTTGAGCAGCTGTTAAATACACAATTATTAAGCATGTATAGGTGTTTCATAGGAAGCACTTACACAGACCTTATAATCGGTTAGCAATTCTAATTATTAATAGCTTGCACCTACAGAATTTGTCTCTGGGTTGCAGATATGTTCTTGTTGCTACAGGGAGAAGAGCTGTTTCAAAAAGGAAGATTCACCCGGGGATTATTATGGGTCCAAGCTTAGAAGGGAAAAACCCACACAGAGTTGTAGCTTGCTTTATCTTGCTGGCCTTCTGGCACAACAGAGCATTCTGGGAAGTCCTGAGAGCCGTGCTTTGGAATAGAACAAGGTTGTTTAGTTGCAGGTTTACAATAAAGGTTGAAAAGAGATTGTTTTCTTCTCTTGGTAGACAAGAATGACAGAAGGTGAGACGCTAAAAAGGAAGTATAGAAAGAAGCATGTATTTAACATAGTGAGGGCTGGGGTCCCTTCTGTGTTGGGGAAAACAAAGACGGGGAAAGTGGTATGGGAGTCAAGAAGCCTGATCCCCTTCTGCCCCCTACCACCTGTTTCCCCCCCACGTTTGTCCCCCTGTTGCCTGCCTCCCCAATGCCTGCAACCCCTGCACCCACCCTCCTGATTCTTGCTCCCCTTCCCTTGCCTTCCCCCTTCCCTGTGGTACCTGGACTGCTTGGTGTCTAGCCTTTCCCCCCCGTAGCTGCCACCACTTACCCTGGGTCATGGATCCAGGCCGAGCCCTACTCCGGCTCCAGGCCTGGAGCCCATGCTGGCTCTGGCCCCTGTCTGGCCATCCAGCAGTAGTTGCAGCAGTGACAGCTCTGGCCCCAGGGTTGAAGCCAGAGTTGGGGCAAGGGACAGAGCTTCCACTGCCGTGTGGACATGCGGGGGCTGAAATCAGAACCGAACCCCCAACTCAGGATAAGCAGCAGCAGTGGGGAGGCAGGGCATGAAGGCAGGCAGGCAGGGGGGGCAAGAGCAGAGGTGGAAGGGGACAGGGGTTCCTGCTGGGCTAAATGGCCTGCTCCAGGGCCATTTAGCCCAATATACTGCCTCTCAAAGTGGCAAGGAATGAATCCAGCTTGATCCGTCCCCTGCCCCTCTTCTCCTAGGATTAGGCAATGTAGGAGTCAAAGAGAAATGCTAAAAAAGGCTCAATTTTCTTAGCCGGGTGTCTAAAGTTAGTTGGCGGACTCTCTTTCTTTGGCCTTTAAAGCAGCATTTAGATGCATAGAATGACAAAAATACAAGCATTCAGGCATCTGCCGTGTAAAATGTGGCCAGAAAGAGGACTGGTGTAGGTGAAAACATCAAATATTTGGCGTCTTTCACGCACCTTTGCCTTTCTTATTTGAAAGAGGCTTGGGGAAAGATTCCTTCCTCCTGGGTAAAACTGCCTTTAAAGCCTAGATGATACAATGAGAACCTAATGAATTGCAGAATGCATCTCTTTATTCAGAAAAAGCATAAAGGAGCATGAGAAATCTTGGGCTGTATGTAAATTGTTTCATTGTACCTGCTAAATATAACATGAAAAACTTGAGACTCGTAAAATGTCACCTGCTCTTATCAAGCTTCGGGGAGATTACCTTTTAACAGAAGTTTCATTTTCATTTCCTCCAATGTTTGCTGAAGTGAACGAAGGCTGTGACTCCTTTATTTCCTAATCCCAGCCAGCAACTTGCTTTTTTCTGTGTTTTATGTCATTTCATATGACATTGCATCAAGCCAATTCAGTGCAGCATGCAGTTGAACCAAAAGCAATTTAAGTCAAAAATGGACAAATATGGATGTCATTTATAAAGCTTGTTCAAAGGCCTTTGACATTGCTCAAAGCCTGAGCACTCTTGAGGTGCAGTGAGGGTTTTTTTCCCCCTTCTCCTTCTTTCTGAAGCCAAATAGTGGGGCCTTAATGGAGCTCCGCTCAATGAGTAGCAGACAGCACTTCATACTTAGAAGCAATTTTCCTTTAAAGAGACCTGTTTCCACCTTTATTATTTATAGGAATATAGGAGCCAGCTTAAAAGATTTAGCAATAAATAAATCTAATGAATTGGCCTGCCAATTAGAAAAAAAAACCTCCCCAAAACATACATCTTGCTGCATACTTGAGTTGAAATCCAAAATTTTGGAAAATGTTGGTATCTTAAGGCAGGGGATGATTTGATTTCATTGCCGACACGTCCACTTTCAGATCGCAGGCCTGCTTTAGTAGCTTCCCAAAAGCTGGTGAGGCATGTAACCTTGTTTTCAGTCTGTTATAAGAAGCTGAAGAAAACTGAGCACGGTTAAATCTCAGCAGGTCTTACTTTACTGGTGCCCTATTCCTCGTTGATAATAGTGTGCAAGTATCTAGTGAATCTAGTTGTATAGGAAAGCCCATACTTAGACCTAGAATCTTACAAACTGTAAGAGAAAATTATATATTGGAAAAGTTTTGTGAGTCTGTTTTCACTTCAAAGGAGTGGGGTCACAGGAGCTGGGAAAAAACCCCTACAGAAAACAAAAAACACATACAATTCCTTTACCAGGGCATGAAAGAGTTGGGTCATATGGGCCTGGTTCTCTCGTGGTCTTCAAATTGATTCATAGCAACAGATACAACAGATTTGATTTACCAGTTTCTTGGGGGCTGGGAAGTTTTCTCTGTTGCTCTATCTGTGAATCTCCCTGGATTCAGATATCTGTTGTTTGGACTCTCCATAAACGCTTACGGTTCCCCAAACCGTATATATTTTTTAAATCTAGCTTTTGATTAAAAGGATTGTGGTAAAACACTAGTACATTCTTGCATGAAAATCCGACAGATATATAGCTGAAAACTTTATCTTCACAGTTGTCAACATTTTTCCCCCTTATGGCCGTGGGGGGCTGTTAAGGCTTTTGCAATAAACGTTATTTATGATTGTTAATTGAAGTGTGTTCAAAATTGCCAGTGCATACTTATTTTGTCATTTAAAATTTTCTGTTTCGGTCTGTTGTCCTGGCAATAAGGGGTCACAGTAAAAGTGTGCCATGGGAACTGTTTTCATTAAGAAGCTATATTGGCAAGGGAAGGGACGGTTTATAAATAAAGTTATTATAATTTTTTATATTGTCCTCTCAAAAAGAAGTCAGAGTCATTAAAACATTACTGCACTGTAGCTAGAAAATGGGCTCAGGGATCCTCTTCAGTATGTTTTGTTAATTAAGGAATTTGTTTAAATATCAAAACAGAGTCATTAGAGCTTCTTGAAACAATTAAAGTATTGTAATTACTTTACTGCCCTTATTTAATTGAGTAAGAGTTTATTTTATTTGTGGACCTTCCTCTACCCATTGTTTTCCAAAATAAAATTAACAAAAGTTAGGTTCATTAATAATATTGAATAATATCATTATAATCTAAAGATTTCCTTATGTATGGCATATAGATAATGCTTCTTTTCTTTAGGATTCAAAAGTGCTCTCCAAATTTAATGGACTGATACGCCTACCCACACTATGGATTACCTCACAGACTTCATGCAGGAACAAAACACGATTTAAGAGTGCACAGCAACATGCTGTTACATTTTGGGAAAGGGAGGGAAAATTGTCTAATGCAATTCAAACTGGTCATGAAATTTAGGTGTAGGCATTGTTGAATACAGTGCAAATAAAGAGAGAATAATTCCTAAAGTAAGTAGTTTGATATATAGTGCATTCAGAGTGTAATAATAGTTGTAATAGTAGTAGTAGTAATAATAATAATAAAAAGCTTCTCCGCTGTTTAAGAAACTCAGTGTTGCCAGAATTTACAGTATTATTGTAAACGTTGCACTTTCCAGGGGCTCTAGGGATAATGCCCAGCCCTGCAATTTTTCCTTTCAGTCACTAGAGGTGGCTGTGTCACAGGTAGCAGTCCCAGCTATCTGCAATATGGGGGAGGGAGGGGAGGTGATGATTTGGGGAGGGTGGGAGGTATATGCTATGAGCAGTCATAGCCTGGAGCCAAATACCATGTAGAAAACCACCCCTTTCCTGGAACTCAGCAGCAATGAGAGGGAGTCCAGGAGAGATCCCCTTTCATGCAGGCCACTGGACACTGCCAAGGGTCTGGAGCTGAAGGAGTAGCCAGCTGAGGCGCCTGGGAGATGCAGGACTTTCATAGTTCGAGGCAATAGGGTAGCTAGCAAGAGAGACAGCCAGAGTGGGAAATAGATGGACAGAGGCAATCAGGGCCCACACTTTTTTGTGTGCACAGACCAAATGCATTTTAGATGACATATTCAGCCGGTAGTGGTAACACATCTATGAGTGCAAGAGACTTCACAATTGAGAAGACATACCAAAAATATAATTTTATTTAATCTTAAATCTCCTTATTTTAGATCAATCTATTGATTTCTGAAGGGAGGAAAAACGGATTCTGGGACATGGTATCAAAAGACGAGCTGAAAGGTTAACTTACACCTACTGTATTAACCACTCATGGAAGTGATAGGGATGCTGGTGTTCTCACCATGGCTAGGGACAGAAATTACACATAAACCAGTATAAGTGATTGGAAACTGGTTCAAATCTGTAACAACAGAAGTTCAGTGCGCATAGACCTCTTTCATAGGGCATGTACAGACATTATGCCTAGAGCAGTCTAAGTGAACCTAGATCGATCTAAACCCATAACCATACAGAAGTTTGGTGCTCATAGACCAGTCTAAAAATGGCTCAAGGGGTCTAGACCTGGTACGAGGTACACTCAATTCAGATAGATTTAGGTTAGACCGATGCATCAAATTTCTATACTGTTTCAATATGGCTGAAACTGTTTTAAGATAAACCTAGAGGGTTATAGTGTCTGATTTAACCGCTCAATTCACAGAAGTTAAGGAGGGTGCCTCAGGTCCGACAAGGAGTACCTTGCGTCTGAAAAGATTGAGGACCACTGCCCTACAATAACTCACCTTGGAGAAAGTTCCAAAACTGCCATTTTTCCCTGCGTAGAATTATGGTGGTGCAGCTGGAAATCCTTTGTCAAATCACAGTCAGCGTTTCAATAGCAGGTCTAGGAACAGAACCGAAAAATTCTGCTTCACTGCCCTAAATACACTTCACAATGTCTCACCTAAATACACAGGAATACAAACTTGGTCCATGCGTGGGCAATGAGAAGTAAAAGTATCCCCACCTGCAATGTTTAGAGAGAGAGGCCTCTAAGGGGAAGGACCCTGGTTTTAAATGAAGAACGTGCTTCCCCCAAGACCTATGTGTAACACTAATGTCTGCATTCGACCTCAGGGCTAGTTACACCGGACTCCAATGCCATCTGTAAGGTATTCTTGTCTTTACTGCCATGAAAGTTTAGAGCAAAGACCAAATAACATGTTAGTAAATTATACTTTGGTAAATTATTCTTAATTTTGGCACTGAGCAAAAAGTACCTCTTCACTGATATTTAATGAGGAGTATTATTTTATTATAGCTGCAGTGGTCAGTTAAATGTAATAAACAAAAGCAGAAATGTGAATACTGTGGGCTCAGATCTGTTTCCCTTATATTTGTTTTGTCAACTTGCATTCATCTACTTGATGTTTTCTTTGGTGGGCAATCATCAAGGCGTGAAATAGCTGCCTTCCCACGATACTAAGGCATGTAAATTTTGCTCTGGGAATGAGCTTATTTCAGACAGCATTCCTAATCATTGTGCATTAGCAGCACTTGCATGGGAAGAACACATGAATGAAATGTTATAATCCTTATAGATGACATAGCTGAAGTAATTCAGTAATCTGAGGCAGGGATGCAGCCCACAGTATGGAAAAATAGTAAAAATTCATAAATATGTTAGAACGTTAGCAAATCAAAGTAATTGATAAAAATAATTCAGTGACATTGTCAGTGTTGATGCAAATGAGCATATCGTTAACTGGTGCTCTGAACAAAAAGGCTGGTAACGCTGTTCTTGTATCAGAAAATTCTCTTCATGCCAAGAATAAAATGTTGATGATTATTTTAGAGGTTTGATTTACTAGCCCTTTAGCAAGTTCCCTATTTTTAGAGGGTAGCTTCTATTTTTATTTTTTTCTCTCAAGGACTGTACTCTACCAGTGTTTTTGCTGTCCACTACACTCTTAATGGCAGAGTAACACTGAAAGCATAATTACATTTCCTAATTATGTGTAATTAAGCAAAACCCAGATGATGTATTCAAGCAGCTCCTGGAATAGCCAAGGGTCAAGGACTTCTGGAATTTTGTAACATTTATATAAATAAGCACATTATACTGTTAAAGCCAAGATACCGTTTTGTGCAGTATGCTCTGTAAACCTGCTTAACAGCCAGAATATATAGTATTCACTTATTTAGCTGAGTAAGGATATAGTTGAGATTTCTGACCCTCCCTTCTCCTCACCTCCCCCCCGTGCTCCCTTTTTTTAGATTTGTTGTACTTAACCCAGCAAAAGTGAGTCTAAACTCGGCACCATAAAGTTCTGGATGCTGACAAGCTAAGTGATATTTATTTTTTCAAACCTTAATCCTTTTGAAACATGGAGAAATAAATACATCCTCTTATCTAGCATATGCCTGAGACTGGAAATAAATTCTTATTTTTCTTGTAGTCTTGTACCAATGCCCTACAATGAATAATTTGGGTAGTCTCACTGAATATAATAGGAAGAGCTTCTCTATTACCAGTGATAATTATAAAGCTCATAATGGGAAACCTCAAAAGCCCTACCATCAATCAAGGAAAATAAACAATGGAAAATGATAGGTATATAGAAGGGAAAATGGCGAAACCACATATGGAAATGCAATAGTTTTTGCAAGGTTATAAATCATGGTGGAGTTGTAATTTTAAATGTAATTAATATTCTCAGATTAAAACATAACTTTCTAAGGTATTTAACAGACATTTTTTACAATGGGGAACTTGATGACTCAGAGCATTAGAAAAGGGATTAAGTAGACTTTTACTTCACTAGATCATTAGGTCAAATATGGCCCAAGTCTGCAGTGACTGAAAGTTATCATCTCACAGCTGTTCGGTGGCTTTTGTGGAAAGATTTGTTGATTTTAGTCCAGACCGTGGCAGATGAGGTTTTGCGGGCCAAAGCCAGTACAGGTGTAAGCAATTTCAGTCTCAGTGAAATAAAGGGACTTGTCTGCAAGGCTCGAGGCTTGAATTGGAATGAATATTACAAAAAAAAAAAAAAGAAAGAAAGCAAGCATCACACCAAATGTCACTAGCTTGAATAGTTTCTGCCTGTAACTCCAGGCAGAAGAAACTGCAAGTTGAAGGGGCATTGAGACAGAACTATTCCAGAGTCCTCGATTTTACCCTCATCCTGCTTCTAATGCTTGAATATCACATTGTACATGTGAACGCAGTAATATGTATATTGCATTATCAATTTTAATAAACCTTTTAATGTATTTCTCAAAATCTAAACACACTTGCAGAATCCTTGCCTGAATTAAATTTCAGAAAATAATATTGAGGCCCTGTAAGATCTATAAGATTCTTTTCCTTCTCTTCACAGGGACAGAATGTAGTTTACAAAGACATGATTCCTGTGAGTACCTCTGTGCAAAGACAAAATAATTAAAAGTGCATGTATAGAAGAATTTGAATAGTGCGGTCTTTTTAATGGATGAAAATGCCTGGGTTTTTACCCCTAGCTTTGGTTTCAGTTAGCTTTCAGTGAGTCATATAATCGTTCTGTCATTTCGTTTCACATCTATAAAATGGGTACAAGCCCACTCTTACCTTATGAGAGCAAATTAAGTCTTATTTATTCCCTATTGCCAAGGTAAAGAAAACCTAATTTTGCTTCTACACCATATAAACCAATTTAATCGTGTGCAAACTTGTCTATGCTATGTAAAACCAGGCCACATTACTCACTTGAAACACCAGCTGGTGTCAAAAGCTGTAAAGAGCTGTAATATCCCATGTGAATTTGGGAAGAAATTGGGGGTCCCACAAGCAATTCAGGAGACATGCACAGAAGACCTATGTAGGGTATATCAAGTAACAGTGGCACAGTATATTATGTGTAGGACACCTGGACTTCTTCCTAGGCTAGTACAGGCATAAGAGCCTGTATAATAAGCTCCAACCGCTTGAGATGCCACTCAGATAAATTGTGGAGATGTTCAAAGTAGGGTCTAGTGGGCTTGCTGGACTCCTTGGAGCTGGGTTCTCTTTACTGAGGTCTGAAAGTTGTCAAAGGATATATTGGGTTCTTTGCCTGTAGCTTTCCCTGAATGAAATTTTATGACCTCAAAGACTTCTTGAATTTGGCTGGCGTTTGGAGACGCAATGACTTCCTGAGATTCCCTACTCATCTTGGCTCCTTCTTAAATGGAGATTTGAGTTGGGAGTGGGGAAAGTGGCACAATCTCTCAAAGCATTACTCTTGTGGTGGTAAAATGACCTGTTACCCTCTGTACATTACATGCTTACATGCTTTGATGAGCAGTGAAATAGCAGTTAACCTTTAAAATCTTATCATGAGACATCAGGGCTATGTACAGACGGTCAAAAAGCCTGAGGCTGAATTGATTCAATCTTCACAGGTTAGTCTAAAATGTGTAGATTGAACCAATAAGCAAGTGGCCAGACATTCACTTTTGATTTTGGAAATGCAGCCACGTGCCTGCAGTAGCCCAGGCCAGAAGCTGGGGGGGGAGGGGTGCTAGAGCACGCCTCCCTGCACAGCTGGAGCAGACAGCTTGGGCCAAGGCTAGCCTGCCTACTCTGCAGGGGGTAGGCTTGCAGGGGAGGTGCAAAGCATCCTGGGATGCTGGGGGACTGAGTTAACTTGAATCTGGAGGGGATTTGTGACAGAAGTTCACTAAACTGATTTAACCTAAATCATAACCTAAATGAGTTAAGTCTAATACCACATTCATCCAGGTTTGAAAGCAGTTTGTGTGTGCTGAATTTCTGTTGTGTTACATATTTGAACCCGTTTCCTATCATTTATACCAGTGTATGTGTAATTTCTGTCCCTAGTCCAGATGAACAGGGCTGTTTGCACCTCTCCTAATTATTCTTTCAGACTCTGAAAACACAAGTATTTGCCATTGCTTCAGTTGCATTTCATTTATGTTTTTGCGGTTGTTTTCTTTTTGTTTTTTTAGCAACTCTAAGTCTAAAATGAAAGCTGGAGAACAAAGTCAATATGAAAGTGGTGTAGGCACTGGCTGAATGTAATCCTTCTTATAATCTCACCTTACTGTGGGGCTGGCTGGGAGGAGACTCTTGCATGTGTCTATCACCACCTTAAATTTCTTTCCCTGAGTCCTGTATCTTTTTTTTTTTTTTCATCCCTCTGAAAACAGCCATTAGTTCCTTAGTGGAGCTTATAAATGTAGAAATAATGGGGATCTGGGAACTATGTGAAGAGATTTTTTTTTTTTGCTGCTAAGAGTTGTAGTTACAGCATGGTAATTGTTGGCTGTTTATCTTATGTTTGAATTACGTGTGATGAACTTCCTTTGGTAGGTTGCTTTAGGTCCTCCCCCCATGACCACCATTCCTTGCTCTGTAAATCAGGGCTGCTGACCATAAATATGAGTTGGATTATTTTATCAAATTATTTCTATCGAATCTGCCCAGATAGATACACTTTTTTGAAATGTTATCATTTGATATTTCAAACCACTGAGTATTTCCCAGAATATTTGTTTTTTATACTGACCATGAGAGGTTAGAATAGGAAGAAAAATATCAGTGAGGTACCAGTAACCCAGTCTGACTTGTCCCAAAAGCATTTCCGTAGATGAATTTCCTGTTATGAATTTCGTTTGCTGTGTACACACAGCACAAAGCGTTGTTAATCGTGGAAAAAACGACACAACTGTTATTCTAAATAACAAATGTATCACTAAGTTTGCAACAGAAGGCAAAAGATAAATATTTTACGTGTGAAGGAGATCTGTAATAGTATTAGGAATTATTTAAAAGATCTATGCATTTCAACTGATTGCAGCCTTCTTGTATAGTTAAATATACTATTCTCTAGTGTTACAAACTCTGGCTTTAAGTACCAATGCATTTTAAAGAAACATCCAGTGTTGCTATACAGATTAAATGTCCTATGGGGGATTAATCACCAGAGGACGGAGGACAATGAAATGGTAGATTTAAAAACAAACAGATGTAGTGTAACAGCTAAGAAGTCAATATACACCAAAGACCAGAATGTGTAGAATCAGAATGGTAATTTCAAGTGGTCAGAGGTCATTATGGAAAGCAAAGCTCCCTACAGAACCAAACTTATAAAAGAATCATTAGGCATTCTGCAGTTCAGCACTGAACATGTGTAAAAAGAGAAGTCCTACTCGGATACCTTTTCTTGCTTTTTTTTTAAATATTCATTTGATTAATATTTTAGTTTCAGAAAAGTATGGACAGCAGGAGAAAGTTCTTCTGAATGACCTCATTTGTGCCAGCGTGATGGAAACTTGATCAGTTCGGTCTACATAATTTTAAATCTGTTTTTCACAGTTCTGGTCATTAAAATTGTTCAGTGGAGGAATGATTTTTGTTTTGTTTTGTTTTAAATTCAGCAATGCCTTTTTATGCTCATTGAGGTAGTTGTTAAAAAAAAAAAAAAGTAAGATCATCAGGCATACTTTCAAGAATGGTTAGCTAAATGGTGCTGGAAATTCCCCCCTCCCCTGTTTTTTCTCTTTGTTCTTCTACATATGTTTAAAGATATTTCTGTTAATTTACAATTTGAAAGGTGGTTGAGGAGTGGAGAGTTTGAAAAATAGATTACTGTCTTCATTAATACAGGTTTGACCTACAAAGTCTTCACGTACTTAATGATTAAAAACCAAAGTACTAAATAATAAATTATAAGAATTTATAGGAGTCATCATCTTGAAATTAGCTTACTGAATGTTCTTATCATAATAAATCTGAGTGGGTGTCTAATTTAGTGGTAGCTGACTAAAATTATATGTTGCAGTCAGATTAAAAAAAAGAAAAAACTTTTGTTTCAAGGCAAATGCTGTGGATTTAATCACAGATAACCTGAAAGGCAACCATATTTTGTTGTGTCTGCTTTTCAGAAACTTTGGCAAACCTGGTATGGGTAGGAATAGAATAAAGATCAATTTCAATTTGTGAATTTGGCAGACAATAAATTTTCCTCTAACAATTCAGTGGTGTTCATGATAACACTTTATACGCTCTCACAGCCAGCCAAAAGCCAGGAAGTGATTAAAAAAAAAAGAGACTGTATTTGCACTTGAATCTAAGTATAGCAGATCTACCTGCCAAGATCTTTTCTTACGATTGCAGAACAACTGCTTTGCTTTTTCTCCCCTCTATACAGTCTTTCATTCCTCCGTGATATAAAGGATGTTTTTCAAACATAATTTCCTCATACATATTGAAGGATATATTTCACACCTTTATATCCTGGAATAGGGGGCTGTGTACCTCCTAAAATCATCTGCCTATGATGCATTATCCAGAAACTCACCAAATTAGAAGTATCCTGGGAAACTGTTTTTTAATACAAGCTTTCACTTCAGTCCAGGCAATGGAAACAGACTCAGTCCAGCTTTCAGCATACTGACACCAAGTCCAGACATTACACTTTGATTGGTATAAATGATCTGAAATGGGTCTATACCCATAACAGAACAGAAGTTCAGCACACAAGGACTGATTTAAAAATCACAGAACCTGGTCTAAGATTTGCCCCATGACCAAAGGGCAAATGTGTGTTCTGTTCGCTACCCATCTAAATTACGCTGCTTACAAAAAACGGTGTAACTTGGATCGATTCGACATCGAGCTTTTTGAATGTCTGTACCTAACCTGAGAGTTTTGTCATTTTCTTTAAAGGAAGAATATTCGGTCCATTGTGAGTACATAAGCTCTGGGCTGATAACAGTGTGAAAGCATGCTTAGCTTTACTTACTGTCAGCAATTTCCGTGCCTTAAAGGGGCCTATTTACTGTGTGTACAGTTAAGCATTTCAGCAACAGTGCAGGAATAGGGGCCCTATTTTGTGAAGTAGCACTAAAAGCATACCAAAATTTGTTCCCCAAGTAAAAAATTTGACTGCAGTTTCTAAACGGAAGAGCCATAGTTGTAGAAAAGTAAGTTGAGCTCTGTTCTTCTCACTCCACTCCCTCGCCCAATTTCTAATTAACAAGAAGGAAACGTGCCTTTGAGTAAAGAAGAAGACTCTGTTGGGATTTTCACCAGGAAGAAATGGCTCTTGTGGTTAAAAAGGAAAAGCTCCTTTTTTTTTTCTTATGTATTAAAAATTAATTAAAAAATTAGATGTTTTAAAGCTCAGTTTTTATCATTAATACAAGTTCTGCAGTGCTAAATGCTGTTGGTGAAATTTAAATTTCTCTGTGTCAACATAATGTGTGATTTATAGAAGTTTTGCCAGTGTAGATCCTTAATATTGAAAATCAGAAGGTCAGGCCCCAAAAAATCACACATCACAATCATTTTCCCTGAAGCACTGATGGAGATCAGACTCATCTCTGAAAATAATGATCTTCTGAGTGTCACTGCAGAGTTTTAGGATATTCAAACATCTACAACAGACAAATCAAAGACTAGACTATACCAACAAACATTACGTTCTTCTGTAGACTAAATGACATTTGTATCCTGAATTTTTTACATTAACAGCAACACCAATTTTTAACCTGCAAAATGATCATACTAAGTCTTTTTTGACCCACAGAAGTAACATGACTGCACCTGGATTGTGCTTGTAACAAGAGGTTTCTTGTAAATATTCCTGACGGCTTGTTCTGTAGGTAAGCAAATGGATAGTAGCATGGGTCATTAGAGTGTAGCACTGCATAATCATTGTTGTTTAATTTGGAAACAGGACGTTGTGAAATAATTTTTGTTGGCATAGGTCCATTTTGTTGTTAACAACCTGATTCAGTTCCCACTGAAATCAATTAAAAGACTCCCATTGATTTCAGTGGGAGTTGGATTGTGTCCTTAAAGATTCTTGTTTGACTGATTTCTGTTTTGTTTTTGATCTTTTAGAGAATAATTTTGGCTACTTTTATTTATTTGTATTTTAGTAGTGCCCAAAATCCCCTAATAGGGTCTGCGCTCCAGTGGGCCTGGGGCTATGCAGAGATGTAGCAAGGGTCTTTACTGCCCAGTGTCATAAGACCTTACTTCAGGAAGTTGTTCAGGACATCATTCAAGCACTTGTCCAGGTAATACGAAACCCAATGGTACAGTTAATATCAATCAATTGAGTATGGGGCAGTGGTGAAGCCAATAGAGCTGTGTGCATTTTAGAAACTATAAGGGTCGATTAAGATTGTGCCCAACAGCCGTGGAAAGGGAGAGACTTCTTATGGTCTTTGATCTGCCCTCTCTTTCATATATAAACAGGGCCGCTGATAGTCAAACTCAGTGTTTCTGCAACGTGTAAAATATAACCTACTATCTATAATTAATATTCAGTGACAAAACATAATTCTGCTCTTCATGTAGAGCAGAATCATGTAGAAACCATGTTTTAGGATATTCAAACTTTTTATGTAGATAACATGTTTCTACATGGGGAAGATTTGTAATGCAAGTGTTTGGGCAGGGGGTTTGTCTGGCTTTTTTTACACGTTTTTGCAAGTATCATTAGATCACTCATTTGTACCTTACCTATAAAGGCTTGACTCAGCAACTTCTGTTTGTTCCAGATTTCTTACCACTGTATATGCAGCTGTGTAACAGCACAAGCTCATTTTCATGTCACATATGTAGAAATAACTAGCACTGCATTCAATCTGAATGAATACAATGTCCCATAAGATTTCACTGGGGAGAAAAAACTCAGCATGACCCATTTGCACCAGAATTTGGGAGTTACCTAATGTTATGTTATCACTAGTGTGAACTCCAGGACTGCTAGATTCAAATGTGAGTTAGCAAAAACACAAACCCACCTCGAGTCTTAGAGCTTTTAGTTCTTTTTCTTTTCTTTATTCACCCCCCCACCTCCTCTGCCCTTCTTTTTGCTACTAATACAATATTTCTTGACAATAATCTCGTTTTTTTTCTGGTCTCTGTTTAAATAAACCAGTTACTTTCATCTTCCCTTCAACGTTTTCCTCCTTTGAGGCTTTTTCAGGTTACATGTTTGTAGACCTCACTCAGAATTTGGCTGGTCTCTAAATAAGGAGTGGAAAGAAATAAAATAATGTATACATTTCCTGAATGTATTTCTTGCCTTTACAGTTTGTATCCAAGTCTGTGTAGTAAATCAACCAGTAAAAGAGAAATGGTAGTGTTTGTCAGTGTAAGAAAATACTAAGAGGATGAATGATTACTGTTCTAATTAAGAAAAACTTGTGGTAGGAAAAAAAATCATAACCATTGACTGGACAGCTTGTTATATATATTTTTTCACATCAGCGATGTTCTTCTGGCCTACAAGTTAGTAAAACCAAGACCACTTGCCATAACTATAAGCTATCAATAAAAATTAATGTACCAGAGGGAATTGAAAGAAAAAAAAATGCACTTAAGCGTTCAGGGCCATCGAGCCACCCATGCATCCACTGTGCGTGTGCTCTAGAGATAGAGGTGTTATTGTTGCCATGGGCTGCCATTTAATGTTATTTTCCTAAATAAATGCCTGCATGTTCGGATCAAGGACATTGGCAGTAAACCAGGATGCCGTCTTCAGGAAGAGATGGTGTTGAATGGGACTGAATACTGGAGAACCAGAGGTATTATTGAAGGATGACTAAAGCTTTCTTTATTGAAAGTCGGTTCAAACCTGGGTTTAGAAGGCTTATAAACTCCTCGTGAAGAGATTTTTTTTTTTAAAAGAAATGAGACGGGTATTTCAAAAAAAGTAACAGTGAATCTGTCTGCTTGAATTGGGTTTTACACTGCAGGGGGAAAATGCAGTGATAAGAAAAAAATAAAGCTCAAAGAAGCTTGTTTGGATACAGAATTTTCCTTTTTAAGGGAGAAAGGTAGAATTCAAGAGAAGCTATTTGCATGAGATTAGGTGAAAGGAAGAATTGATCCTTATAAGGGACCAACAGTGATTATTTACTCACTGTGCTTGAAACAGGAGGAAGATTATTGGCATATGTAGGACTGTAAAAGGTCTGAAGCTCATCTTATTTACTGGATCTCTCTGTTTTAGTATGTAGGAGCTGTTGACTACACTTCTGTTTCTGACTCTGGATATAAATGTTGTAGTTGTATTAAAAGGAAGAGACTGCAGCCTTCAGTCTTTCCCATCTGCTGTTGCTCCTTTTTGCCTTTGCCTTGTTAGCAGCCAGATCAGTCTCACCGGCCACGTCTATAGGAGCAACAGACTGCACTGTTGTTACTGTGTAGTCATTTAGTACTTGTTTGTGTGTAGTCACTTAGTAGTCTGCGCATATGCAAGTACTAAATGACTGGGCAGTAACCAGTGTTACTGCGCAGTAACATCCCTGCATGGTTTTTTTTCAGAAGTTCCCACAACAAGCTCCCGCGAAGTAGCATTGCATCACGGTTAGTGCCCGTGAGCGCTACTGCGCAGTAGCTCATTGTGTATCCATTTCTGACTGCCAAAATAAACCTTTGAAGACAGGAAGAGAAGGTTTGGTTCTGACGGCCCAAAGATCATGCCGAATACATTGCTCTTCTAGTTGGTACGTATTTGAGAACTTGGGTATGACTTGTGTGGGAGCTGTAGAGTCTTGATTCAGAAATAAAGGCTACTAGTACACGTCATTTTGAAAGCAGTCCTTCTTTGCAACTTGCCCTCCCTCTGCATCTACGCATTCATTTCTTCCTTAGGATCATTACTCAACTAAACTTGCTTTTGATTAATTTATATGTAAAGCACTCTGAAAATTAATCCTAAAGCACTCTTAAAATGAATCAGGGGTCTAGGCCCTACCCCCATGGGCTAGCCACCATAATTTTAGAGAAGACAGAATCATTTCAGGCAGTGCAGAATCAGTAACTGCAACAAATAATGAGCTGGAAAGTGAAATACTGGGAAGAGGGTGTGGAAGTTTATAATCCAGTTGCATGATAATTCACCTGCACATTTAGTAAGTGCTGGCTTCAGGCTCAGGCCGTGTAGGTCAGCAGTTAGATAAAACTCTTTCTTAGCATATTTTTAAAATCCAGTTCCTTTTGCCTAACGGAGGAGAGGGGGTCTATAAGGAAAATTCCCTGCTTTCAGTTTTCTTTTTGCAGTGTTAATCAGTGCTCCGTGGTCTTCCAGCCACCTCTCAGGCCAAGAGTCCCCGTCTCTTTCAAATTACATGTTTAATAAGTAGGACTCTTTTCTTTCTCCCTTGAAGTGGTATGGGGACCAGGGGGGAGCATGGGTGGAGGGAGAACAATAGAACCATTTCCTTTGGATCCAAGCTATTTAGGTTGAAGTACTCGCACCCCACCAAAGGCAATGAGATTAATGAAACGGAAACCTCAAAAAAATGGTGCTTCAACTACATTTCTAATGCATAATATTTGAGCGAGTTTGAAATTCAGCAGAATGCTTTCTCTCATCCCTGGTTTGAAGTTAAAAATATAAATGGAATGTCCCAGATTTTATTTATGCATCTTAAGTTGTTAAGGAGGTAAAGGAGAACTGAGGGATACACAGCCCAGATAACGTATCTCTGAGGTACAGTCCCACCGTTGTGCGAACCGTCACCTCCTGCTGATTGAATCATTCACAGTTCTAGTAAATACAGGTTGGTTTGGATAATTCAGAATTATAAATTTTCTTATATAGAATAAGCAGATGTTTATTGCATTTTCAGAGGACGAAGTCATAACATTTCCGTTCTGGTCTTGGAGGGGTCAGCATAATCAAAATGCATGACATACACACATTGCTAGCAATGGATGTGCTGGCACCCGTTTCAGGTAATATTGTAGATTATGAATAATTGAATAATGTATTGGGAATGCTTCATCTGAATGGTGATAGGAACAACATCTAGTGAGTATTTGGGTGAATCTTTGACCTCTTACCTGGGGACTTTCCGCACTCCAAGAAGTACAAAAGAGACCTGCAGTTGTCTCTACCTCCAGGATTTTGAAGATTGCAGAGGGAAAATACTCCAACCAAAATCACTTACATCGGTGGGGATATTGCTCATTTTGACAAAGTTAATAAATCAGAGCGTAGTATCGAAGAGAGGCGCACGGCCACCAAATGTGGCTGCAGGTCTGAATTCCATATAACTTTGTGATCAGTGATGCTAGGTGCTTTGCCAAACAGGTACAGGATGTTTGAAAATATTGTAAATAGGGTCTTTGGAAAACATTGTCCTTAGTCCTGTTCTTACGAATACAGTGACAGCATGGCCTTTGACTGCAGAAGAGGTGAAGATGAGACCCATTAACATTGTTTAACATGTTGAATATGTTATTATTAAATTTGAAGGATAGGAGAGTCCCCCAGTCGATCTGAATTAAGCAACATGAGTGTAACACTTTTGGGGGGATAATATGAAAAGCAGGACTGTAATTTAAAGTGTTTGTGACATTTTAATACAGTGCTGGATCCTGTAAAGTAAGGCATTTTTGTTTTATTTCAGTCCACTGTGTTTTGGCATCATTGACAAGGACTTTGCTTTGTTTTCTATTAATTTATTATTCTCTGTGTGAGTGTTTGCTGCTCTTTTCTTAATTCATATTTCTCGAATTTTCACGTGTCCAATCATTTGTGCCATGCTAAAAATAGTGGCTGGAGTTCGTATTATCTGCTCTATTTAAGGGGGGTTTTTTCTTTCCACTCTAATTTAATCTTTTCTCTTAGCCATTCTTCCTTCCCCCTGCCCCCCACCCCCGCTTTCTTTCCTTGATACTAAGATTCAGGTCTTTTGTCTTGCCTCATAGCTCTTACCTTTCATACATTAAATTTCATTGCAGGCATTCTGAAAATCCAAATAAATTATGCCATATGCACTGCTATCATCAGCCTTCTCAATAACCTCAGAAAAGTCAAGGAGAATAGTTAGGCAGGTTTTTTTCCTTCCCTTTCTCTTTCTAAATCTCTACCAGTTATTTCCTATTAAGTTACAAATATGTGTTCCTTTCTACCTTGCCTGTCAGACTGGCTTTCAACTGTTTTTCTTGCTAATGGTGACAAGGTGATTGACTTGCAGATTTCTACAACAGTTTTATTCTTTTTTTTTAAAGTCTGATCTCACATTCAACAAACTTTTTTTGGAAAACTGCTTGAACTTCAGTTCTCCCTACTGATTATCTCTGGCCTACAGATCTCCGAGAAGAATATATCCTGCAGTATCTAGACCGACAGACTCACTTTTTGTTTCTGATTGCCTCTTACTTTTCCAGTGGTGGGATCTATGGTAATTATATACGCAGTCAATGAATTGACAGCCAGCATATTGTTCTTTCAATCTCCGGTTCAAAGGAAGTATTAATTTCATATTTCAGCTAGTTTACATCCTGTCATGTCACACTCCTTACTTGATTTTATAATATTAGAAGGTAAAACTTTTGGGCAGCTTCAGTCAAGATTTTTAGCTGTAATGCTCGTGGAGTATTTCATTTTTCTATCATGTTTGTAACCTTCTCCAGCATCCTTCTCTTTCTATTCATTTTAAGGTCCTTATAACCAATCCATTTGAACCTCAGAGGTTCCTATTGATTACAGTCAATGAGTATTTTTTTTCTATGTTTGTATTTAAAATGGAAAAAAATAAGCCCACGGGTGATAGTTCATTAGCTTATAAATATAGTATAACTTCCTGCATAATTACTATTTTTTTATTATTTTTGTAATGGTTTTTTTGCCTATTTTGCTTTGGATAATTTTCAAAGTCCTATTATTCTCTCTAGAGATCTCTAAGAGGCAGAATTTCTGGCTATTAAAGATTTGCCATCCCAAGAGCAACACACAGAGAGTACCCCCAGGTTATTTATAACGGGATTTTATCTCAGAAAATTAACTAAAAGAAGATAAACCAAAATTCTATGGGAAAATGCCTTAAACATCTCATATATTATGCTGTGCTCAAACAGATATTTTAATTTTAACAGCTTGGCAAGCCCAGTGGAATACTCTTTCTGGTTTTGGGCACAAAATAAGATAACACTTCTTGATTCCTGCAGGAGATCGCCTAACTGCACTTAAAATCAAGGCAGAAAATAGGAGTTTACTCCGTGTGGTATTTAAACTTTGCATGTTAGTTTAATTGATTTTCTGTTTACTAGTTCTAAGAGCCCGAGAACTTCGAACTCTCGCCTTTAAAGTGACTAACGCAGATTTCAGAGGTGTCGTAGGAGCTGGCAACCTGCGCGCTGATCTGCTTTGCACAGCGTCACCGTGTGTGTTCCTTTCCTGTCGCTCTGACTCCTTACCCCGCCCTCCTCGGTTCTGCTGATACGCAAGCACGAATATAAATGCATGTCCCTATACAGGCCCGTTGACTTCAGCGTAACTGCTCCCGCACACAAAATCAAGCATCAGTGCTTTCAGGATGGGGGCCCAAGTTTGCTATCCTCGAATTGTGACTGGGGTATGGAGCAGTCTTGCAGTGCAAAGAGAGGGGCCAAACCTGAGAACAGCAGGGCACTCGCAATTAGCTGGTAAAGAACCCATGTGCAATTAGGGTCCGATGCAACTAGGGTTTAAGATAAAAAAAACTACTTTATTTTCCAGCATGAACTATAAAGCCAGGCCTTCAGAGGGGAAAGGTTACTGCAGTAATTTACAGTGCATTACCTAGCCCACTTTTAATAAGAAGAGTGGGTGAAAGGTTTTTTGGTTATCCAGACTTCAAGGTAAAAATATCATCAGAATTTACACCCTGTAATGGTTGCCGTCACTGGACTGTCTCGTGAATAAAATGCATGGAAAAGGTTGCTTTTAGACCATTTTGTAGCTTCTATTATCACTTCTTTTTCTTAAATGATTTGAAATAATAATAATAATATCAATAACAATAAATATCTTGCACTTGTGACTGAATAATTATGATGCATAGTTATCTGACCTTTGAAAATGATGAAACTATTCATGATCTGTCTTGGCTTTTGTTTTTAATTATTCCTCCACCTGAAGCAGGGTAGTGGTTATGGGGACTGTGGTAAATAAGAATTAGTTCATCTCACTGCCCTCAAATGGCAGAAAATTCTCAACATTTAGTTTTGGTTTATTTAGGTCTGGATATTACAGATGAAGAGACTGGCCTTTCTCATATATATTGTTGAAAGCAAATAGATTTATATATTTATTTATGAATTCTGCTAGGGATTTATTCCTCAGTATTTTGAAAAATGCTGGCTAAGGAAGATTATACATCTCTAATACTGAATACGTGTGATTTTTTTCAGTTTTAGTTGAAATGTTACAACCCTTTCCACGGCATAAGGGGAAAAAAATTGAACAGTGGATCTCATATTAAAACTGTATGCGAAATTACTGATCACACTATTTGGCTTTTTAGACTTTTTGCCATTTGTAACTCAAAGGGGTAGCTAAAAAATACACTTCAGCATTACCTCCTTCCATCTATATTTTCTTTTCTAAATTATCTAGTCTTATAAATATTTGAATAACATTTGGTCAGGATAAAATCTATCCTGTCAGCTCAGTACAAGAACACACTTTGGCACTTGAGACCATAACAATCAGATAAATTAATATTGATTTGCTAGAAAATACTTTTCACTCTGTCTAAATAACTTCTACTGGACTGTTGAATCAAAATTATGAATTTAAAAACAGGGAAATAGTTCTTCACAATTTTCCCAGTGAAACTAATTATGGACAAAATTGTGCAAAATATATTGGATATACTTTTTAAAATACAGTGTATCTAGCAAAAATCCTGAGAGGAGAGAAAGGAAAATTAGTCATTTGCTTATTCATACCGGGGCTAAATTAGAAGCCCTTAAAATACTTAAAAATAAAATATCTTTTGTTTGTAGATGGGCAGTGCTTTAACATTTTGTGATCTCTAATACCATATTACAGGCACTGTGTAAAAGATCACAAGACCTCTTTCATTGCCTAGTTGTGTTATAGTATTTTAAATGTTTACTGTTTAAGCTGCCAAGAAATTAGAGATTGGTTAATTTATACATGCCACAGCTGAACAAGGTTTCCGCTTTAATTTTATAAATTTTACCCACCAAGTAAAAGAAACCCAACAAACCGTAGAACAGAAAGATCCTTCATACCACAATAAGAAGAGATGTCATTCTTCAGCTTTTTCTGATGGAGTTTCACTTGATTTCCTGTGCTAGGAAAGTGAGGCATTATCCGTGTGAACAAACTCATTGCCTAAAAATCTAGGGGTCCAAGACCCCATGTTACGCTGTTGTCCTCGGGGTAGTACAGTTCTTGCCGGAAATATGCGAAGAGTGGCTGTCTGGCCATGCCTACTGAAATCCCTACAGCAGGGAAGTCCACAGGCTCTGGAGAAGTCTCTACATCAATGAATAAGGTCAGCTTCACTGTAGTTTGGGAATGTCATAAGGTTCAAGAAGGGCCAATACTTCAGAGAATCATTTTTCCACCACCAACTTGAAGGTCCTTCCACATGGTTTCCCATTGCTCACCTACCTGACCCTCTCCAACATGTTTTTCCTGGACTAGAGATGGGAAGGGGGTGCTGTTTTGAGATTTGGATAGACAAGACTTTTGGGGGAAAAAAACAAATCAAGAATCAGGCTGTCTCCACAAAAAAAAAAATGTGCTCTCTTCCCAGCATCTTCTTGTATGTGGACACATACTCCAACTCTAATTAATTTGGGTCTTGAGCTAAGAACTTAAGACATAGGTCACACTTCACCTTTAAACCATTATTTGAAAAAAAAAAACCCCTGATATTTCATTTGTGTTTTCCTGATAGATATTGAGTTCTCTCCGTATATTTGTGCATGAAGGGTTTTGCTGAGTGAGCTAGGACACTGTCTCTTTAAGTGTTTAACAGTAATTGGTTCATGTCCTGGTGTTCATTGAAAATCCTAGACATTTCATGCAAAATCTTCTTAATGAGGGGATGAATTTTTCATTCACATTAGAAAGCTCACTCTGACAAACAATTTCTAAATAAAACTTTGGCGACATGACATCCCATATTGGACTTGACAAAGAGGACAGGTGCATTAGAATAAAACTGTATGGCGATCCTTCAAGCTGTCAGCCATGAATATTTTATTTCTTAATGAATCATCTTTGTGAAATGAACTTTCTTGTTGTAGTGTCAGTGCCATTTACAACAAAAAACCTGCTCCTTTTAAAAGGTGAACTCCTTAAAGATGCTGATGCCTGCATAAAATGCTTAACCCTAGCCAAGGTATTCAGTAAATTTAATAGTGGGTTTTTTTTCCTAACTGTTTGAAATATAGACTCACAATAGCTGTTATGACGGTGTCAAATACCACCTTTAAATTCTGTTGCGTTTTCGTTAACAAAGCCAGAATTCAAGATAGATTATCAATAAGGTTCATCCTTTGGGGGATTCATTTCTACTTGAAAAGTCACAGCAAGCTTGCCTAATTATTGTTTCAGGGTTGTTTTTTTTTAATACATTGTTCATTTAGCATCTGTGGAGGCTGCCAGATTGGCAGCACTAGAGACCAAGGGCCTGCCTGTATCTCAACCAAAAGTCTAGCATGGACAGAACTAGTACAGACTACCCAATATCGCCGTGTCTTGGCATAGACCATTGCAAATGGGAAGAGGTGCACCCCTTGGCTCTTTCTGTTGATTATCAATTAGTGCTGTTTTCAGTAGGCTACAAGATGGGGCACATTTTACACCACGAATCAGCCCCAAACCACTTAGAGATTTCTTACAGGCTTTTTAAACAAGTTTGTTACATTAACTAATCGCACACTAGATTTGAGGACCTGAAGGGAGCCAAACAGCAATCTTCCATACATCCTGCTTCAGTATTCCAACAGAGTACAAATATCAGATCACTTTCTTCTTTCTCATGTTCATTAGTCATAGTAGATTTGAGTTTACTGTTTATGCTAACCATTTCACATTTGTTGAGTTACCTTACAAGCATATCTTTTGTTTTTATTTGAAGAAGATTGCTTGACTTAGAGTCTGTGGGGAAAGCTACTGCTTGGTGGATATTTTTACAAAGTATTCCCACTTGATTGCAAGCCACAAAAATGAGCTTGAGTCGGTTTAACTGAGTATTGCATCTTTTCTTTTGGCACAAAAATGTCTTGTTCCTTCATGGTTAGTGTTGCAGTCTGTTGGTGGATATCTGTTGGTGGTATCTGTCAAGATCAGACCCCAAATTTGTCAGTTTGCCCATGGGTTGAACTGTGTGAGTTTATTTGGTGTTACAAAAACTCTTCGCTTCATATTCCCTGTGTCTATTGGGCATTTTCTGTCTTGCCCCCCTAGGCGTCAGTCCAGATCTCTTTAAAACCAGGGCAAACATTCAAATATATTTCACGAGGAGTAGAATTAAGAAACTACCCACAAGGCCTGTAGCTCTCGCCCTAACTCATTTTCTCATGTGGATCCCCTCTCTGTATTCCACATTCTCTGCTTCACTACCACACCGTTCTCTAGATAGAAATATTCTTCCCTGCCATCACCACCAATGGAAAGAACACGTGCCCTGATACTGGACCCCTTGAAGACAGTGACAAAACTTGTACTGACTAATTGGACTAGGCTTAGGCCACAACACACTTTCAGAATCATACTGCTGTTCCTCCCATGTTCCCTGATCATGCCCTGGTGAGTTTGTAATTCGTTCTTCAACCACTGACTT
The DNA here is from genome assembly GCF_052110815.1 of Crocodylus siamensis. NCBI lineage: Eukaryota > Metazoa > Chordata > Crocodylia > Crocodylidae > Crocodylus > Crocodylus siamensis. The sequence continues at coordinate 9,328,135 of NC_143403.1, read as the reverse complement.
TGCATATGTTGGTTGCTAAGGACTTTATAGGAAAATCAGAATAGAGCACAATAATGAAATCATTACTCAGCCTTAAAGTGATTCATGAAATAGATCCCAGTGGCCCCCAGTGTTTTAGGGGTGTGGGTTGTAGCCATGTTGGTGTAAGGACATAGGCAATGTCGGTCTAATAAAAGATGTCAGATTCACCCAAAGAACCTTGTCCCCCTACGTTTTAGTGGTTTCAACTGTTAAGACCATAACCTTTAAGCCTCTAATCTTTCAAGCTGCTACTTATAGATGAACACAAATGCCTTGCGCAGGTATACCATTTCAGATAGGATCCATGTAGATGTACAAATCTGGCCTTGGAGCCTTGGGTCAGAATCTCCCCAGATAATTCATATAATATTTCATCATCATCATCGTAGAATCATAGCAAGAAGAACCAGAAGGGACCTGTGAAGTCATCAAGTCCGGTCCCCTGCCATGGGCAGGAGTTAATTAGGCTCAAATGAGCTGAACAAGGTGCTTGTCCAGCCTCCTCTTGGATACTGCCAGGGATGACGACTGCACCACCTGTGCTGGAAGTGTGTTCCAGATTCTAGTTACCCATATGGAAAAGACATTTTTCCTTGTCTAGCCTAAACTTTTCCTCAACTAGCTTGTTCCCAGTGGATGTCGTCCCCCCAGGTGGTGCTTTTCTGAAACGATGCTCTCCCAGATCCTGCTGTTCTCCCTTGACGTATTTGTAGGCGGCTATCAAGTCACCCCTCAGCCTTCTTTTACTCAGACTGAACAAACCCAGATCCCAAAGTCTGTCTTCATAAGGCCTATCCTCCAGGCCTTTGATCATGCAGGTGGCTCTTCTCTGCACCCTTTTGAGCTTGTCCACATCCTTTTTGAAGTGCAGTGCCCAGAACTGGACACAGTCCCCCAGCTGTGGCCTCACCGACACCAAATAGATGGGGAGGAGCACCTCTCTGGATCTATTAGCGACACATCTGCTGATGCACACCAGAGTTCTGTTTGCTCTGTTGGCAACTTCATCATCCTCATCCTCATCCTCAATACATATAACATTATCTTCAATTAGTAAATTCAAATAGTGAAATTTTGGCCCCAGTGAAGTCAATAACAAAATTCCTGTTGATTTTGGAAGGACCAGAATTGCATTTATATGCTTTGGCTCTTAAATATATTATTATTATACTGATGACTGATATTACAACTACTGAGGTGCCTAGTAGCCCTAATCATGGACCAGGAAGAACCCTACTGTGCTAGGTACTATACCGGTATATAACAGACAGATGAAGAAACCCACAGAAACAAAGAAACAATACTGATTGGCGCAATAGACAGTCGTTGTAGCACTCTGGCAGCCTCATTGTTATCACGTTTCTTCTATGCTTAGTGTCAAAGAAGAGTTTTAAGGAGGGAGGGATTTGAGAGGAGATTATAGGGTAGCGTTATGGATGTTTACAGAAGCACTTCCTGGGGATGAAGGGCAGTACTGGCGGTGCTAGTTTGAAAATCTAGAAGTGGAGGTTGGCATAATGATAGAATCAAAGGCGGGAATCAGCCTTTTAATACTAAGTGCAAGATGAGAGGTAGGGTAGAAATAACCTGTGTAGGGCTTTGCCTTTTTGCCTTGAAATGAGCTATTTTATTCTAATAAATAAATAAATATTCTATTATTCTATTATTATTCAAATAATAATAAAAGGATCCAAGCCTGTAGTGGACACCTCAGAATTCCCATTTGTTTAAGTGTGATTGACACACACTCACTGTTCTCATTGATTTAAGGTTGAGGAACAGTATGATAGATTTGTCTTACTCTTCTTTCATGTATGCAGTAGTATTTTTTGTTCTTCAGAGCTTCCTAGCTCTACTCTGGAAATTAGCAGATTATTTTTTCATCTCACTATATCCTTTCCTCTGTTTCTAGTTTTACATTAATTTAAATACACCTTCCGAACAGCCCTGCAAGGACTAATCAAATAAACTTTAAAAGATTGTGCTTGATTAAATTATTTTTATAATGAGTTCCTGTTACCAGGGAATACAGAGTTAAAAAGGTGATATCACTAAAATTAATTAGCATAAGGCATGCTTGGACTGGTAGAAGTGACTGGATCTTAATCAATAGCAATATGATTACACCCATGCAGCAATTATAAATTATTTAAAACAGTACCCCTAGGTTACTGACTAGTTGCCTTTAAATTAAATTCTCTGTCAATAATTGATGCAAAGAATTAATGTGAGAACACCTTCAGTTGCTGAAACTTTTTAAGGTGGCATAAAATATTGAACTGTTGCCTGTCATTAGCAGCTATCCTGTCTCTTTTGCGTAGCATCGTTCTTTACTAAATTGGTCGAGAAGGACCTCCAGAGCATGAAAGATGACTGATGATTCTGAATGCAATCTTCACTCCTCTTCTAAGGACAATGACACTGAAAAATAGAAATTTGGTATGTGTGTCTAAAAACCAAGAGGAGGGAGGCATCCCTTAGCCAGTTTGGCTTTCAAATATGTAAGGAGAATAGGTTCTTGGTGTGTTTTTGTGACTTTCCTAGATGAGGGCATAGTGGAAAAATTAGTCATCAGCAGCCTGAGCACCATTTAGAAACCTATTGATGAATATCAGGGCTAGGTTTTTACACTGTGGAAAGACACAAATGCCTGCTCCTATATGTGAGTGACTTCATCCTTCCTTAATTAATATGTTTATTGTTTATAGTTTACTGCTCAGAGTTCTGTAGATATTGTCATATACACCTGAATTTAACTGGTTTTAAGAGGTAGAAAGGAAACTTTGCAGCTGTATTCAGGAATATAAATGACAACACAAGGTTTTGTTCCAACTGTCATTGAAGCCAATTGTAGTGCTTCAGTTGTCTTCAAAGGCTTTCAGTTGTCTGTGGCACGGACAAGTTCTTACAAATTTTGCCTTGAAATTTCGTAACTTAGTAATTCCATTTTGTTCCAATGAGCAAAATATGAAAAGGACTCCAGTTTTTGAAAGGTCCCGTGGTGGGCTTTGCAACATTGTGCCCATAATAGTTGTAAATGTTCTCAATGTCACTGCAGCTTTTTTATGTCAAAGAGCACTTTGCTGCTAAATATTTCAATTTTTTTAAAACCATAGTACTGATTTTATTACACCTCTCTTGTCCTCCCAACCAACCTTCAGTTTTCAAGGTGATTTCCATGCATCGTTGTCTTGTTGCTTCATGTAGTGGTGGAGACATGGACTTCCTTTAACTGGCTCTTATTTTTTTCTCCTTCAAATGGCTGTCTATATGCCACCTTCACTTCACCTCAGGACCTTGATCAGACACCTTTTGCCTTAGCAACACATATAGGGCACATCCTCATGCTCTTTGGTGATGGGAGACAGGGCAATGTATGCTTCTTGTTTCTCATCTCTTTTTAACAGTCTTGATTAGACACCGCTGCCATCTCACGCTCATGGCCTAAAGACCTTCCCAAAACCTTCCATTCAAAGGTCTTATTAAATGGGGGAAAATATTTTTATACCCACCTCGTGCTCCTCCCTCCTCTCTCTCCCCCAGTTTGGTGGTCAGTGCTGTCAATGAGACAAAGCCATTTAGCTCAACTCCAAAGGTTGGATTTAATGGGGAGAAAGTCATAATCTTCCTCCAGGCTGTATTTCAGAACTGCAAATTACCAGGCTGTCTTTGCTGGCTATGAGTTCTGCATTTTATGAGCATATTGCTAATGTGACAGAGTCGCTACCATTGGAAGAGAAGGAAGACTTATGAGCCCTTTTCATAAGCAGTAGTCAAGACTTTGTACAAACAGGTCAAGAAACTGCTGATACTTCCCCATAATCCATGGCTACATCTGTTGTTATGATATGTTCCTCCTGGCAGTTAGGTTTGGGCTTTCCTAATGCTGTTAACCACAAAAACTGATGAAACTCTTCACATGCTTACAGTTGTGCTGGGCTATAGTGAGGCATATGGGCACTACCATGGCAAAAGATCTGTGATCAAGTGCTTGAGGTCCCTGGATGCTTTTCTTTCTCTCTCTGCAGATGCAAGTGTCAGACAATTCCAGTAAACATGAGAGTGATGATGACGACGGTTTTGTAAAGTGCCTGCACGTTTGAGCTTAAAAAACACCACAAAACCACTAAGATCTACGATGTGTAAAAGCCAAAGCTATATCAAGGCATTGACCTAAGCCCACGGAAACCAGGATGTTTTAAGAATTAAGCCTGAAACTCTGAGAACATTTCCTTATTCTTTGCTTGTTTTGGAACCCAGCAAATATATGTACAAATACAGGCAGTGTTGAATTATCTTAGGAGGAAAATTCGGTTGTGTTTGCATCATTCTCTTTTCCAGGTTGTCTAATGTCGTAATCCATGCATCAGATAGTCTAATTTAATAATAAATCTTTTTAACGATTCTGTAGAGCTAAAGATTAATACTAAAAAAGCAAATTACTTCATGTTATTTTCAGTTCATATTTATAAACAGCTTCAAGTTTATGCTTTATCTCTCTCTATAGCAATGACCTCTAGGAACTTGGAAATCAACAGTTATATGACTTCAATTTCTAATAAAAAATTTAGAAAGAAAACTGAATGTTGTCTGGCACAGAACCTGAAGGATGGAGGGGGAATGGTGGCTTGTGTCAATTTTGTGGCTTCTTGACGTTGATTGGTTTAGCTCAGCTTCCAATGTAAGTTGGGCTAGTCTATGGATGTTAATGGTAACTCCCATAGAGGTGTAGTAAATATTATCACCAGCCAAACTGGTCTAATGATCTAGTCTAGCAGCTTGCATTCATTCAGAAATAATGCCTTTTTGTCAGAAGTTCTACTATTTGGGAGTGCAGAGGACAGATTGGTGCTATCTGTGGCTCCTGCCTGGACATGCTAGTCAACTAAAAGTCACATTGTGATCTAGGTATCTAAGAAGGGGGCCATGAGCCCAGAGCTCCAGTTCTCTGCTTGCGACAGACTTGCTTTGTGGCCACAGGCAAAACTGGTGAATTCTCTGTGCCTGAGAGTGAGGTTACATGCTACACACAAACCACCTTAAATACCTGGAATGTTAAGTAGTATTAAAGTTAGAACATACTGGATGCGTCTACATGTGACGGACACAAACCATGATGCCGCAGCCAGAGATGATTCGAGCAGGGAGTGGGGCCTGGGGCAAATCAGCCTGTGCAGGGCCCCACCCCCAGATGCGAGGAAGTTGGTGGCAGGTTTGGAAGTGGGGGTGCCAAGCAGCCAGATGTGCCCAATTCGGTGCTGGGGGGTGCTGAGTGGCCTGCTGGTTGTGAAGCCAGCGGCATCGCTGCAGCCGCTCCACCCAGCTCCGCAAGGCCTCCTAAAACATGGGGCCCATTGCGGTCACCCTGATTTGCACCCCCTTCCCCCCCCAGGAATGGCCCTGGCCACAGCTATGTCGCCATAGCGACATGCTCCCCAATATAGCACATCACTACAGCAATGTAGGGGCTAAAAATAACCATGCCCTGCCAGCATGGCACATTAACAGCTACATTAAGTTCTTCCAAAACGCGCAGTAACAGTGATGCCATAGGGGCACATGTAGATGCACCCACTGTGAGCAGTCACACATTAAGGGTTAATACCATTGCTTGCTTACACAGCTTTGACTTGCCATGAGAGGACTGGTGTGTAGGGGCATGGCGAGGAATCAGGACAACTGGGACCTATCCCTGCTCTGGATGGTAGGGGGACAGGGAGCGTGCATCTTGGGATGCTGGAGGACTGCAAACTCTCATTTTCTCTCTCTCGAGCAGACTGAAGTTACTCTAACACAAGCATGGCTCAGAGTTCATCCTCACCTGACGTGGCATAACTTTGAGATACGCCGAGGGCACTTAGCATGAGTTAACATGTATAATATGTAACTTCACTGTCAGCTTAACCATTTTTAAAACATGGATGCTAAAGCCCCAAAGGACTGATATTGAGAATTTCTTCGTTAAAATTTGTATGAAGTTTTGAAAGTATAAAATTAATGTTACTAATGTGTGTTGTTACTAACATTAGTAACACATTAATGTTACTAATGTGTGTGAAAGCCCTCACTAAATGAGTAATTGGCCCAGTGCATAGCTTTCTCGTCTTCTGCCTTTTAAATATATACATATATGTCATTACAATATGTTATAATTACAAGCAGCTCACAGTCATGTAAAGGCTGAAATAAAACTCTCTAAAAAAACCCCCAACAACAACAGTGCCTGGAAACCTGCAGTTTGAATACATCATTGATTTTAACAAACTTTAAATAAGAAACAAAGATTTCATTTACCCAGTAGTGTTTATAGTGTTTGATAAAGAACTTGCATGTTCACTCATAGAAGCATCAGCTGCTATTTTGGGCCGAGAATGCTGATTAATTCTGATTAGTCAGAGGCACATTAAAGTTTCAGTCTAAGTAAGCACTCCACTATGTTCATGAATACACTGATGGTATGTTTACTTTGACTCAAGCTTTTGTGTCTAATTCATAAAGTAGACTCCATTTATTTCTTCTTATATATGATTCACCATTGTTAAAGCACATTCCTAGTCAATGAAACACAAGATATGCAAAATATGCAATAAGTAAGCTCATGCTTAATTTCGTATAGTTAAACTGAAGTTATAAAAATATGTATGATATGATTTTACATCTCTCTAATCTCATTCTCTTTCTCTGTCTTGTACATGAGAGACTTCTCAGCACGCCAGAGCAGTCACAGTAACACTCTCCAAAAGGAGGTTTCTTCTCCTCATTGCAAATAAATTACTTGGAGCTTGGTCTTCACTTTCATAGTTACTCTTCAGTCATTCAGTGCATGCATAGTGGGAAAATTAACAAATGGCTGAATGTATTCATCCACTCACCCATTAGCCTAGTCTTGAGTGCCAGTAACTTCACATACAAAACTCCTAAGGTGGTGACTAATTGGTAATTTTATGGATTCTTAAGCAAGCATGGAAAATATTTCAAGTTGTAGAGCTTATGCTTTCATTTAATATTTGAAAAAAATCACTTCTTTCCTTTTTTCTGCCCATGTGTGACTCCTTCTACCACAACACCCAAAACTTGTGGAAGGTAGGAGGTTGAAATGAGATTAGATTGGGAAGCCATTTTTCCGAATATTAAAAAATATATGTTTAAGCAAGAAATTAGAAATATTAAAGAATGAAAAATGAAAATGGTATAATTCCTACCTCATCCCTGTCAGCTCCTGCTAAGCAAAATATGACCCCAGCTATTCATTTTCACCAACATTACAACAAATAGAATATAAATGGCTAGTACTTTTTAAATTTTTTTTTATTTTGTCTCAATTTTTGGGTTCCCTTTTTCATTTACAAGAAATACACGACTTTTAAAGATGGCTATCTATTGTTACAATTTGTTTTAATGTGCTGAATTATGTCAGCACAACCTGAACACTCTTCTAGTGACTATGCAACAAATTGGTTAATGTGTAAGGGGTGTCATGGTTGCACCACCTACTCATGTGTTTCTTCACCCTGTGGGAAGTTTTGAGGGAGGGAAAAGGAGGACCTGTTAAAGTAGGATGAAATGAAATCAGAGAAGAAGTTAAAGAAAAGGTGTGATATGATTGAAACCATGTAGGACAAGTGTTGTTTGTATTTTTTAGAAACTTGTGGAGTTGACCTTTTAGACCTCGAGAAGACCTCCAGTTTTCCATGTCACTGATGTTTTGAGAAATTGATGACTAAATTTGACCAGGATTTGTAATTTAATTCTCAGAATTTTCATTGAGAATGTATCTGATTAATGAGTTGTTTCCGTTTTATCATCTCAGAGGCAGTTCTACATAATACTCAAAAAATATTGTTCTGAAACATGGGTACGTGACTGAAATGAAAGCATATGTGAATTACAAAATCCTACGCCTATCAACACTGCGGCCTCAACCATATTCTTCCCGTAACACTATTCTCGTGTTGATTTACGAGAACGCATATGTATATGTGTGCATATGTGAGAACTTGTGTGTGTTGCACATCAATATTATTGCTGTTCATGAAAAAAGTCAATGTGCTTTGGTTGAATTGTTTCCATAATGATCGTATATATTAGATCTGTGTTAATGTGTAATATCCGGTTTAGAAAACCACATTACAAGGTCTGATAAATTTGTCAGTGATAAAGAATTTTCTTACAAGAGAAAAGAACTGTCTGATAAAGCAAGCCACTGAAGTTTGATAATCAGCTTCTCCATTTCTGTCTTTTGCCAATCTTTTCTTTTAATCAAATCTCAATTGCAGATAAGTTTTAGGAACTTAGCATTCACGAAGCTTTGAGTATGTATGAAGGGCATCTTGTAAACAGCACTTTCAGGGCTTAAAAAGTGAAATTAAGTTAAGTCATTAACCTTCCCTATCTTAAATGTGAGAAAACTGGCGCACAGAGCAATAAAGTGGTCTCTAGACTGGGGTTTGTAAGCTGAGATACTTGATTGCTATTTTCAACATTCATAATGACAATTGTGCTCACTCCGTTGTTGAGCACAAATTGCAAGATACTCACTCTGATGTCAGGGATTCAGTCAGTGCCTCACATACTTCTCAGCTATTAGTCTTGCCTTTCTTTAAAATTAAACACATGCACACACACATCCACACGCACACACATCTCCATTTGCACAGCGCACACAAGAAGTAGAAAGGAAAAGAGTGTAGGTTTAGAAATGCTTTTGACACTGCCCCTTTAAAGCTTTGTTTAAAACCTGTGGTTCTTATGGAACGCTAGCTGTAACTCCCCATTTCTCCTTATCAAAATTATTGTTACCTTAAATCAGCCTGAATTCATGGGCCTACCTACTTACACTACAGCCTTTGTGATTAAGTATAATTTAAAATACAATTAAGTCTAAGATACCTTGGTAAAAGGATTGGATCAGGTTCACAGTTAGGACATGGTATCAGTTGAAAGGATTTTCACTGTACTTCTTTTTAGGTACCAGCAGAGAACAAAACCCCCAGTTATTTATGAAGGGTGACTGAAAGCAAAACAATGTTTAGGCTTAAGGCAGAACCAAACGTTTAGTTAAAAGAAGGTAAGGGTATATTTTCAGCTTTTCTCAGTTGTGGAGGGGAGTAAATGGGAGGAAACACCTTCTCCTTACTCCCAGGTTAATTCTACTCCAAGTGTGACTCTCCCCAGGATAGGATGAACTGACACCTCTATCTGGAAACTCTCTCCTTTGAGAGATGGGCGAGGAAAACTGAGACCTCTAGGATGTTCCCCTCTTTCTTCACTCATTTACTGCCTGGTTTGGAACGCAGTATGGGGTGAACTGCTCCATATAAAATGAAACTCTGGCTCCCGACTCTAGTGGGAAAGAGAGGGTCCTAGTTTCTTAATCTCGGATTCTTCCTGGGACCTAACAGCAATATGCTATCGCTTGCTCTAAAGGCGGAGGTAAAAAACAAAATCCAGCCCTCCTTGACTTGGGCTACGTAAAGTTAGAACTGAACCGGCAATGGAAACATCTTCCTCTAATTTTGACTGGGCTTATTACTCCTGTATGCTTACTCCTGAGCAATATGCCAGGCCTTGAGCTCACTAGTATAAATATGAACACAATTTAAGCTTGCATATTCTCTGATACGGTTTCACACTATATATTTAGTTTCCGTATAACCTAATTCAGGGTTGTTGGTAATACATATAGTTTTTCTAATCCTAAAGGGCAAAGAATACTACGTAGCTGATATAACTAGGTAGAACAGTGTGAATTGTGAATATTTGCAAAGATCTGCAGATTTCGTTAAGTGAAGGAATTCATAAATAATTCTGAATCGCAAGTAAATCTGAGACCTTCAAGATCAGTTTGCCAACATTTGTGAATGGCAACAAAAGGAAAGAAATTGTGAAGTAAATTACTTGTGAACAGTTAACTCAGTCCTATTTATAACAGTTTAATACTTTAGGGATGAGGGAGTATAAATCAGTGCTCGCATAAGGACAACACGGATAGATGTGTGGGTAAGAGGTCTAATGTAAACATTGTATATGTCAGTAGAAGAATATCGAGTAGGAATACAGTGATGTAACTTCTGTGCATAGTCCTGGGGAGACCTATACAGCATTGTGTAGAGAGCTGGACATCCACATTTCTAAAGTGTTTGGGTGATGCTGTTGTTGTGGTGGTCTGGGAGATAGGCAAGAGGCAGGTATTCTTGTCTGTGATGTCTTTTTTTTTGATTAACTGGTATGGCATGGTTGATGTAGGCATAGGCAAGCTTTCAGATATTATAGTAGCCTTCCTGTGGCCTCACATTTCTGGCCACTTTTCTAAAGGAAGTTAAAAAATCAAAAGGGGTTCAGAAAAGAGCTGCAAGAATGAATTAATGTCTGGGAAGCCTACCTGAATGAGTTAAAGTCAAAATATTTTCCAGAAGTTTTATCGAAAATAAGGTTAAGGGGTGTGTAGACTGTAGTCTGTAAGTACCTATCTGAGGAGAGTCCATGCTGCCTGATGTCTGTAAATCCCAGACTGGATGTCTTTCTAATAAACAAATTATGGGTCTGATGTAAGAATCACTTCATGAAACCCCACACAAGAAATCAGACAAGTTGATCATAAAAAGTCTTTCTGCCATAAAAATGGGAACCGAGGAATCCGTCCGTTGGGCTAGTCCAAGTGAGCAGTCTGCCTTTCCTTCTACAGTTGGGCAACTTCAAACTCAAAGACATTGGTGGACTCGGATGTTAATCAAAAATCTGATCAGGTAACTTAATGGAAAAGTTTCGTTCCTTGGGGTAGCTGTGCTCGTCTGAACCACCCAGGAGACGTGAAGACCCTATACATGCATTAACTTTGCATAAAGTTCAAGGAATTAAATAAAACATTGGTTCTGGGCAGTTGCCTGTAGGAACAGAGAAACAGAAGAATACCACTGAAGTTCTGGCTTTTTCTCATTGAAACCACTGACATTTTAATGTAATGTAATTTTTAAAAATCTGTTTTCCATTGTATGGGTTTGAATAAAATCCTAAGATTACAGCATTTGCTGTAAGAAGAAAAAAAGAAGGAAAGAAAAACCCGAGGGAGAACCTTGTTGGGTATGGAATGAAATGGCCCCTATAGCCACCTAATTGCAGAACAGGTTGGACCTGAGACCAGGTAACCATTTTATAACCTGATTTCCAATCATTCTTTACCCTAAGAGGATGCCAGTCACTGGAGGATGCTGATTTCTGATTTCCAATAAAGGGCAATTAAGAGCAAATCAACCAGTGGCAGAGTAGCAGAGAGGTCACAGTGTTTTGCTGTTGATACTGAGGTATGATTTACAGCCTCACCTTGGGCTGGGGCTAAATGCTGGCTCCAGCTGCCCCAGGAGTGATTTCTGGTCATCAGCTAAGGAGCCATAGGTGTGTGGATGTGTAATACTAGTCATATCACTCCCTTGGCATCTAGGCTTGGGTTATAACTTGGACTTGAATTCTTAAGTGTGAATGTACAGAGGTAGTGTTCTCAAAGAATACAGTACAATCACCATTAGGTAACTATTTTTTAAAATGTAAATGGAATAAAGAAGAGTCAGGCACTTGAAAACCCAAATGTGTGTTCCAAAGAGTATCAGTGATATACATTGAAGAGGATTAGAAAAATCAGTAGCTGTTCACAGTATGTTTTGAAAATGGGCACCAGTGCTTTTTGGTATGATATTTTCCGCATTGACATCAGTTTCCAAATTAACTTTTTTTTTTTTTCTTATTTCACTTTGGGATTCTGCATCTTCCATTTTAAAGTTTAAATAGATCTATACTTTCCCTGAGGAGTTATGTGCAAACTAATATTAAGATTAAAATCTTTTATGTTTGTTCTGTAGCTTGAAACAGAAAACTAGTGCATAGTCTGTTTTATCCCACTGGCTCTCTAAGGTTCAGGTATTAACATAAATACAGCCCATTAACACTTGTTCCTCTCTGTCAGGACATAAATTAAGTCTGCAGGTGTTCCATGAAGCTTTACCCTTGGTACTAATTAAGCCTTGATAATTAGGTTTGTTAAATTCAGGCCTTTAAGCTTATATTCCCTCTTTGGGCTACCAAAACGGAGATTTGCAACATGCAAGGCCTATTTCTGCATATTTTTTTCTTTTTATAGATAAAACAGTATTTATTAATAAACTCTTCTCGATTTAGAAGGTTTGGGGTTCAAAACCTAAAAAGAACTTGGGCATATATTTATATCAGAGTACTTCCCTTTTTTGGTAGACTATAGTCATTGTAGTGGAAAGTTTCCAGCCTTTGTTTTCCATATGTTAAACACACAGATGCTCCAGAGAAATTATTGTGATTCCAAATGAAATGAAATATCATTTGGAAATGTGAAAGTTGATAAGAATGCAATTGTAAACTGATGCATTTAACTACTATAGAAGTTTAATTTAACAAATATGCAACATATACTGTAAAACAATAAAACCTTTTTCTTTCCTTTTTATTTATTTATTTGGCCCAGGGACAAAAATGTAAACATTTTTTATTTTTCTTTAAGCAAGGGGTTATTTTTTCAAGATGCTGTATCCACAGGTCAGGTGACCTCAGTCCTAAATAAAAATAATAATTAGACAAGTCTAGTGGGAAGTCAGTCACCTGGGAATAGGGTTATTTGTAACACATTCACAGAACATTTAATAGTCTAATCAAAATGGATTTCCTTGCCACTTAATCTTTTCTCTTTTGTTTCCCCATAAATATATAACCTATCAGATCAAATGTTTGATAAATGTCATTTTTCATCTACAATAAATGAGACCATTGCAACAACTCTGTTAGAGGTACTTTAAATGTTATTCATGGCAATCATGCTAGCTTAATGCTAATAGCCTTTCATATTTTTTTTATTCATAGGATATTAAGTAAAATCACATTTTTAATCAAAAGTAATTTAAAGAAAAAGATGAAAAGGAATTGAACGAAGGAACGAATAAATAAATAAATAAATGCCACTGGGGATTTTCAGACACATTACTTTCCCATCCTTCATGTTATTTAGTGTTTTATTGACCAGAAAGCCACAATTAATCATTTTGGGCAAGAGCCATGTTTTTGGTAAGCAGAAAGATTTTGTTCAGATGTATACCGATGTCATACAGGTTAGGTGTAATATTCAAAATAGTTTTGGTTTTGGTTTTGGTTTTGGGGAGGGTGGGGGTTGGTCTGATTTGATAGCATAAAATGTTAAAGGTGGTGGTAATGGTTATTGTTGCTTGTTCGTTAACTTTTTCAGAAGAGAGAATTAATAGCATGGCTACTAGCTATGTTGAGAACAATTATGTTTCTGGAATATAACAAAGAAGGGAAGTTGGAAAAGCATAAGAAGAGCAAACGATCAATTTTATATTATTTTATATGGGGCCTATAGATTGCCCTGGAATGACTAATGCCAGGAAAGCGACTAAGCTACCTGCTCACCACCTGTTGACAGGAAGAAGATTACAGTATACACGACATTATTTGTTGCCAGGAAAATTTACTTTGTGTTCCTCTTTGCAGCATTCCTATACTTGTAATGAGAAATATTGTGCTATACAGTACAGCTGGAATACCAGTTCCCTAAATACAGCAGTAAATGTTGAGGTTTTTAATGATGACTCTTGTGAGAGAAATCATCATTCTCAAACTACCGTAGCAGTGAGTATATTTAATAGATGCCGTTTGTTAGAAGTCATTGGGTAGATTTGTTATATGAGTACAGCAATATTCAGCTCCTAGATATTGACTGTTTAAAACAGGGGTTCTCAACTTTTTTTGGACCAGACCCATTTTTAAACATCAGTGACCAGTCCCGACCCAGTGCCCCTTGCTCCCAACCGCTGGTCCCTACTCCCAGGCCCCAGCCCCCCCAGTGTGTGGGTCAGGGTGGGGGTGTAGGGGCAGGAGGGGCCCCAAGCAGTTCCTCACAGGAACTTTGCCACCCCGCAAGGGAAAACCCACTATTTCCCACGTTTTTCCCCTTTAAAGGAGAATCCATTTTTAAAGTTTGTTTGCTACCCTTCCATATATTCTTGTGACCCACGGGTTGGTTTAGAATAAGGTAAGAATTTGATTTAGGCAACAGAGTTTGACCCACAACATTCAGTTCTACGCAGTTCGACAGTGTTTGCCTCCGAGGAATGAACAAACCGCTTGGTTTGGTATGAAGTGATTTCAGTGTCTTGAAGAGTCTGGCTACTTGCTAAGTTATAAACCTCGATCCTGTGGGAATTAGAGGAAATAGTCCATCTTTTGTATTTTCAGCAGCGTGGTTTCAAACCTAGTCACATTTCTAACGTTCATATTTACCTTATATTATTTCTAACGTTATATTTACCATATAAACTGGGAGCGGATATTTTTAGTTACTACCCAACCAAATTCTCTTTCCTTCAGCCTGCATCGCACGTGGCTAGAACCGTTGTATAGTCCTAGAACTTGTGTATAGTCCCATATATTGTTCTGCGACACTACGTGTTTTTCTGAAACACCGTATCTGCCCAGGTTTAAGATGGTAAATATTAATAAACCCTGTCTTTTATACAGTAATTGGCATTAGTGAATATAGTTAAGAAAATATTAACCAAATGAGGCATTCCTGGTTAATTGCCTCAAGGACAAAGAGATGGTGATTTTTTTTGTCTACAATGAAGTCTTGTTCTGTATATCCCTCAGCTCCATGTGGGGAGAGAAGAAGCTACAAGGGCTAAAAGGTGGACGGGAAGCCAGGGGTTAAGGCATTTCAAAATGTCAGGCAGCTTGTTATATTGCAGTACATCATTTTATCCCTGGAGACCATTGCTGAGGCCTAGGCCAGAGCTATATAGAGAGCAGAAAATTTGACACAAGCTTCCAAATTTCTCTTTAGCTCTCTTGGGCTGCAACCCATATGCCATGGTAAACCATCCGGCTTTGCTCCACTGAGACTTCAGGACAAAGCAACTCAGTATTTCCTTCTTAGTAAAAGTGTCTGTTCTTTTTCTTCACAGAAATACACTTTCCCACCCACTGTCTTCTCAGAACGAAAATAGCCTCTCTCTTTCCAATTGATAATGCATCTTGATTTGCATGCTTCTTGTTTTTCTGTTTGGTTTTTAACTTAAGCACTAGAGCACCAGTGGAATTGCTGTTATCTAA
The DNA here is from genome assembly GCF_052110815.1 of Crocodylus siamensis. Classification (NCBI taxonomy): domain Eukaryota; kingdom Metazoa; phylum Chordata; order Crocodylia; family Crocodylidae; genus Crocodylus; species Crocodylus siamensis. The sequence goes on along the minus strand of NC_143403.1, from coordinate 9,312,973 downwards.
AAGCATATTCTGACGTGATATAATCATGGGTAAGTTTAGCATTTGGAATATCAACAGATTACCTTGTAGTTGCCACTTGCTGTCCAAAGTAGTGTGCAATTAATTCTGAAATGGAAATGTTAAACTGTGTTTAAAGAGATCCTTCAAAACCCCCCAGCTTCATTGAAATGTATGTCTGAGATGAAACAGGGATTCCTGCGTGATCTATCAGGGCTCTGATTCTTACAAAACAAATACCGATGGACTTGCTGGCAGTGAGAGCATCTGAGTTTAGTGGGATTGCATACAGTGTCAGGGACCTAGTCACTGTGAGTAAAGAGGTTGGGGTGCAATGAGAGGAATCCGCCTTTTCTTCTTATTCCTTTTGTTTTTCCCCCAAGTTTTGTTATTTTTTGGTATACAGACCAAGGGGCCCATTGCAATCCCTGTTGTCATGTGAGATCGAGATCAAGATCATTTATGATTCCTTTTCCCTTGTGCCATGACTGCATAAGGAAGAAAGTATATATCAAAATTACTGTTCGTGATCTGTGGAGTTAAAGCTAAGTATAGTCACTAAGATCTCACTGGGCCAGAATCTCATCTCGCTTTCCATAAAAGTATCTCTGTGTCGGAGGAGTCTTTTGGATTCTCATCATTGCCAGACGACCTAAGGCAGGCAATTTACCCTGTTCTCTCCCAATCTGCTCTCACGTCAGGTTCAGAAAAGTGCCAGGAGTCCATTAAAAGCTGCTGTTTAAAACCTCTAAGGTTGCTCTAATCTACCTGGGTGTCAAATCGAATGACAGGACTTGGGTGAGGAGGCTAGAAAGCCTCCTGCTCTCCTCGAGTTCAGTTCTGCAGCATCATTTGATCAGACAAAAGTAGCCACATATTTTGTTCTGGATTCATGCACCACGCTCATCTGAGCACCCTCTAGTGACTGTCATGTGTGGTTCGTTCTTTCCTCTCTTCCCTGAAGAAATGTGTACAGTATCCTGGGGGTGGCAGTTAGTAGGTTTTTCATTTCGGCTTTTTGTTGTTGTTGTTGGGGTTTTTTATTTTAAGTGTGTGCATGCTTGTGCTTGATACTGTGTATAGAGGAAACAAGATCAAAGCATATTGCCTTATGCTTCAGGTAAAAGGTCCTGAGCGTGCTGGTTTCTGTATTTCCTGTATGAATTTCTGAATGAATATCAGAATTATGCTGAAATCCATCCACTTAACAGTGCCTAAGTGACAGGCCTCAGAAAGCAACTGCAGAGTGGGATCATGCCCAACAGGATCCCACAGAAATACCTTCTTGGCCTCATGTTATTCAATATATAAATGATCTGGAAAATATATTTAAAATAATTTCTGGAAAAAATTAGCAGGTGAGACAAATGTTGCCAGAGTGGTAACAGATGCTAGATATGGGCCAGTTATACAGAGTGGTCTGGTTTGCTTGATAAAGTAAGCTCCTTTGAACCCCATGCATATTAACAAAGCTACCTGCAAGGGTATTTTTACATCTAGAAGCAAAAAATGGAGATTACGTTTATAGGACAGACGGACTGAGAATATTGAGTAGAAGTAGTCGGGGATATAGTAGAAATATAGTTGAGGATGATCCTGCTTTGAGCAGGGGGTTGGACTAGATGACCTCCTGAGGTCCCTCCCAACCCTAATGTCCTCTGATTTCTATGATTTTATGAAGTTTGGAGGTGTTACTGCCACTGCATGCAGTATTAATGTGCCCGTTACTAAAATATTGTTCCTAGTTCTGGTATCTCTGCTCTTTAAAAAAGGACATTGACAATCTGGAAAGGGTTCAAAAAAGAGACACAAGAATGATTCAAAATCAGGGAAAGTTGCCTCATAATAAGGGACTACAGAAGCTCCATCTATTTAGCTTAACAAATTCAGGCCATGGATAAGCTAGTGTCCTCAACCCTCTCTTCCCCCCAATTATTGTAATTAAACACTGAAACAGTTCAAGGATGTAGTGGATTCTCCATCACTTACCACCTTAAAATGAAGGTCTGATACCTTCCTAAAACCTCAACCAGAAGTTATAGGAAATAAACTTCATGCAGGAATCCATTAGCTTAAGTATCTAATAAAGATCAAATTTAATCGTATACTGGCCCCCTTTGGCCTTAAAATCTCTCTCTCTCGCTCAATCTTTTTTGTTCCTAGAAGTGTCATTTACCCACACAAATCCCAGCTGCTTTGAGTAGGCATAAGTGAGGAGTGAAAGACACCTTTAAAAATTACTGCTGATGAGTAGCTTATTTAACGCTAGCATGAAACATATTCTTTAAATTGTATATAAATATTTTTGTTTTCTTTTTAAGTCCCATAGTTGAAGTGCATAATTCAAAGTTTAAATTACAAAAGCAACCATATATATTTCCTGTTCATCTTGTATGTAAGTACATGCAATTGTATTAGATAAGTATAGCACAGCCTCCTATGCAGTAGTGAACGAAGATCAACCACTTCTGTTTACCTGTGAAATTGCCTATTACAATTACAATAAACACCATAAAAATGACTTTTTTGACTCTCCTCTGAGAAGAAGTTTCAATTGATTACTTCATGTAAAAATACCTTGCGAGTAATTGTAAATATTTTAGGTAGATTTGTTCTGACATTACTTGATGTGTCAAACTCGCTGAAAAAAAAATGATACAGTGAAATGTTAGAGAAAGTCAACTTAAAAAATCTAATTTAAAAAAAAATGCAGAAGAGACGTTTCAAATTCTTTGCCTACCCAGAATCCCACTGCCAATTGTTGTGGTTTTACAGACGCCTTTCCTACGGTTGAATGTTTTCCGCTTCCCTCCTTATCATGAAACAGCCATGCAAATTGGGAAGCTATATAGAAAGGTGATGGGGAAACATTGCCTGTACACAAAGAACCACATCCTTGGCTGGCGTAAATCAGTGTAGTTCCACTGACTTCAGAGGAACCAAACCGATTGATGTTGGTGGAGGAGCTGGTTTAAGATGAACAGGAATGAGCACAGGACACAAAATTAAAAGAAAAATGGAGAGGAAAGTATGCTATCCTTTAATCTTGGTGAATCACTGTCATCTTAGATGCAGCTTTCATTTACGTTTGCCTACATTTGGGCTTTCTTTGTTTTTTCTCCCGATAAATGCAACCAGCTACGTCAAACGTCTCTTTGCTTATAACACTCCAGTTTCACACTCCAAAACGGTGCTTTAGCAAATCTTCATGTCCTAAGACCAAGATGCATATGTTCTTTGAACCGATGTTGGCTCTGTACCTCATATTCAAATTCAAATCATTGACCAGCATTTTGTACCTTCTTTAATGGTGTTGTTGTACGTGGACTGTGATAAGAAAAGGGCATATGCTACCACTAAAAATTACGCAGATAAAATTCAGATCCTGTTTCATATAGCAGGCTCCCAGAATTGTGTGCTTACTGTTCAGCTGTTAAGATTGTTATTAAACTTTATGGACCATAAACCCCATGGAAACAAGGAGAGTGAACAACCATGCTATTACAATAGTGTCAAAATAGGAGACATATTTCATAGTCTCAAAACTGTAAGTCTGCTACACTCAAAATCTCAGGACTCGCTGGCTGCCTCGAACTACAGAGTTATTTTATCTCCAAATTAAATGCAAAGTTGCTAATACATGGAGCCTAGAAAATATGTTCTTTTTAGTTTAAAGTTCAACTTCATAAATCTAGCTCTACAGATCTGCTTTCTGAAATGGAGCCGATTTTTTTTTTTTTTATTTAAATATTTGTCAGACATCCATCATCTCTTAATATTTCCTGTCATGGGAATCTACTTAATTCCAAACTAAATCCATCTTGATTTCCACTAAATGCACAGACTTACTCAATACAACAACAGAACCCTGATTAGGGGAGACAGACAAACAAGAGGATGAAAACATGTTTGACACATTGTTGCGGGGGTGGGAGGAGGGAAAGTTAAAATGCTAAGTACTGTCTGGCTCAACACCGGTATGTATTTACTTTCAAATGTATTTATTTTGAGAAAGGAACTGTCAAGCTTTGTGTGTGAATGTGTTTTAATGCGTTCGCAGACCTGTCTCTCCTATGTATATATTTGCCTTTCAGTGTCCCAGTGCAAATTGGTGTTGATTGGGCCACGTTATAGCAATTTAAAAATAATCTTTCACACATGCACAGTAAATTTTTAATAACAACACTTTTAAAAATAACTCTCCCCAAATATTCTAAAGGAAATATATCACTGTGCTACTTGTGTGCATGTGGAGTTTTTTCACCACCTGGGAAGGTGGGGGGGGGGTGGGAACAGATGGTGAGCCCTGCTCCTTTCAATAGTATATTGTAAGGTGCATGCAGATACTGTTTTGGTTTTGGCATTCCTGATCTGTCTGAGCAAATAATGAAAGATGCCATTTTAATTTTATTAAAATGTTGTCCTAGAAAAGCAATGCAAAACGAATGGAAAGTAGCAAATTGTAGCGTACAGAAGGAAAATTCAAAATTAAGGTTTCCTATAGAATCTAGACTGTGCCCCATTTGTGCGTATTCATTATTTTATACTATTTAATTAGGCGATCACATGTTGCTGTTTCCCCTGAGGTTTGTGAGTTCTCCCTCTGAAAATCAGGTCTCTTAATTAAGCATCTGAAAATAGATGTAAAAAACCCTAATGGTAGGCATTGTAGTTTGAAAAATTTTGACTTCATTTTACAGGAAATGAAAATTAGTGCTCCTTTCCTATTGACATACTTCCTACATGCTAATGATTAACAACAGGACTCCTTAACGACTTAGCATGTTCTTTTGCCTACTACTGTTTTCTAGTAAATATGCTAGAAGACGTCTGTATTAGAAGCATTTTTCTGACAAGACGTCTTCATAAAATTTCAATAGCTAAAGTGACCAAATACCACAGAAATGGATTTGCTTTTTCAAGGGAATTTTGCTATTCTGTCTGCTGTTTGTATGGCAAGCCATATATTTGACTTCAGAGAAAATGCCATATAAAATTTGTATTGCCTCATTCTGTTGACCTTAAAATCTGCTTATGTTAGCAGCAGTATACTTGAAAAAAATGTGATTTTTCTGTGATTCTAAACATTATTTTCATCTGTCTGGGATTTTTTTTTGAATGGCACATTGTTATTCCACAGGGCAGTCATACATGTAAATTGACCTCCTGTTGTACGATTCTTGATAATTACATTTATTTTGATTGCTTTTGTATATCACTTAAATAATACTAATGATAACTAGTGAGTCTTACTTAGGAAAGTGTTAAGGACTGCAGGGCAAATTTGTAGGGAAATGGGTGCAGCTACAAGGGTTTTCTAGGGAAAAGCAGGCAGGGTGTATAAAGCATGACTTGTTTTTTTGTCAAACTGAGCCTGCAATTCAGTTATAATATAAAATTGTGCAGGAGAAAATGGTCCCTTTCCTAGGTGTGTCCTTCCCCATGATTTCTGTCTTATATAACAGTATCATATTACTGCATGCAGCTTAGTCCAAATACACTTGCAAAATCATTTAAAATCGTAAGCGTGGTCTGTGGAGTATACTGCTCCCAAAAAAGTGAATTCATTTTTTAATGTACCATCTGTTGCTACAGTGGAGCACAAAGATAAATAGTTGGGAAAGAGAGAGAGAAAGAGAACTGACAAAAAAGAGAAATGGGTTTTGATTTGCCCTTTCATCACACACATAAAACAACATAAGCTCAATCAATGCACAGAAATGAAAGCTAATACATAATAGTGGTTGGTCCTGGTATTTCTCCACCTATTGTTTCAAGTCCTAATTAAGAAAGAGGAGTTCCAAGGTAATGTTACTCCTTCTATATACATAAGCTGAGCCTGTTTGGTAGAATGAACTGAGGAGCTGATAATTGCTCCATCTTGATAAAGATGAGCTAGGAAACCAGTACAAAATATATGTGGCCCTGGTGCCCAGGAAAACGGAGAACCAACACGTGAACAAACAAAAGACTATGGCAGGAAGTTTTAATCAGTCCTTTTTATAAAAGGAATTATGATGGATAGCCGAGGCTTTTTGAAAGGGGTTCTCTTCAGTAATGTCATGCTTTCAGGAGCTTGTTAGACAGCTTAAAGCTGTGATTAATATTTAGAAAAATGATATATGGGCAGACTTGAAGGCTGAGATTATTTACTGTGTGTAATTAGCTAAGGTTCTTAGTTGTGAAAGGCATTTTTGTGGAATTTACACACAAGTAACAAAGCTCCATCAGTGGGGTTTATTAGTAATAAAGTCCTCCTGGAATTGAAAAGAAATTTTGTAAAAACCATTATTCAAATGTTTAAAAAGGAATAACAAAGGAAGCATGTGTATAAGCCTCATTTCTGGAGTATGTGCTTCTATAGAGATTTTTAGTGAGATGAGTCTCTCTCTTCCTTCCCTTAACTTTCCTCCTTGCAGCCTGCCTTATGTTTCAAGTGAACGGCAAGTACCGCCAATCTTAAGAGATTATTTAAGCAAGGTATATTGTGTTTTCAAGGAGACGTTCATTGTCAGCCCTGTGTGGTTTCAGTAGCTGGTTGTGAAAAAGTGGAACTGGGAGGATCGGTTTTTTTCCCCTGACTGGAGGAAGCCCATGCTGACCAGGTGGGAGAGACGGCCATGAGATCAAATATAGTGGTAGCGGGACCTGTCTGTTGCCTCTTCCCGTCACTTTTTAATTTTGAGGGTCAATCAGCATTAAAAAAAATAGGCTAGAATCTGATATGTTTGGGAATTACTCTTCCCAGAGATCACAAGAGAACTGGACATCACCAGTAAACTAGCCACTAGAGTTAAATGGCTCTTCCTAGGCAGGGCAAAGACCTGAATTTCTGTGCGAGTAGTGGGAGACCAGTGGCAGATCTGGTACTATGAACAAGCGTATCAGAGTGGGATAAAAACCCCTGAGTTGTGGCTGATGTAAACTGGGGTTAGAGCAGCAGAAGATTCTTGACATAGAAATTCAAAGCACCTTTGTGTCTTTGCAACTCCCAAGTGCTGGGATAAACACCAGGTTAGCCAAGAATTCCTGGCAAAAAAATCTTATACAAACTTCCCTGCAGCCGTGTCCATGGTATCCCTTATTTTTTTACTTTTCGCTGTTATCCAGCGATAACCTCAGAAGTGTAGCAACTCTGATAGAGCTCTGAACACAAAGCATCCTCCCTTTTCCTATCTCAGAATCCAAGTGAAATGTCTGTATAAAGGTATGCATCAAGTTGTTTATAGGAGGAAAAAAGGAGACGGTGCCCATTTTAATAGCTTTATTGTTTCTGCGAACCTGTCTTTGCTCTTTCGGATGATAATTCTCAGACTTCTCGTACAGTAACACATGTGGAAATAACAGAATTTTGTCTGATCTCCGATGGGCTTTTTTGAACAGATCTCATGAATAGCTAGTAACACATGAAGACATCTTGGTGGGCAGTATTAACAAAAGCATGAATTGTTATTCTTTACTGACTTTCACATTGCACTTTCAGAGGTCCTTCAACTTGTTTCACTGCTACTTCGTATTTATTGTATTCTTGTTTTTAATTGTGGAGGAGAAAAATGACTCCCATATTTCTCATTTTAATTCCTCCCCCCTCCCCTTCCATCCCCCCACATTTTCTTTTTTCTTTTATCCAAGTTCTTGTATTTAATACCTATCATCATATTATCTGAGAACTTATGACTGTACAATATGGGCTGTGTTCCCAACCAGATTTTGTAGGTAGCTCTTCAATAACACCTTTCAAAAGAGAGGGGGAGGGGAGGAGAACCATCAAACATCTTTTTGAAGACTAGTGCTCTTTAAAAAAACATAAGGGAACTTTTTCCTTTTTTTTTTTTTGGTCTTTCTTTCTTTCTTTTTCAAATACTATAATGAGGATACTCAGCTCTGCAGGCAAAACAATGTCTGTTTGAACAGACATTAACTGCAAAAATGTGCTGTGTCAAAATAGATGCAGGCAGGAGGGAAAAAGCCACATTTGTTTTACTGCCTTCCTTCAGTGATTAACATTATGTGCTACTGAACGTCCTAGTTTAGTATTTGACATTTTGCAGCTAAAAGACCCGGAAAAATTTGAGAGTATTTCTCAAGAATCAGGGGAAATTAAAAGTTTGAGTAAAATTTCTGAAGAAGTGTGCATATGATTTATGCATTTTCTATTGTTCTCCCAAGTGTAAAGCATCACAGGAAGAAAGTCATAAAATACTAAATTAAAAGAATTACTGAAATAGAAAACTACCAAAACTGAAAACCAGTTGTATGTTTGTTCACATAGACTAGGGACAGAAATTGCACATAAACTGGCATAAGGGATCAGAAACCGGTATAAACCTGTAACAGAAGTTCAGTGCACTTAGACCTGTTTCAAAATGCAGAATCCACCTTAAGATAAACCTCGACAGGGCCAGATTAATGCAGAGGCAAACTAGGGCCCTGAGCTATGGGGGGGGGGCATCGAACAGTTGCAGCCCAGCAGAGCTTGAAGGCATGCAGAAGCACCCCCCCACACACACACCTTCTGGCCTTGCCTAGTACAGACATCTGCCTGCCTTGGCCAACTGAAGATTGAGCATATGAGTCCTGTTCATGAATGGTCTGATCTACACAGTTTAGAGAAATCTGCATAGATAGGCTCGATTCTGCCCTGGGGAGGGTGAGGGATTGCCCTGGGGAGGGTGGGGGGTGTAGACTGTCTGTACTTAGAGTAGTTAGAAGTCTTCAGCTCTGCAAACCATTTTTCTGCCTCTGGAAACTGGATGTTGTTATGTATCCTGGAAGAGCTTTGTTACTAAAATGAAGACTTTCAATGTCTCTCTTCCTCCATAGAGCTTCAAGGCCTAAACAAATGTGTGTGTTATGAAAACTGAAACAAAAGAGGTGAAGTTCCACCAGTCACCAAAGGCATTAGGAGCATACCTGGGGAAGGAAAAGCATGCCTGAAAAATCTCTTCTCTTCATCTTTGCCTAAAGGCAGAGGAAGACTCTTTAAAAAAAATCCCCATTTCTCTTCAGGTGCGGGGAGGACTTGCTTCTTGGGAGGTCATCTCCTTTTCTCTGCTATGGCGAGCAAAACTTATTAACAGCTCACCCAAACCTGTGGGAGCAGAGGATGACAGAGAGCTGGTGTCAAACTGATTGGGCCCTGTGTTTTAGAGATGGCAAGGCTTCTTGTGTGTATGTTTCTGCTGGTGTTTCTGCCTTGAAGTAGCATTAGAGAGAAGAGAAAACCCAGTTCCCTGCTACAAAGCTATACCACCTTGCAGGGAGATCAGCCGTTAGCAGCTTTGTTGTCTACAACATCGGCCTCTTGCGCGTGGTGTGAATTTGGTGTTTGGTCATATGGGAAGCATTTTACACAGTCAGACTAGTCTTTTCCAACTCTTATTTTCTGCTATATTCCATAGTATAACCTAGTGGCATGCATACGTGCTATTTTTTTCTCCACAATTAATTGTAACTGTGTCTTCAAACCAGGCGGCACATGCCTGATTTCTGATGCGGTCTTTGCCATCCTTAAGGCTTTCTGACCTCATTTATTTGGCCTATATGCTTATTCTTACTATCTTGGGAGGTTCTCTAGTGCTCAAGTATATCTCCAATATTCTCAGCAGCTGCAGCTGCTCTACTTGTCAAAAAATACCCTGTTCTCCGAGATGTTATTTGACAATATAATTGTGTAACTTTGTATGATTTCCGAGATGTTTTACTTGCTGCAGTGCCATCTGCGTGCGCATGCCACTTTTCAAGTAAAGCCAAGATTCTCTGGAGAGCAGAAGCCTGGAGCTTACAATGGTGGTGGATCTGCCTGTTATCTTCACTGTGTGTCATTTCAGAGCATCGGTTGTTTTAGACACTGGAGCAGTTGGTTTAGGCACTGGAACATGCGCTGAAAGCTTGCTGTATTTAAAGTTCTGTGTGTAAAATAGATACCGGGATCACTAAATGGGATGAGCCGGAAAAGTTCTTATTTGACTTCACTTTAACCACCCCCCTCCCACTTTAACCACCCCTACCCCCCGCCCTCCACTGGACTCACACTCCTTTATTGGACTGGAGCACCACACCTCAAAACCTGGGGTAGTTATTTAACCCTCCACGCTCTAGGTAGCACTGAAGCTTATGTTATGGGTAGCTGTCCTGTTGGTTGCAGTTGGGCCTCCAGGTTAGTTCGCCGTTGCTAATTGCAAAATTCCAAATACGGTGGGCCATATAATATAATCAAATGTGGCTTTCAAATATGCGTGCACTGGGCAGGTTGGACTTCTGAAGACGCTCGCAGTTTAAAGAAGACAGTGTATTAGGAATAAATAGCGAAACGATCGTTTTGTTGTGTGCTGCACCAGAAAACGAACACTCTTTTGTAGGTGACTTCCTCTAGGAATTTCAGAATTGGAGCCTCTTGCTTGTCTAACATGTCACGTGTGTTGGTGGGTTAAGATGCTGTTGTGCGCTTCCCCAAAGCAATGTTTTGCCACTGTAAAGCATTATATTGGGGAAGCAGTGTTTGCAGGTTTAACAGCATCCTGTCATTTGGAACCATTCTCCTCAGGTTTATTTCTCTGCATTTGGCTCTACAGCAACCATCTCCCTGGAGCACGAAGGTTAGAAACTTGATTATTTCTGACCTGACAGGTGTCACCGGGAACTGAACCTTGGGCTTAGAGATGCAGCCTACAAAAATAATATAAACATTAATTTTTTAAGTCCAATTATCAACTCAGTGCTTTAGATTCTTGTGGGGACGATGCGGTGAAGAATAACATTGCTGAATATAATGTAGTATGCACAAAGAGGTGTGAAGCCTGAAGTGGTTCTGTGGTCCTAACAAAAATACTACTGCCCCTAAAAAGAAAGTATGGTAGTAGCACAGTGTGATACCAGCATAGACATTTTCCACTTTGCTTGCTGTGTCATTAAGCTATGGTTAAGCTTGATTAACAATCTGTGTCCAAGAATATATATATGTTTCCTTTTTTAGCAGTAGTAAAACATGGTAATGGTGTATTTTGCTGCTGCTGTTGAAAGGGAATGTCTTTGTTCACTAAGTAATTACCATGTTATTGAGATGAAAATGCTGTAAATGTGTCATAGAAGATAAGAAGCCAAACCATTGTAGGTGAAAAAAAAGTCCTAGTACAGGTGTATACTTATAAATTATCTGATCTGTTTCAGTATCTTAAGTACTAGTTAATTGTATTATTGAAATAAGTAACCATAAATGCTCATTCAGTATATTTTATGTTAGAATTTTATTTAGACAGTATCAGTTAACAAGGCTTGGAATAACTCAGAATAGGAAAAACCCAGGATAAGAAATACCTGGCTAGTTTTTTTGAGTACCACAAAACAAAATGAACAAAGCACGTACCCCTAACAATGCAAATGCGCTGCTCTGAGCCTCTGTATGATCCCTGTTCTGCTGCACTTCCCTGATTTCTTTGCTGTTATCTGTCCTCTCCTATTTTCTTTTCTCTTTCTCTTAGCATATACAATTTGGAGCAGGAACTCTGTTTATATTTCTGTTGAAGTACCATATGTATAAGTAATTATTAATCACAGGATTGCCATACCAGTAAAACAAATAGGCCTGTGTGGTATCTCACACCGCAGGACAATGAAGAGCTGGGTGACTGCACTCTCCGTGGTAGAAAAAGGAGTAAACATGAACACATTGCTAAATAGCAACCTCTTCCCCCAGGAAAGGAAGAATATGAAGAGGCCTTCAGGGAATCAGCAGGGGAAGGGAAGGAAGCTCAGGGCTCTGACAAGACACGGGGAAAAAGAAACTCATGTAAGAAGCCATAAATCCTAGTGATTCCTAATGATGTGTAGTTTGTGTAGGATTTCTTGCCTTGTTAGTGACCACATGCAGAAGCACAGGTAAATCCATAAAAGATTAAGTACTCCAGCTGACATAATGGGTCTTGTTGCTTAATGCTTCTTTTCAGCCCTGTTTTAAAAACTTCCAGAACTATTCCTTACAGCTCTACTGTGATATTTCATTAATTCTCCTGCCCCTTCCAGCATGACAATAACAGGGAGAAACAGGTTGGAAATGGTCCATGCAGTATCTAGTTTTCAAACTGTGAAATTAGGAAAAAGCCAGAGGTCAGTCAGCTGGGAAAAATATTTTGCCCATAGGGTCAGGTTCAAAGAGCAAATACTGCAAAATTGGCAGAGGGAGACGTTTGGTTTATGTGAACCTGAACTACCATCCCTGGTAAAACTTACTCGACCTCGAAAAGATTTGTGCACTCAAGACGCTGATCCCTTATGGAAAGCAGACGGTGTTTCTACCACTTCTCTCCAGGAATTTTTTTTTTTGAGAGCCAGCTGAGTCCTACTTGTATAAGAACAGCTAGAGGACATGCCAATTCACAGCGCACGTGTGCACATTCCCAGCACCCAATTTATGATCATTTGGCTTACTTGCCTAGGTCCAGTTTGTGCACACGTTCATTGGTGGTGGGAGCTATGCCGGGAACCAGATGTAAGTAAGTCAAGATAGAGGGAGGAGTGTGATTCGGGGGGGGAGGAGGGGGCGATCAGAGAGGGCTGGCAGGTTTGCTGGGGTGAGGACTGGTGGGTGCACGGGGCTGGGAGGGGTTTTAGCCATCTGGAGGTGGGGCTGTCCAGGCGCGTAAAATAGCCCAGCCAGTGTTGGAGGGGGTAGGAGAAGCAAAGCCCTGGGGCTCGGAGGGGAGCAGCCAGGTTTCTCAGCCCTGGGGCCATGCTCCAAATGTGTACAGAAGTTTGCTAGATTGGATTAACCCAGCACTTAGATCAACCTAACCCCAGTTGGGTCGATCTAAGTGTAACATCTGCACAGACTCTCCAGGGACAGCTGTGTTCGGGCCATCCTAATTTTAAATTTGGACGAGGTGCATTTGCTTCTTATAATCAAGGTTCGTTGTGTGCTTCATCGAAACCTGGCCCCACGCAGTGCCTCCTGCCACCTGGGACAACCTTTGGTGTGAAACTTTGAAAACATGTCCTAGGGATCTATCTCGAGTTCAGACATTTTTTCAGCTTTCTTTGTCCTTTGTGCATAAATCCACAGTACTATGAACTTGACAATTACAAGCTTTAGGAGCAAAAGTTTTAGAGCGGAACACCGGCCACCTACCTGCGGTGCTTCAGCTCCAGGAGGGACCGCTACAATACGAGGGTTTTGTTGTCTCTCCTTGAGTAGTTGAAAAATTTAAGGGGGGGGAGGCAGAATAGGAGGGCACCCACAAATGTTTGAGACATAAATTACTACTGCACCCTCAGGGCTGTGATGACTTTTGTGTCCAATTTTCAAGCATATTTCTACGATATTTGCCATTTGTGCGTTATGTGCCTCCAAGTACAGAGCAATGTGATTTTTTCTGCCACTTGTAGGGAGGCCAAAATCCGCGGTGAATCAGCACGCTGAGAATATGTTTTCTTGCAAGTCCCCTGCAAGTTATTCCTTTGGCTTATATTAATGAGTAAAGCCTTAATTTAAAAAAAAATTGAGCTGTTGTGCTGAAAAAAAACAGTCAGGTTTCAGACTTGAATAAAATATTTTAATTACTGCATGTATGTGCATTCCAGCTTGTGTTTTATGATAGAATTTCAGTTAGAAATCGTAAATGAGAATCCTAATCATTGTGGCCTGGTTACTATAGTATGTGACTATAAGAGTCTTTTGTCCTTTGTACATACATATTTACATGATATATCTTTTATGTTTGTGTTTCATTAAGCCCAGGAGTTCAATAGAAATGGCTCTGGACCTCTATTTGTGTCTGCCATTTATTTCTGCTCTCAGAGTCTTCTCCCTTTGAAGTAAATAACGGATTTTTGTACAGATGTCTTAGTGTTATAGAGGGATGTTAAAATAATTGTACCAACACTTTCCAAGTATATGAAAAATAAGAATTCCTAGGAAAAGGTTTTGACATCCTCTGAAAAGATGATAATGGTGTAAGCTAACAGGGAGAAACCTGTACACTTCACTTCCAGTTTGATCATGTATATTATACCTGTGCATTACTGTTTCTTTAATGTTCGCATATAAAATTCAGTTAAATGTTGTTTCTAAAAGCTGCAGGCAAGCTCTTCTGAAAATACTAAGATAATGAACTTGAACCTGAGCTTTCTCCATCAAAGAAATCGTTACAGACAATGTGTTTTAGCTTTTGGCTTTATTCGGTTTAAATTTGCATTATTTTTTCTATGAAAAGAAGAAAGTGCATCTTTAAGATGATGTGTTTGTTAAATCAATATATATGTATATATATGTTGGTATTGCTAAGGAATTGCCTTTCTGCTTTCAAATTGCTATACAAAATACCTTAGTAGACATAATGTCAAAATGGAAATAATCAAAGTGTATTTAAGACTCACTTAAAAAAATCCATTTCAAAAGTAGGAATGTGTTTTTCAGGCATTTTAAGACCATAAATTGAAACACAAGTATTTAAATTATTTTTCAAAGCTGTTCAAAACTGTAGTGTATTTATGTAGCCATACAGTGAACCTTTTTTGTCATCCTTTGCATTTAAGTTTTCTAGCAGTTCTGTATTTTAAGAGACTCCAGTGCCCCATAAAAAGCAAATACTTGAATTTTCAGTTTCTAGGTACTGAATATTTTCCCTTCTGCTGGCTTTGTTTTCATAACGGTAATTTATATATAAAAATAAAGAAAGGGAGAAACCAAAGAAAGGAATGAAGAACTTTGGAAAGAAGTCATTGAAAAAGCTCTTTCAAATCTTATAGGATGGAGTCTAAGGTTAAAACAAATACATCACCACAATGGGGACAAGAAGGAAAACGAAGCTTGGGCTTCAACCAAGATGGCGACACTTTGAACCAGCTATTCTGTTTTTGCTAGCTGAAGGTGTTTAACTATAGCACTGTTAATTGTATTTCATTAGCAACAGGGTGCAGAAGAAAAATGTTTGCAGTAAGAAAAAGGCTGAGAAAAAGGATAATTTTCGAACCTCAGTCATCAACAACCACAGGGACTTCCAGACACCTTTTGCAGTGCTAAACCCTGAATTTGGCTTTGCCAAAGGGAAACTCGTCTCACCACCCTTCAAAGCCACTTTCTTAAAGTCCCAGCTTCAGGGATCAGGGACCTTGAAGCTGTGGCCTAAGAGTAAATGTTTTTACCTGAAAGATTCAAGAGTACTTATGGGGGGGAAAAACCAAAAACAAACCAAAAACAAAAAAACAGGTTTGTAATACTAGTAATGATGGCATCCGGGACACTTGTACTCCTGCGAAGTTTTCATATTTTGTTAATTTCTTTTCTGTCAATTTAGACTAACTACAAAGTACTCCGGCACATGCGCTGAGCATCCTGCCAGTTATTTGCACACCAAAATGCAGTACCCTTAACACAGATCTTTTACTAAGCAGCTGTCTTCTCAGGGATTACTTCCCATGCACATCCTGTACCTCAGGCTATTGTCACACATTAGACTTAGCCTGTGTTACATATTTAGATCATTTTATGAGTAAAAGTGACTTAGAAAGCTTTCTGGACAGTCACACATTAATACATATTATGATTTGAATGTAGATCATAGCACTCCACTGGAGTTGAGCTGGCTCTGGTACAATCCCAGAGCTGAGATCAGTTCACACCTCTGGTGTGCAGTGCAGGGTGTGACACTGATGTGGCATGGGAGTGCCCCCGCACTGTACCGACTTACTGGCATGGCATAGGAGCCTCCTAACTGCACAGGCACTTAACATGCGCTTCACTGCTTGAGTGCTCAGGCACTAACGTGGTAAATGCAGTTAGCGCGTGCTAAGTGTAACATGTACCAATACTTTCGGTTTCCTGTTCTCTTTGTAAAGGCCAGGTGATTCAGGCCTTGTGGCCTGTCCTGAAAGTTGACAGGCCCGGGCTGGCATCAGGTCAGGGATGGGAGGGTATTCTAGAATACCCTGTCCATTGACTCCTCTCTACTATGAACTGGTCCCAAGCCATTTAAAGGCTTTATATGTTGAAAGCAGCACCTACAAAATAACCATTGTAACCGTATTAACAAAGGCAGATGTTCCACTGCTTGCTGCATGCTGCAGAAATCCCCGGCAGGGACTCTCACAGCGTATGTGTCTCAATGCTGACTGGAGACGCAACATCCAGGACCATTGTCTCAGAATCAGGCCCCTGAAGCTCCAGGAGTGATGGGGGCCCGACCTTGCAAGACAACAGCCCCAGCGACATCTGTCAATGCCAGTTGAGCAAATCAGCTGTGCCGATTTGGACTCTGCTCCAAAGATGATTTTTTTTATAGCCTTGGTAACTACTGCCATTGCTGTAATTCAGCACCAGCCAGCCAGGATGTAAATTTTGGGCTGAACTTTTTCCAGCATCCCAGTCAACATCGAAACTCTTGCATTTACCTCTTCAAGCACCTGCCTTGTCACTACAGGTGCAGCTAGTTTGACTCAAATTCACAAAATACACAGACATTTCCCTATAAAAAAAGTATGTGTCTTGATTTAGAAGTTGAATGGAGAAGGCCAATAATATTCAAACTGTGCACTGCTGCGTATAGTCCAATGTACACACACACACACGCACAACATCTATGGTATTTGTTTATTCTGATTGATGAGGTCTCTTTTCACACTATAGGAGAAGAAAAATAAATATGCAAAATACTTGTAGACTTTTAATGGAGTTACTAGCTCAGTGCTTCTCCACAGAAACTGACCTTGAAATTGCTTTTTATACACAAGTCAAAATATGCAAATTGAGAACTCCAAGCGGCAGCTCCGAACCTGTATATATTTTGTTAAAGTTCTTAGAAAGGCCTGGGAAATGTTACATTTTAGAAAGGCCATTCATCAACTTCGAAGTCAGTGGGGTGTAGAGTGTAGAGCTGTGACCAACATGGAGGGTTATGATTCGGTTCCCTGAAGTTTTGGTTCAAGGAGACCCAAAAATGTGACGTGAAATTCAGTGAAAGCGCCAAGTTTCATTTAGTTTTGCTGAGAAACCCTCTGGGACTTGCTAATAACATTTGTGAACCTATTGCTGAGCTTGCACATCACTTCACTTTTGTAGCAAAACCAGAAACTGGGCAAGTTTCCAGCAGCTTCTTTTTGATTAACGTTATTTGCCCAATTTTGCTTAGTAGCATTGGCTTTGCTACCAGGCCAGGAGGTTTCTGGGTTGACTGGTATGAGTAAAACTAGCAGAATGTAGAGTCCTTTACTGGTTTGGCAGATGTGAATTGTTTCTTTTAAAAACGAATGAATAAATATCTAGTTGCCACTCTCATCTTCCATCGTCAGCAGCAGCAGCATCACTATCATAAACTTATCTGGGGTATATTAAAATATTTGTATTGACTGCGTTTAAATGCCAAATGCTGGAAGAAACATTTTCATCCCATATTCTGCTGCTTGGTTTTTTGTTCTTCCAACCCAAAGCAGAAACACCCTGTTTTTCTAACGTCTGTCTTAGTTCTCTTCTTAAGCTGAATATCTTTTCAAAAGATGCATCGTATTCTTCTCCTTAGCCTCTGCCCTTGTTGTAATCGGAAAGAGTCAGTACCATGAATTTCAGTTAAGTTTATGATTAGGCCATGAGTACTGCTACCGCCACAGTTAGCACAAAACCCTCTTCTGGAAGCATTCTTGCAGCTAGATAAACAAGCAGATATACTGAGCGGGTGGATGGATAAATAGGAAATAACTTGCTTCCCAGTGATAAATCTATCATGGAGGTGGGGAGAAGACACAGACAAAAACATTTGGTTATGTGGTAGTACAGCGGATTAGGCACATGCTATAATTAATGCCACTAGCAGTAAAAGGACATTAGGGATGTAGTGTGTGTTTGATTATTTCTTCATTTTGTTTATACTAGTTTCCTCTCCTTCGCAGCTGTATGGCTATTGCCAAAGAAAGCCCCTGAGACCGAGCTTTAGCCGCTGCTCCTCTGTAACTGCATCATTACCTCGCTCCAAACAAAGTCCTTTTTTTTTGTCAATAGAGGATGAAAACATTATTGGATTCAGAAGCTCATAGTAGTCCTGTATGCAGCTAGGGACGAGGAGGATAGATTTATGAAATGGACCATTTCAAATGGCATTATCTTCCCACAGTGAGGTACACCTTTCATAAATCATGGGAGAGTGCTTGGAAAATAGAGCATTTGTTATTCCTGCCGTATATTGTATTTGCATCCCCTGCACTAGGATAGAGGGGGGAGGAGGTGGAGCTCCTCGGTTTGCTTTTGTTCATTGATAGCAATTAGAGTTTTGTACGTTACAGTTTAAAAAAAAAAAAAGAAGACATGGAAGCCACATTTGGAAAAATGCTCAACTGTGACTTTTTAACGTAGCTTTATTTTGCTATTTATTTCAGCCTTGATTTCCTAGCGTTGGTATAAAGCCAACTATTTATTCCTTGTACATGTGGAACATTGTAGAGCACTCTATGCCTCATTATCTTGTAGCCAGGCTAATATAGATGCTTTTGGAGTCAACTAGAAAGAGGAGTGAAAATATACTCCAAAGCATTTTTTTTTTTTTTTTTAGACTAGTGAGTTAATGCTACTTTATGCTTTTCTGCTCTGAAGCTCAAAGCGTCTACTTTGCTACATTAATAAAATGGTCTCTGATGCCTTTTGAACTTATCTGGCATCTATATATTGTTCTGGGTGGAAAGAGGGTTCTTTCTGTGTTGTCAGTATTTCTTCTGTGTTTTCACAATCCAATATTGCAATAATTTTACCAGTGAGTTTGATGCCCCTTGGGATAAATGTAGGTCTCTATTAAACCTATAACTAGCCTGATGTGAAAAGTCAACATTTATTACACTGTATTATTTGTGTGGATGCTTTAAAAATCATTTCTTTGTTTTGTAGAGGAAAGTTCCTAGCATGTTATAGGGTAGCAACATGTCATTATTTGTAATGAGTCAAGCAGAGAAGCCTTGATTTTGGCAAATGTATTTTTGACCAGACTTGATGGAGACAGAAGGAGAATGATAATGAAGGAAAGTGGTTTGGGTTCAAAAACTGTAGAAAAAGCAGGTTTAATCTGAAAAGTGAAAGTACGAGAGAAAGTCGTAAAATGACATAACCCCTAGCAAAAGTAATGAAAGAGAATTATCTTAAAGTAATGCATTTAAATAGCAAAGTCAAGCACTCCAAAGGCAGGAATTGTTAGTTTTATGTTTTCCTGTGCTGCCTCAATTCTGCCTTTCTGGATGCATTAGTCCATCTTGCACCCTTTTTTTTCCCCCGTCGAACCTCCGTTTCACTCTGTTCCCAGAATATGGAAGCACAGTGGGGCAGAATTAAGGTTGTATGGGAAACTGCTAACCTGGCAGTTCCTATGTGACAAATGCCTGGTTCTTCTACCGAATAACATACTTTTAGCATAGGGGCATGTGTTATGTGTATATGTCTAAATATTATATTTTGTGTATTTGGCAGGCTGCCAAAATGGCAGAAGGGAAGCAGTGAGTTTTTCATCAGTGCATCACTCAGGCAGAACAGAAGGGATCTACGGGTTTCCTTACAGAATTTAGCTTCTCTTCTCATTTCTCTCGGTCTCTCTCATTTCTGCAAGGGCCTGTATTGGAGCTGGGATCTAGAGTAGTGAAGGGTCCAGCTGCCAATATGAAGCTCAAATTTTCATCTTCAGTGGAAAGCTAAAAAAAAAATAAAAAAATCCAATCAAGATCAAACCTGCAATTTATTCCTAAAATTTCTGCAGACACTGTTACTTTAGATGTTATAAGCCCTGCCTTTCAAGGCCTCATTTGAAAGGAACATAAATCTTTGAACTTTAGTTTTCTTAGGCGAGGGACAAACATTACACATAAACAAATTTAAGTGATCAGAAACTGGTTTAAACCTGTAGAACAGATTCAGTGCACATAAACCAGTTCATGGGCGACTGGTGCCTCCTGAGTCTGCGGGGGCACCAGATCGCTGATGGGGGGCGGTCTCCCAGCAGCCGATCACCAAGCCAGCAGCAAAACCGGAAGTGGACTTCCACCAGCACTTCCAGTTTCGCGGCTGGCGCTTCCAGGAGGTGCACGGCTGATCTCAGGGGGTCCGCGTGTACCCCCTGCACATCACTAACGAACCAGTTTGAAAATGGCTGAAACTGGTTTGAGATAAACCTGGTTGAATGTAGTATCAGACTTAACTGATTTGGATCAAACCGGTTTATTCAATATCTAGCCCAGACCTTACTGTCCTTGACTCTGGTTCCATACATAAGTATCTGGACCCTGAATGTGTGGGTTGTCATAGGAAATATTAAACCTATACAAGAGTCATATGGGCTTGTTGCCTCAGTGGAATGAAATGTGTACTGCTGATACTTGCGTTGCCCTGATAAAGAACTGCTGTGCAAGGATACAAGCTTACTGTAGCGCATTGCCTGCTACCTCTTGAGCTGAGACCCTTGCATCGATGCAGTTTGGTGTACTGCTCACACATTCACAAAGCACTACCACTGTGATGTGCTGGTGATGGTGAGAGGAGAGAGAAATTATTTATCAACACGCATAATTTCAAAGACGTATTAACACTCTAAAGGGCACGTAATGCTCTAACAGATAGTACCATGTTTTCTTCTGATCCAGGAGGAGATGGTCTTGGCTCCAGAAAGTTGTGACTTGGGCCATAAAACTTGAATATGTAAATTTCATAGATTTCAGAGACATCAGGGCTGGAAGGGACCTCGGGAGATCATCGAGTCCAGCCCCCTGCCCAAAGGGCAGGAAGTCAGCTGGGGTCATAGGATCCCAGCAAGATAAGCATCCAATTTACTCTTGAAGGTGTTCAATGTAGGCGCTTGAACCAGCTCCGCTGGCAGACTGTTCCAGACCTTGGGGGCTCGGACAGTAAAGAAATTCTTCCTTATGTCCAGCCTGAAACAGTCTTGCAGGAGTTTGTGACCGTTCGACCTCGTCATCCCTTGGGGCGCTCTGGTGAACAGACGTTCCCCCAGATCCTGGTGGTCACCCCGATAAACTTATAGGTGGCCATCAGATCACCCCTGAGCCTGCGCTTTTCCAGGCTAAAGAGTCCCATGGCTCTCAGCCTGTCATCGTAAGGTCTGTTTTCCTGACCTCTGATCATGCGCGTGGCTCTCCTCTGGACTCTCTCAAGCTTCTCCACATCCTTTTTGAATTGTGGAGCCCAAAACTGGACGCAGTACTCCAGCTGCGGCCTCACCAAGGCCGAGTACAAGGGGAGAATGACGTCCCGGGATTTGCTCGAGAAGCATCTATGGATGCACGCCAGCATTTTGGTCGCTTTACTAGCCGCAGCATCGCATTGCAGGCTCATGTTCATCTTGTGGTCAATGATGACCCCCAAGTCTTTTTCTTCTGTAGTGCTAACCAACGTAGCACTGCCGAGCCTATAAGGATGCTGCAGGTTTTTCCTCCCAAGGTGGAGAATCTTGCATTTATCGGTGTTAAACACCATCAGGTTCTCGTCTGCCCATTTGCTGAGCTTGTCCAGGTCAGCCTGGATCACCCGCCTATCTTCTGGCATGGATGCTTTGCCCCAAAGTTTGGTGTCATCGGCGAACTTGGCCAGTCCACTCCTGACTCCAATGTCCACATCGTTAATGAAGATGTTGAACAGTATGGGTCCCAGGACAGAGCCTTGAGGGACTCCACTGGTCACAGGGCACCAGGATGAGTGACTGCCATCAATCACAACCCTCTGGGTCCGACCACGAAGCCAATTTCCCAGCCAGCGGATCGTGGTGGAGCCAAGGCCACAACTGGGCAGTTTGGCCATGAGGTGATCATGGGATACCAGATCAAAAGCTTTTTTGAAGTCAAGATATATGACATCAATCTCTTCTCCCTTGTCCAGGTGATAGGTCACCTGGTCATAGAAGGAAATGAGATTGGTCAAACAAGACCTACCCGCAACAAACCCGTGCTGGCTCTCCCTTAGGATGTTAGCCTGGGCCAGTCCCTCAAGGATGGCCTCCTTAATAAACTTTTCTAAGATCTTCCCCAGGATAGAAGTCAGGCTAATGGGCCTGTAGTTAGCCGGATCCACTGTCCTCCCTTTCTTGAAGATCGGCACCACATTGGCCTTCCTCCAGTCCTCAGGCACCACACCAGAGCGCCAGGAGTTTTCAAAGATCCGCGCCAGGGGCTGGGCTATGACGCTCGCCAGCTCCTTGAGTACCCTGGGGTGCAGATTGTCAGGGCCAGCTGACTTGAAGGTATCCAGCTTCTCAAGGTGTTCCTTCACGAGGTCAGCATTGATGGAGGGTAGGGGATCCCCCTCACCCAGATTTCCCTGTCCCATAGCAGGCATGGGCCTCCCGTGTGACTGATGAAAGACTGACGCAAAGTACCTATTTAATAGGTTGGCTTTTTCCTGGGCGTCAGTTGTCAGTTGCCCCATCTGGTTTAGCAGGTGTCCAACACTGCCCTTCCTTTTCCTCCGGCTCCCCACATATCTGAAAAAGGACTTTTTGTTGTCCTTGATGCCTGAAGCTAGTTGGAGTTCAGTTGCAGCCTTGGCTTTCCTGGTTTGGTCCCTGCAGGACCGGACCAGCGCGGAGTAATCCTCCTTGGAGGTGAATCCTGTTCTCCATCCTTTGTAGGCTTTCCTTTTTAGCCACAGTAGGTTTGCTAGGTCTCTGGAGAGCCAGGGGGGCTGCTGTGCCTTCTTACTACCTTTCCTCTGTGTTGGAATAGATTTGGCTTGTGCACTGAGGATCGCTTCCTTGAGAAGCAACCACTCTTCTTGAACTCCCATCTCCCTGGGGTCATGGTCCCTGAGGGCCTGACCGACTAGCTTCTTGAGCTTATCAAAGTCGGCTTTTCTGAAGTCAAGGACGCCAGCTTTATGGCGGATGGTGAAGGTGATCAGCTCGTGGTCGCTGTCACCCAACTTCCCATCAATCACTAGGTCGCCGATTAGGTCATCCCCTGTAGCCATTACTAGGTCAAGCAGCGCTTTGCCTCTCGTTGGCCCATAGACTTCTTGAGTCAGGTAGAGGTCATCCAGGCACGAGAGAAAGCTTTGCGCCCGCTCAGATTTAGCTGAGTGATCTTCCCACAAGATGTCCGGGTAATTGAAGTCACCCATGACAACCAAGGTCCTGGAGCAAGCGGCCTCAGTCAGTTCCCGGGCGAACTCCTGGTCAAGCTCGGGACTTTGAGTGGGAGGTCTGTAGTAGACTCCCACCGTTGTGTCCCCTGTGCCGAATTCCCCACGAATTTTTACCCAGAGGGTCTCTAGCTGTCCATGCCAGTAGCCAACATCAGCTTGCAGGGACATGTAGCTTTCCTTCACATAGAGAGCTACACCCCCGCCCCTTTTGTCAACACGATCCCTCCTGTATAGGGTATAGCCCTCTATCCCCGTGGTCCAGTCATGGGTGGAGTCCCACCAGGTCTCCGTTATCCCAATGACATCATATTTCTTTGCACTGAGCAGGAGGATGAGCTCGTCCTGCTTGTTGCCCAGGCTCCTGGCATTAGTGTACAGGCAGGTAAGTGTGCCCTTGGGGGCTCTTGCCTTGCCCACAGATTGTGCCAGGGCTGGGGCAGGGGTGGGCTCCCTTAAGTGCCCCCTTAAGTGCCTTGGTCTGCTGGCTTTGCAAGGGCCGTTCAGCAGGCCAGCAGGGGCAGTAGTCCCCCCATCCCCCAGCGGGCTTAGTTTAAAGCCCGGTGGAGCAGGTCAGCCAGCCTGGCTGAGAAGAGCCTCCTCCCCAGGGGAGAGAGGTGGAGGCCATCTCTTCCCAGCAGCTCGCTGCCTCTCTCTCCAAAGAGCGGGCTGTGGTCATGGAAGCCAAAGCCTTCCCGATAACACCAGCGCTGCAGTCTTTGGTTCACCGTGTGGATCCTCCTCTCCCTCCTCAGCCCATAGCCCGAGACTGGGAGCATCGATGAAAACACCACCTGAGCTCCCAGACCCCTAAGCCCCACTCCCAACTCCCTGTAGCACCTCATGACCTGGCTGGGGGTGCTCCGAGCCATGTCATTGGTGCCCACATGAATAAGGAGCATGGGGTAGTGGTCTGTGGGCCAGAGGAGCTGCGGGATCCTCTCCGCAATGTCTCGGATGCGGGCCCCCGGGAAGCAGCAGACTTCCCAGGCTAAGGGGTCGGGGCGGCAGATTGCCCCCTCAGTGCCCCGCAGGATGGAGTCTCCCACAACAAACACCTTACGCTTTGTCTTGGGGAGAGCGAGGCCAGTAGCTGCGGTCGAGCCTGGGTTGCCCGCGGGAGCTGGCAACTGCGTGGGCTCTGCCGGGGCTGCAAGAGGTGCGAACCTGTTGCTAAGCTCCGGCGGGGCAGGGGCCTTGGTGCGGCGGGCCTTGGGGCCCTTGACCACCTTGGTCCATGCCCCTGTCTGGGCAGAGCGGGAGGTCCCAGAGTCCTCCTTAGTCGCGGAGGGAGATGGAGCTCTCCCCTGTGGCTCCCGGGGGAGAAGGGCCTGGCAGTAGGAATCTATCTCCTGCTCACAGTCCCTGATGGCACGCAGTCTCTGGACTGTGGCCTGGAGCTCCTCCAGCTGGCGCGCCAGAGACCCCAGTAGGGAGCAGACCCCGCAAGGGGAGGTGGCCATGCTCCCGGGCCCCAGAGCCTGGAAAAGGGACAGGCAGCCCCCGCAGCCGAGAGCCAGGGGCTCCGTCTGCGTGGAGCCCGGGACCATGGGCTCCGTCTGGGTGGCCGTCTCTGAGGTGCCCGATGGGGGGGCCGCAGAGCCCGAGGGGAACCTCGGGGTGCGGCGCGTGCCCATCCGTGTCATGCCTCTGGTAGGGTGGCTACGGCTGGGGCTGGCTATGGCTGGTGGGGGTCGCAGGCAGGGTCTCGTGCCCTCCCACGCCCTCCCCTGCGCGAACTCTGCGCTAACTCGAGCGCCTGTTTACGCAGCCTGTTTAAATCCGCTTGTTGAAAATAGCAGCGACTTCCTGTGGGAAATAAGAAGATCTGTTTTCTGCAAATATTTTCAAGGCTTGATTCACAACAATATTGTTTATATCACTGTGACAAAATAATTGCTTTTTGAGTTGAACTGTGGCGGGGGGGTTATGTCTTGAACAATGGCATACGGGATGGATAAAAATGTCTCTCCGATATGCAGCGATACATATCGCCACCCTATTTTCAGACGCACGTGCACACACACAGATGCAGTGCAGTATATTTATCTTTTTCTCTGCGTTGGCTCTGAGTGCATCATTCAGGGTCCATTTTGTCTGTATGCTAGTATTGGGCTGTATTCTAGCTAAGGAATTTCCCATACGATGTTTCACTTCAACCCCCAGTTACTGCAGGCCAGTTGGCATTTTAGACTGCCCTGGTACATTAGTAGCACTGTTTGCAAGTTTTAAGACTTGAATATTTTAAGCCGTTGGGTAAAGCTAGGCTTCATTACGGGCGTTTATAACAAAATTGTCAGGGAGCTGTGGTGGATCTGATTTGCATGAGTAAGCAACAACTATAGGCAAATGATCTAGCCACATACAGAATTAATTACAATTCAGGATTGATGAACTTTTATGATGTAGTTAATTTTTAAAAGATGCTGTGTATGGTTTATTGAAATTAAAAAAAAGAAAATGATAGCTTTCTGCCCCTACTCTCATAAAACCCTGTCCTGCATTTAATACTGACCTAATTTAGCTCAAAGATGCAATCTCTGTTCTCTAAAGCTCAGTTGTGTAAAGGCCAAGTCAAGGTTTCAGTACACTTCTTTCCAAGTAAACTCACAGTGTGCCCGGATGGCCATCCAGGAGGTGTTAGTTCATGCCAGTGTAGGAGCGTCTGCTCTGCTCTTTTGTCCTTGAATGCTCTTAAAATCATTTCTTAGGCAATGTGGCTTAAATGCTGTGCCTGGTTACTAAATGCCAGCGTATTAAGTGTTATGAATGAATAGTGATTTAAACACAATGCAATGTCAAGCATGGGCTCTCAAACATTCTTATGGTGCCAATCACATCGTGTGTGAGGTGTCTCATGGATCACTGCCCTTCCTAATTATCCTTGCACACAGAGTCTCTCACCTTCCCATTCCAAATTTATCCAAATTACTTCCATTCCTGGTCACACAATAATCCTGTGCCAAGTGCAGCAATTACTTAAATGGGAAAGTAACATGGTGAAAACAGATAGAAGGAGTTAGCTGTGTTAGTCTGAAGCTGGGTAAAATGCAGGGCAGAGTAGTACCTTAGGCTAACATATAGGATCGTATTTTCTAGGGCATTTGGCATTGGTTTCATTCTTCCTCCATTGAAGTCAAATGGCAACTGCCACTTAATTCAGTAGGAATACAGTTTGGCCAGTGTCAAGAACGTTTGAAAATAACACATGAAATCTGTTTGGAGTCTCTCTCGTGTCACAAGTGCTTTCTCCCTTACAAGTTCACAAGCCCTAACTTTGGAAACTTCTTTTTATCATTAGAACCCCATCAGGATGCAAGAATATCTTTTTTTTTTTTCTGCCTCCAAGAGAGTGCATATGTTTGGTCTGTGGTTTTTGTTCTTTATAATTCTTTCTTTTTGCCCAGTTCACAGCACTGAGAACTTGTAGGTCTGGGACAGACCTTGCATAAACCAGTTTGACACATCAGTTAAGTCTGATACTACATTCAACCAGGATTATCTTAAACCAGTTTACGCTATTTTGAAAAGCGTCTCTGTGCGTTATACTTCTGTTCTGTTACAGGTTTAAACCAGTTTCTGATCACTTTAAACCGGTTTATGTGTAATGTCTGTCCCTAGCCACAGACACTGATAAAGCTGCCTTTTTCTTGCCACAGGATTTAGTGGGAATTAAGGCCTTGAAATCCGCCTTAATTTGGGTATCTTAGACCAAACTGAGGCAACACATACTCTTGGTTCCATTAGTGTAAGTCTGAGATTATAGTACTGAATCAAACTCGAGGTGCCTTTGGGCCTTGTTCCACCTTACGTTGTAAGCCACCAACATGTTGATTGGTGCTAGTGCTATTTTGGAGTTTACATCGGTCACACCCTTAGTCTAGAAACCTTCTCTGACTGTCCCCCAACCGCACAGCTGTGACTTCCCACTAGAGGCCTGGTGAGCAGGGACCGGACTAGCAGCTGTGGCTGTGAGTCGCCACTGGAGGGCTGGTGAATCAGGACAGGTTTCTATCCCTGCTCTATGGGCCGAGGCGTGAGAAATCCTGGGATACTGGAGGATTTCACGTTGGGCAGTATATCTGTGGGGAGTGGCTGCACCTTAATGGGATAGGATTTGGGTAGCGTGGATCAGAGAGAATCCTGCCCCGGAGTGGTGTAGCTTTGAACTGTATAACGAGTTCTGCATAAACCACTTTAAGTTATTAATGCGTGGACAGTCCAGGGGTTAAGAGCTCCACGAGCCACCCAAAATGACAAGGCCCTTATCCTGTCCTCCCAACTCAAAGGAGAACATATAAAAGCATTGTTAAAATAATCCTTGTAAATGATCTGACCAAATGTCTGTCTTCCATTAAAAATAGATTAAAAACTAGAGTAAACCAAAGGAGGGGAAATAAGACCCAGTGAAATGAGAAATCAGGATACCACCACTCGAGTCCTACAAATGAGTTTCCTAAATGTTGTATTTTTCTCAAGCCACTTAGATTTTAACTTCCTGCCTGTGCCTGCAGCGATAGAGATAGAAACACTGTCATTAGCTTCAAAACCTTAAGAAAAACCTCCTAGCTGCATTTGTTATTTTCCCCTATAGCTACATTTCTGCATCTATTACAGGACAGGTGCATTGAGGAATTTGAATATTAACTAGGATGAGAGAGTGAGATGGTGTTCCCTTTTCTTTCATTTTGGAGAGTCCTGTTGAGATTTCATTGAACGCAGCTGCTCCGACTGGATGCTTGCATAAAGAATGTTAATTTTTATGCTTGAATAAAGAAATCTTGGGCTTCCTGGGTAAAGTAGCTTTTAATGGGTTTTAAAAATTGAACCCTAGTAGTGCAGGAGTGCGTGGACTGTACTGGGGCCAGAAACCGTAGACTGTGATCAGATAACCTGTTATCGTAACAAAGCCAGTGGATAATGCTTTATAATAAAGTAATTGGTCTGCCCCATCACTTAGCCTCTTAAGTATTACAGAGAATAACGCTGCACCTAACTGCTATTTGTAACAATTTTTAATTCCTCGAGGGGCTAAATTGAAAACCCAATTTCAGATCTATAGAAGCTAAATATGTACGCTGTTCCCCAAAATGAAGCTTTGGCTGCTATTCAGAAGCATCTTGGGCATTGTTCTCTGACGAGGTTCAGGTTGATTTACCTTGCAGTGGGTATATAATTATGTCATTGACAAAACACTAGCAATTAAATCTTTTTTTTTTCTTAGGTTACTGTATTGTGACCAAGGACAAGCTGCAAGAAGTCAAAGGGAATGCTGTTCTCTAGCACTTGACAGAGAAGAATATGTTGTCCTTTAGATGCTTGGTTTTCATGTTTTTCAGGCCAGCTGCAGGGCAACGGTTTCACTCTTTATAATTATTCCTTTTCTAAGTAGGATGATTTTAGTCTGTATCTTCCTGTTTGCCTCTAATGAGTTTGTCTCCAGTGTAGTTTTTCTGTACCGAAAACCTAGCATAGGTGTACCTATGTACACAGGTGTATGCAAATATAGACATATATGCATGCATATTAATAGCTATACCATAAACATGCATATGGACGTGGGACATAATGCTTGTGTGCTACTCATTCCATGATATTCTGTGGGCTAAAATCAATTTTAGCAGTGCTATTTTCAGTAATGTATTTGTGCTTTTATGAAAGAGTTGGTACCGGGATCTTCAATACTTTTTTTTTTTTGCTCTTTGGTTATGAGCATGTTAGTAGTTTAGCTTAGCCTAATTATTGCTTTTGACTCATTGCAACACATAATGTTGCATGTCATGCTGTACTACTTTTAATTTCACAGCTGAACACATTTCTATTGTTTTAATCCCCCTCTCGAAGTCTCATCTTTACTCCATCTGGAGGACATGCAAGGTGTATGGCTCCTTTGTGAGGTAACACTAGTAATATTTCTGGATCACCCTTTGGGGAATACAAGTAGAACAGTACCAACCACGTTTTTTCCCCTTCAGGGACTGACTGCATCACTTTTATGGGACACATTGTCTCTGTCAGACTGGGACTAGTGTTCCTGCTCTGCTCGTGAACACTGGTATATCATTCATAAATGTGATGTTGTAGGCCCATGGCCTCTTTCCGCGGAAGCCGTTCCTAAAGAAGAGCCGCAGCGAAGACCACAAGGAATGGTGGAGAATCCAATATCTTACTGTAAAGAGAAACAGGCACCTTACAAGAATATATGTACGATTTTGCGTGGGGGATGCGTGTGCCGGCATGTAGGTGTCAGGGTGGACCATACTGAAAAGGGATGATCGTTTCGCTTCCCAAACCTCTGCTTATAACTGTAGTCTTCATGTTTGATCAGGCAGCTGTTCCTGAAAATGTGTTGTGCACCTATCCAACCTATATTAATATAAAATATTCCCTTTCTCTTGTTTGGAAAACCCTCAAGCCCGTATGTGATAAACAGTCCAGTTTTCAAGGCCTACAGCAAACCCAGTGCATGTTCTGCGGGACACTACTGAAAGTTTTGCAGCTTTCTTCCTAAGCCCATGTATGAGCATTTCAGTGATCAGACATCCTGACCCAAACAAAAAAGTATTTCAGGGAGTAGCAAAAGTTTGTGGTATGTGATTGCTTAACCAAATACCTCACACTAATCCGATTCAGCCTCTTCATACGTGCCGACTAAGAGGGGGCTACTCTATGACAGATTCGCTATCAACAGTCTCAGAATCAGATTTCACCATTTTTAATTTGACTCCTCATGGCAAGATTTTCCCTTTCTTTGTCAAACATCATTGAGGAGACAGGCATTTATGTTTATAGAAGCAGTTTATCTTTGACTCTGGAGATCCAACCAAGTTTTATGCACACTACCATTGGCAGCTGTAGGTCAAAATTTTAATTGGGGCATAGTAACCCTCCTCAGCTAGACGTGCGCTCATTAACTAAGGGCTCTTTTAAATGTGCCCCTGAGGCCTATGCTGTGACTGCTGGGCTGTTCAGTGAGATGCGGATGCCCTTTCTGAAGTTCTTTTGCTCTGGCTTTGGAATTACCCTGCTGTAATAGTGTTAACATGATCTGGGAACTGGAGCAAGTAAACCTCCTGGGTGTGTAATTTCTGTTGTGCTGCTTCTGCGCTGCGCTGGCTTTAATTTTTCATTTTCCTGAGTGGGGCACTGGATCATCGTGAACGGTCACTTGACAATATACATATTAAGAAACAACCGTGGACTAACTTTCTGTACAGGAAATCATGTCACGTCCTAACAGGCTAAATCCTAAACATCTCCTCCATAATTAATATTATAACCAACTTCCTTTATAAAAACTTATCTTTTCACATACCTTTATCTTCAGCTGGCATGGAGCTTTGGGGTCTTGTTATTTTGTCAGTTGAGTTTGTCTTGTGGTTTTGTGATCACTGCAGAGAGGGGAGGATTTCTGCTTTCTTACTTGCTTCTGGCCTGACTCCATGTCCTTTACTCATATTAACTCGTACCTTACTCCACAATTAGTCCTGTTGGTCTCAGTGAGGCTAATCTTCATGGTGCAATTTTCTGCAAACAGGAATGGCACTCCTGAGACCAGGGTTTTCAACCTTTTTTAAGGTGTACCTCTGGCGGCTGGACGCGGAGCGGGGTGGGGTGGGGGTGGCGCGCGACCGGATGCGGAGCGGTGGCAGCACGGGGTGGTAGGTGGCAGTGGCCACTACATGCCAACCCCCTCCTCCCCCCACGTCCAGGCAGCCCCTGTGCAGCCCACAGAGGGGCGCCACTGCCCTCCTTCCTCCCCCAGCCCTGCTCCTGGGAGGTGGCAGCACAAGGTGGTGGTTGGCGGCACTCTGTCCCTACTTGCCCACGTGCACTCCCTAGGGCCTTCCCAAGTACCCCTGCCTTAGACTATAGTGATGACTCTGGTGGAGATGACTAAAATTTAGGCTTATATTTAGTTATACTCCACAACATAAGAAGGAAGCCTGTGACACGTGTACTTAAATATGTGTGGGCATTGATATGGGTTGCCAGTGTTTAATAGGACAACGGCAACAGGTTCTGAAAGCAGACGGGCCATTCCTGTTTTATTTGGTAACGGAAATCTTCTACAATTTCCCTCTATGTGATACTCATGTAGTTTATAAAATGCTCAGATTTCAAACACGACTCTCTAAGGTCACAAGAAAAAACCGGTGACACCACTAGTGATTTTGTGGTGGTAAGCACAGTCTAGAATATAGCACGTCTA
The DNA here is from genome assembly GCF_052110815.1 of Crocodylus siamensis. NCBI lineage: Eukaryota > Metazoa > Chordata > Crocodylia > Crocodylidae > Crocodylus > Crocodylus siamensis. Next base: position 9,281,663 of record NC_143403.1, on the reverse strand, counting down.
CCCTGAACTTGTCATTTCCCAGAGGCTTGGGTTTGGTACGTAGAGAAAAGAGGTTGTCACAGCTCTTCGTGGGTAGGGCAGGAGAGCCTGTGTTTTGTCTGTGAAAACGATGGCACCCAAAAGCTGTGCACCTTTAATCTTGTATCGTCTTTCCTGGACAGCTGCTGTAATTCATAACACAAGTCACGTTACTCAGGAATGTTGCTTTAGAAAGATTCTATCTCTGAGAGCTTAAGTCGTGGGATTTTCAAACACTCGCTTGATTTATGTACGTGAACGTGTAGCTCATAAAAGGACTTTATTTTACAACTTCTTCAGAAATGTAGGGCAGATACTTGCCCAATAATTATAACTCATTTCCTACTTTTTGTCTCTTATTCTGTGCACCATCATTTATGCATGTAGGTGGAATTCTCATCATTTTATCAATTTTCAAAAAAAAAATCTCATACTGAGGAAGATGACTAATGCTTCCACCTTTTGCTTTAGTTTGTTCCGCCGCTCTGTTGTCTTCATTGTCACTATGTCAGCAGATTTTATTTCGGTTCTCAAAGCTCTTTCTTTAGTTTCACTTAATATACTTGTATATCTTCTCGCTGTTGTGGGAACCTCTTTTGTTCAAATAGAGTCAGTATTTCAATTCATTAAGAAAATGCCACTTCTAGACTCCAGATGTTTTCACCCCTTAAATACTTATCTTCTTTAAACTGAAACATTATTTGGCCTGATTTTTTTTTTCCAGTCCATCATGACTGAGTCATTACAGGAGTAAAATAGTGTGTTGTCTTTTTTCAGACAGGGACTAGCTGACTTAAAAAGCAGCTGTGGTTGAATGTTGAGGTTTTGTTTCTTTATTGAAATGGTCCTTTTAATGTCATCTTTAATTTAATCAAATAATGTCATCAGAATAACATTTACTCTATTACTGCAAATTCACTGCATTATTAACTAGTGTAACTAGACAAAAAAGATGGTATAAACCCCTATGGAAATATATACTTACAGTAAAAAATGATACAGTTCATAGAGGCTCTGTATTTAATTTGCAGTTTCAAAGCACTCTCTATGGAAAGATTTTATGTTTCTGAAATAATTTAAAAAACACTGTAGTAGAACCTATAGTAGGTCCCCCCTGAACCTACAGTTGCTCCTGATTTTGTAAGTTAGGATTCCTTTGCACAGTTTTAAAGTAAACTTAAAATATGTGTAAAAGAACCACAGTAAGAACAGTAAATCTCCTGGTCACCATTCTTTAACCGGGAGGAATCCAGAGACTTCTAAAATTGGGTGCATATTTTTATTTCAAGAGTTCAAAGTCTGCAGACTTGCCTTTCCGTTTAATTTGCTACCTTTCTATTAGCTATCTAAGAAGACACATTCAATTTGATGGCCCTAGATTAATTTAGATGTAAATCCTTAACCATATTTTTAAATGGTAGACATAAGTTTTTGTGGGCTCTCATGAAAACCTGAGTTCCCATTAACATCAATATTCCTTCTTCTTGTGTGTTCTCATCATGAAGTTATTACAGTTTTCATTCTTTAGAAGCACAAGAATTAGATATAGAAAAGCTCTATTAGCTCATCTAAATATGCTTCTGCCAATGCAAAATTATTCCATTCCAGGTGGTTTTTGTTAGTCTTGTCCAGGAATAAATGCTGAAAATGGCATTTTCACCATTTTAATTGGAAAATTATTCCTTGCTCTTTCAGGGTTCTTGGGGGTTTTTTTGATCAGGTTATATCTCTGTCAAGCTGACTGTCAGTTAATAAAATGAAGCTCCACGCACAATAAGTGTGATCCCTATCCTTTAGTAAGGAAAGGTGAATTGTTTGGGCAGAAATAAGAGCCAACGTGAAAAAAGGCCAAATATCTGTAGAAGACCATATCACAGATTTCCAGTCTTGTTTTGCAAAACCCTTTGGGAAATCATCCCGATGGGTTTGCATTAAATTAAATCCCAGAAACACAAATCTGAGCTTGTGTTTGTATGTACCCAAGTAATGTTTATTTCCTACTTACCCTATGATTTTGATGGTTTTAAATTAAATTTAAGGAAGTCATGATGGGATGGGGGCAAATCAGACGTTGCAGAAACATCTCAGAAGGCGTGACAATTCCCACTAATTGGTACGTGATGGCTCTACTAGTGCTTTTATTCTGCACAGAATGAGTTTAATGAAAGCATGAGCCATTTGTTTAAGACTGTTGCTGAGAAAGACATGGACTGACCCATCAGACTGAGGCATCAGACCATGCAGAGAGTAGATTGCAGGACTATGTTCTCTCTAAGGATACCCTAAACATACAATTCAAGGTACTGGTAGTTTAGGATTACCTTGTCCTTAATTTCCAGCTTAGATCATACGGAAAATGTATGGATACAGAAAACATATGGAGAAGACTCTACAGCGCCCAGTATGCAAAACTGAAAGCATTTTTCAGCTCTAAACCAACACTTGGAATTACACCAGGAAGCAAATTAGGGAAGTCTCTAAGGCCCTGATGCATACACACTATATTTGAAATACCAGTTAGCAGTAAGGCAAGTGACATTTCCATGTGGTTTGTAAGGCAGCCTCATTTAAAGTACACTTGAGAAATTCACTGTCAAGATGTATGGGCAACAGCAGCAATGCCCTCATCTCAAGGAAAAGATAGCAACTTTTTACTAAGCTGTGGCTGCTTGGGGGAGTCTATGAATTTTGGCTGAAGGTAGGAGATAAATGAATCATGGAGCATCAAGGTATGTAGAATATCGCGTGTCTCATCTGTGCTGCCCCCTTAACCTTAAAAGTGATCTATTCACATTGTAGCCTTTGGGAAAGACTAGAGGCCCCAGTCAGAGGAAGTGTCTAAACTCTGTCTAGGTGAGGGGAAATTTCAGAGTACAGAAGTCCAGTGGGTGGGAATCAAACATAGCAGCTTGCTAAGCATCCATCTAGGTCAGAGGTGGGCAGTTCTTTGGGCTGGAGGCCCACTTAACAAGTTTTGATGAGCTGTTGAAGACCGCATGCATGCAAGGTCCAGAGCGCACTCATGCATGCACTCCCTGGCTCCGACCCCCACTGCCCACCTGAAACTGCTGGCACCTGCTGGCTGCATCCACAGCTGGGGGGTGGGAGAGGGGGAACCTAGCTGCAGGCCTCCACACTGTCCCGCCACGCCATCAGGGCTCCTGGCATGTCCACACCACCCCCCTGCAGCTCCCAGGAGCCCTAATAGTGGGGCAGGACAGAGTAGCATGCAGGCCTGTGGCCAGGTTTCATCCCTTGCGGGCAGGGGCTGGGCAAGCCATGCCCGGACCCTGGGAGCTGCTGGGCAGAAGCAGTCCTGCCTGCCTGGCACTGCATGGTGGCCACAGCTGGAGCCGCCAGGGTCTGAGTGAGGCTCACCCAGGACCTGCCCAGCACCTTGCAGCAGGCCATGACCAAGCCACGCTCAGACCCCAGCCTCTGCTAGTACTACACAGTGCCAGGTGGGCGGACAGGGCTCCTCCATAGTGCCTGGGAAATGCAGTCTGGCCCCACCAGCCCAGGGCAAGCCAGGTTGCATCTCCCAGGCCACCATGCAGTGCTGGGCGGGCTGGTGGATCTGCTTCTGCAAGCGTCCCTGATGGTGCCAGCAGGGCCAGAGCCAGAGCTGCCAACTGCCAGTGGAGGCGGGGGCCCGAGCGTGGCTCATTCAGGACCTGCTGTGCAGTGCTGCTACCTGCACCACTCACCCACCACCCAGATAAAATCAATTGGTGGGCCAGATATGGCCCATGGGCCATATTTTGCCCACTCCTGATTTACATGGAGCTCTACCAGGGCTGCAATTCAAGGGATAATAGGGGAAAAAATCAGTCTTGGCCACATCTGCAGTATGGATAGCTGCCATTTTTCTTCCTTCTGCCTCTGTTTTGCCCATGGATGTACTTTGCTTGGTATATAAAAATATCGCAACAATTATTGTTTTCACAAACATGCATATATCAATATTTCCAAGGATATCTTTGGCAGAGGAAAACTACTCGCTTGTATATTGGGACTTAATAGAAAGTAGTATCAACACTGGATCCAGAAGGAAACCTTCAATTGATTCATGTAGGCATGCTGTGAGACAGGTAGCAATTTCCTTCAAAAAGAAGCTAACAATGGATCTAGACACTAAACTGAGCCAATATGAAATGCATGTCACATTACATCAAAAAACACTAGAATGAATGTCTGTTTTGGTGAATAATAGTGGTCATGTGTCCCCATAAGTATAAAAAACAGGTATTTTTCAGATGAAAACACATAGATTCAAGGTGTTCTTTATCAAACTTTGCCACAGCCCTACGTTCAAGTGTGCTGAGAGCTGAGAAACGGAATAAATGTACAATTTGTATCTTACATTTGGACTGACTTCGAAGTCTGGTTTACAGAAAATCGTAAGATGACTTACCCGTGAAATAGTGAAAGGTTCTTATTTTTTCCCAGTAAAACAGCAGTGAAATATTTGGCTTGTACATACATTTAAAGCCATTTTGTAGCCTGGTAAAATGATTGTGCAGATGCACCTTTGCGTAAAGAGAACTGGCTTATAAAATCTTTCTGTTGCTTGAAGGGTGAAAATCATTTTATTTAATTCCTTTGCAGTGGAATTAAATGAGCTTCCCCTTACGTGTCTAATAGGAAACCGCTGTGTGAAAGGGGCTACTTAACGTGCTTCAGCTTACACAGGTGCTTGATTACTGTTTTAGTTTAGGGCCTGGCCTCCCACGTCACTTTGACGTATAGCGACTTTGTGACATTTGGAGGTTTCTTGACTGATCCATCCCAGTGTGTGTGAGAAAACAGCCTTTATGTTTACACTATTAGCCTTTCCAAAAATGTACGGCTGTATTTTATATGAATTTTTCGGAAAGTCTCATTTATTCTCTTTTGCAGTCAGTTTTTGCCAGGGAGAGGACCTGTTACGTCTTTCTCTGGTCCATTCTCAGAATCTGCCTTGCGCACGTGGGTGATGGAAAAAAATTACATGCAGCTTTTTAAATCTTTTTGTCTTTTATCACTCCCAGATTTATATCGACTGATCTATTTAATCACTCTAAAGTTATATTTAATCAATCAAAATCTATGATTTTTTTTTTGCAGTGTTTCACTGTGTTTTCAAACCCTCCAAATAAGTCGTCTCAGCGGAAATATTTAGGAAAGTAGAAAGCTGGTGTTATCATTACCAGCAAGGGAACATAGACAACCGGGGACTTAACAGTATAGCTATGATTAGTAGATGAGCACAAATACACCAGAAATTGTGTCGAAGCAGCAGGTGCGATAAAAAAAAAAAACAACTTGGTGTGAAGGAATGACCCTAACCTTTCTACAGCGCTTGCCTAAGCAAAGGAAGTCGCTTCTTTATTTAACTTTTTTTTCCCAAAAAAAAAAAAAAAAAAAAATGCAAGCTGCTTTTAAATAGGATGATGATAGCAGGTGATCTCTCAAGCAGAAATAATTTCCAGGCTGACAAGTACACTGAGCACAGTATAACTACATGTACTTCAGGAAAACATCGTGCATGTCTGTTTAAGGATTCATTAACATGGTACAGATTAAAGGCATTGAAGGTAGCACAGATTGTTTCATTTTATTACATTCAATTGGATTGGATCTCTGCCATTTGCAAAGAGCAGTATTACCTCAAAAAGAAGCTGGGCACATTTGTCCGTACTCTTCCCCTCTTGAAAAGGAACTGCGTCCTAGCATCAAAGGGTAAAGCTTTGTTTCCCTCTTCGTTAACTGGAGCAAAATGTGGCTGTACGTGTAGAGCTTGAAAGTTGGTGTGTAAAACATTTTTGCTCTGGCTGCAGTGTATTTGCTTCCTATATTAAGAGACCTTCCTGTTCTTCACGTTGCCAGGGTTCAAGTTATTCGACCTCCTGACATACTGCTTGTACGGTATCCCAAAGCCCGTCCAACTTATGCTGTCACACTTGGAAGTCTTGGTACACTAGAGCGCTCCCTGACATCCACCGCTCAGACTTGTAAGGAGAAGCATGGCTCTCTTCCCATCTACTGTACAACAAGCCAGAAAGAGGGATACTCGTGCAGGCTGCAAAAGCAGCCCCTCTCCCAGATGAAGAGAAACAGCTGCTATTAAGCGGAGGATGGTCAGACAAAGAGCTAGATTTAAATTCATATACTGTTGCTGTTTATAACATGGAATACTTCAGACATCTGTTTAAAGTCTAGCACTCTAAATGAATGGAAACATTCCAAAGGGGGGTTTATTAGGCTTTATCTGTTACATTAGTGCTTCAGATTGGAAAGAGACTGCTTATATGGGTCATATTTTGTCAATTAAAGTCAAGACCAAAACTGAACAAGGTGCTCTGGAAAGAGAGGCAAGAGCCAATGAGAAAAAAAAAAAAAAAGAAAGGACGGATGAGAGGGGAGGGCGGGGAAGGATCTGGTAACTCCAGAGCTCTCAAACGTCCTTCTAGTGAAGAAGCAAATGTCCACCCATTGGCTGTCTCTAACTATCCCATTTAAATTAAATGATAAATGTCATCAAGTTACAGACCTGCAACATCTCTTCGATTTGGGTTTTCTAGTTCAGTTGCAGAATCCATTTTAAATGTATTTTTGTGCCATCTTTCTCAGCTCGTCTCTGCTCTCTTGCAGGTTACCCAGGTCTCACGGGCTTGTGTCTTGTGGTTTTCTTTTAGTTTCATTCACTACAAACTGTGATTCATTGGGAACATTCAAAATAGGCTTAAGTTTAGTTAATGCCAAATGTTTGCTTTTAAGTTTAGCCAACTAGAAGTGCTGGCTGCCATTTTATTAGCAGTGGAAACTCCTGATTTGATAAAAACTGACAAACCCTGCAGGTAGGGCAAGAATATTTAATTGATTCATAGGATCCTTTGAATGAAATGCACTGAAGAGTTAATTTGTGTGTGCGCGCGCACGTGCGTGCACACGCAGTTGGGACTCAGCTGTTGTTTCCTCTGGGATTAAACAGCTGTCAGCATTGTTAATGACATCGAATTCATGCATTAAAATTCTCTCATTCCTCTCTATATAAAATGTGGATGTGGAGAGCACTGCCACATCCCCCTTTGTGAAGGAATGAAAATCCAAGGAAAGATAACAGCACTTATTACAAAACCACAGACCGGAGCTTCTGTTGATGGAATCTCGTAATGAGTAATTAAGCTACTTTGCAGAAGTCAGCGCTGTCACGTTTGCAATTGGGTATTTCCATTCCCCTGTGGATGCAGCTGGGAAAAGACTAGTAAGGTGATAAAGGAAAGAAAAATAGAATTGTTCTAGAAATATCATCTTCATGGAGCATGGAGGTTTCAACACAAAAGTAGCTACTAAAAATTAGCCTACAGAAATAACCTGTCTGGCATTAAAGATTTTCTCTTAAAACACTCAGAGCGTATATCATCTGATAAATAGGAAACAATGAGTTCTTTTTATTCTTCCAGTCTCACAAGGGTATAACAATGGCAAGGATTTTTTCTAAAACTCTTGCTTTGTAAATGAAAGTTTGGCACTCTGAACATTGAGCTGCGATTTAGAAAAAGTGTCACAGGGACCATGGAGCCTTTGGGGTGGAAATGATCATTTTAGGGGAAAGAAGGGGATTTATCTAAATCCTTGCTGGAAAGTTCAAAACATGTGTCTTAACAGATTTATATCTTATTTTATGTCTTATACCCTAAAAACTTCAATTATTGAGAATAATTCCCAATTCTGACTAGTTTGAATGTTGTTTTCCTCTTTTTATCCCCTTTTGTGCCTTTTTGGTGCATTAACAGGTTAAATTGGTCATAACTTTTTTCAAGTAGCTGTATAGTTCTTGAGGAGAAAATTAAGTAGCAAGCATGTTTTTTTAGCATCTTTGTCCTATTTCCAAGTAGTAGTTTTGTGCAGAAATACTCGTTTTTGTTTTATTTCTATCATCCAGTGTTACAGTAAAACCAAATTAAATTAAGCCCCAATGAAGAAATCAACTGGCTAACTAAATGCATGTATAATGAAGCAGTTTCTTCGAGTTCACTGAAGTATTCTTAAATACTTAGGAATAAAACAGTTAATTGAATAACCAGCTTCCAGATTAGATAATGAAATATGTGTATCTGATGTGTCACATCAATAAACATGTTAATTGAATAGCACATGGATTTTTTTCTAAAAACATATTGTCCCAGCTTTCAGAGTACTCCTGGTGAAAGATGAACTCCCTTATTTCCTCAAGGCAATTCATGTAGGATGTATCTACTTTATTATCCAAACTGGGGCAAATATATAGGTAAACATTATTTTGTTTAATTGGAGTAGCAACAAAAGCCAGCAACTCTCCCCTCCCCCAATAATTAATACAACCTATAACATCCAAGTGTTGCGTTAGATCTATAGATTTATTACCTGATTAAAATTCAGACAGGCTTTACCTTGGTGGTCCTTTCTTCCATCGCAGAGTGGTGGAAGGATACTGGGCACATTGATACATGCATGTACTCCAGCCTAGATTTACTGTGCATAAGCTACTGCACAGTGGGTGTGTCTACATGTGATGCTACATTACTATAGCAACATGCTATAGTGACATAGCATCTGCAGGCAAAATCTGTGGTGCTACCACTATGTTGGCATAGCAACAGTTTCCCTTGGTATAGCGCCTTGCTACCATGACATAGCCACTAAAAATAACCATGCACCGCCGGCACAGTGAAGTATGGGTTGTTACTAGGAAGTACTAAACGATGGTGTAGTAACAATGGTGCGGTAGGGGCACATGTATACGTGCCCAGTAAGGGTTTTTTGGTTGGTGTCTGCACATGTGTGGGTTAGGGAGAAGATTGCAGCCTTGCAATGCACCCCTGTGACCACCAGGTGGAGCACCTGGCAGCCATCTTTAAAAGCCAGCCCTGCTGGCTGATCTTTGGCCAGCCTGTTCCTTGCTCAGGAGCAGCATGACAAGTGCAGAGGCAGCACGTGGCAGCTTTTTCCATGGCCACTCTGCCTCCCCCTGCTATGGTTGCCCCAGCCCCTGGCAGCGACAACCAGTGCTCCAGGCTCCTGCTAGCCACCATGATTTCCCTGTTGGCCCTCCACGCCAACCACACCTGGCCCACAGCTGTCTCACCCCATCTGGCTCCCTTACAACCAGGGAACACCTGCCCACATGCAGTGCACCATCCCAAGGCAAACACCACCACCACACAGCTGCTGTCACCAGGGACACTTATAAGAGGCTTCTGGATGCCACCGCCAGGGCCGCCATCACCCTCCTGAGCCTCCAGCCCCACCACCTCTGGGCACACCATGCCAGCCAGCACTCGTGGCTGCACCTCATCCATCAGACCTGTGATGACAAGCAGTGCCTGGACACTTTCCAGTTGACCCACACCACCTTCCAGGACCTGCTTCACCAGCTGCAGCCTTACTTGGAGTGGCAGGACAGCAGCATGCACCTGGCCATCCCTGCAGACACCCAGTTGGCCCTTGTCCTGCCAAAGCTGACCATGCCTGCCAGTCTCTGGTACATCAGAGACTTGTTCAGCATGGGTATGGCCACCACTGAGGAGGCTGTCCTGAAGTTGTGCAGGGCCCTCCAGAACATGCTGGGGGACGCTGTGCTCTGTGTCCACTACCCCTTGATGGTGGTGGCAGGGTTATGTGCACTGGGCTTCTCCATGTACTGGGGCCCTGGACAGGACCCACTTCCCAGTCACCTGCCCGCCTCACAGAGGTTGCCCCTATTACAGCCACAGGGGATTTGCAGGTGGTCCTGCAGGTCATTGACGCCCAGAGCACATTGACCCATGTGAGCACTGGCTGGGTGGGCAGCACATGACTCCTGAATGTTTCAGAATTTTGGCCTTCCAGGACTGGTGGACAGTGGGCACTTCATGCTGGGGGTGGGGGTGGACCTGCAGCTGGGCACCATTGTGGTCCTGTCCCTGCTCATCAGGTACCTGCATACCCACTGCTGCCATGGTTGATGCAGCCCTGCATCAGCCACCTGAACCCCCACCAGACCCACTTTAACTGGGGCAAGTAGCATGCCTGGGTCCAGATGGGGGGACTGGGTAGCAGCAGACCTGGGGCAGGGGCTCCTGCCGGCTGTGAAGGACTTCCTCTCAGGCCCAGGCAGGGGCCTGCTGTGGGACAGCAGGAGGCTGCCAGGGGACCTGCAGAGCTAGGGATGGGAGCTGGGCAGCAGCGGGCATGAACAAGACTGCCAGGCCCAGAATGGTGTCCAGGACCCAATGGTTGTCTTGCATGGCCTGTCCCAGGAGGGTATTTTAGTCCCACAGGACCTGGATCTGCTCCCACTCCAGGGCCAGGAGCTCAGCCCAGAATGCCTCCTTCTGGACTATGTACTCCACCCATCACCTCTCCTCCTGGGCCAAGAACTCCTCCCACCAAGCCTGGGCAGTCTCCACCTGCTCCTTGGCTACCATCTGGCAGAGGCTATGCCCCGCAGCACCTGCAGGCACAGGGCAGGCTGCTGGGGGTGTGCAGCAGGCAGGTGGTGGTGCTGGCCCTGCTGCTAGAAACAGCCTGCCAGCAACCCTGGAAAATTGACAGGGCTGGCCAGGGGCTGCAGCAGCCTGCTGTCCTGACAGCATTGCCTTGGCAGCTGCATGGCAGTTTAGTGCCAGGCAGCACTGCTGGGGTGCTGGGCAGCCACAGGCTTCCTGTGGTGTGTGCCCCAGGGCACAAAATGTCTGCAGGCTTTTAGAGGTTGCAGACAGGGGCTGCCATAGAGGCAGCCCAGCCGTGGAGCAGGAGAGGCTTTGGCCTCAGGCTAAGCCCCTAGAGGCTGGGCAGACCTAGGAGCAAATTTGCTCCTGGATCACACCTACATGTGAGTTACTACACAGTTACTAATCGCACTTAAATTTGCTACCTGCATTTGCAGGTGTAGACACTCATGCCTAATGCGCAGTAAACTAGGCAACAGCACTGTAATGTGTCTTGTGTTGACGTGCTCACTGCTAATCTTTTTAATAATAGTATAATGCTTAGTTGCTACACCTCTGGAAAGGTACTTTTCCAGAATGAATGTTTGCTGGTCTGGTGGCAAATAGTGACCCCACTTAAAACATGCTGGTGTCCCATGATGAGCTTATATTTTTGGAGGAGAAAACTTTTGTTGGGATATGAAGGATGGGGGAATTACTCTTACTTAAAAGACAAGTAGGCCCTGACTATTTGAAGCTCTTTTCTTCTAAGGAGAGACTGCTGGTACTACTAACTCGACGCAGTGCTTTGTGTTGTCATCTTTGGAAACAGAGGGCCTGAAGAGACTGAAACACTTTGAGGTTAGGATTTGAAATCTAGGTGCACTTGGTCACTCACCTTCTTGTTATACTCAAGGTGCTCCAATTCCAGATGTGCCCTAATGCCAATTCTTTAATGTTCTGGAAGGGTAGAGGATGGAAGACCTATGAGTTGATCATAGTAAAGTTTGCTAGCATCATTCACAGCCAGAAAACCTTGAGATCCCACAACAAGATGAGAGAAGTGTAGGCTGGTGGTGGTGGTGGTGCCATAATCTAAGGTTTCTTATTTCCTATGAGAATTGCCAGCCCCGGTTGCTTGTAGGGCTTCCAAAACCTTTCTTAAGCCAGGAATCCTCCTTGACCATCACAGGTAGGCCATGAAGGCCATAAGAGATCCAACTGTCCTATAACAAATGAGTCATTAATTGGAAATGACTGACTCCTTCTAGAAGCAATCTGTTTCTTTGTGTTTCTTTGCATTTGCCTCGAGACTACCCATATATAATATTCTGTGTCTAAACTTGGTAACAATATCTAGTTTGTTTTGGTAGGGGAAGTGTATCCTTGCACGGGGACTCAGAGCTAACTCTTGATTGCATTGGTCACCATTTTACAGATAAGCCCCAGCCACAGGGTGACAAAGTGACTGAGCCAAGGTCACACAGCAGATCAGTAGCAAGAACAGGAATAACACCCTTAAATCGAATTCCTGGTCCCTCCCCTAAACCATGCAGACTTCCTGTCACAGGGACCTTTTCTCTAAAAATAGCATTTCTTTTCATGTCAGAAGTCCCCTATGAATGCAGGTGCTAAACCAGAGCAAAGCCTTCCCTGCATCACGGAGCAAGTTTTAATTTAATTTTCCTGTTGCTAAGCAGGCACCTCCAAATCTGTACATGAGTACAACCAAGTACATGTAATTTTTATAATACAGGACCTGCAAGTCCTCCATTATCTCAAAGACCTGCATTACACTAAAAAAAATGTATATTTAAAAAGATGCCGGCAGTAAGTGCCACTGACAACCAACCCCATTTGAAATAGGCTCCCTCTGTGCCGCTGTGTAGGAAAGGCTCTACATTGATCTATGGATTTTTCATTTGCTTTCAAATAGTCCTACTTGTGTGTCTGCAAAACGCGAATAAGCAAAGTTTGAATCAGTTTGACTTTGGAAGCAGGATTCTGAGCAATTACCTTGGGAAAATACACCTCCTTTTGACTAAATAGATCTGTCAGAAAGAGCCAGAGTACAGTATGCCATTGCTGAAATACATGTGTGCACTAGTAAACCGGACCCAGCCAATTAAACATCAAAATGTTGGCTGCATTCAGTTCACAGGAAGACTTATGTAAGTTCATTTTCATAGTGTGCGTGTATGTGTCTTTAGACTTTAACTGACAGATTCCCACAGTGAATAGACTAGGGAGTTATCAATTATATGGTTAGCTGTGCGCTGCAATTGTATGCTCTGTGGCTTTCTGACAGAAGCAGGCAGAAAAAGATAGAAGTAGAATAATTCTGGTTCAGCAAGACTGTTAATATTTCAGTCTGGGAACCGAAAATCATTTTTTAAAGTCTGAGAAAATGGTCATTTTAAGCCTGACCGCTGCAATTTCTTTTCTTTTGCGCACATGAAATGATAATGTCTTAGTTTTAACCATGCCTAGCACGCTGCCTTTTCGAAGCTTGAATCGTTGGGGTTCGTCCAGTAAACGGGAGCACGATTTAATTTAAATCATCTGTCCTTAAGAGCACCGAATACCTTTTGTCTAATTATCTCGATGTATTTCACAGAGTTGTCAGTAATGTATACAAATCCATGCGATTTGCTGCAAAATAGCTGCAGTTTCCACAATTTTAAATTGAATATGCTCTAAGCCCAATCTGAAGCAGATCTGCGCAAGTGGGTGTGACTTTTATTACTCCCGTTGACAGTCCTCATGTCCAATTTGTCAGGATGTTTATGTTCATTAAATGTTTGCAGTTTCCATAGCCTCGTGTAATGTACTCCTGTTTTCTCAGCCATCACAGATGTGTTACTTTGCTCTTGACATGCAGCTCATATATAGTCTTGTCAGAATGGCCATCAGAGACATTAGACTTGTTAAACAAAGTAGGCAAGAGCCCACAGCGCTCATTTTTGATGGATGGGGTGCACATTTCTTTTTTTGGGGCTGGCCAGCATGCACCTCACATGAGCTCCCTTCACTTGGGAGCACCCCGCCCTTGCCCCCCGCCATGAGGGCTGCATTTATTGTCTTGCAAACATAAATGGATAAACGAAAGCATGAAGTAGATCACAGCTATTCTCATCCTTAATGAAGAGAACGAGTCTCTGTTTTTATCTTAGAATTTTCCTTTTTCCATCCCTTTTTTTTCCCACTGCAAATTCTTCTAATGAAAGCAAACCTAGTGAGAGTCTCAAGGCAAACATACAGAAAAGAACTCCTAGGGTTTGTCAGAGTATTTGATGACTGCCATATGTTTCCTAAAGTATTGCATGCCACTATGGAAGCAGGCAAGCAACGGCGTCTGTACAGTTAGGTTGGCTATGGAGCCTGATTTTCTAAATAGCCACTTGCACATTTGCATGAGTGTTTGTGCACTGGAATCAGGTGTGCCCTAGCAAATGGCAAGTTAGACATGCTGATGCAGCTATCTCATTTTCATGTCCTGCATCCATTTTGGTATATGCTATTTGGGCATGTAACACTACAGGCTTCGTTAGAAGAGCTAAAAAACACTTTTTCTTATATCCCTGTCAAACCCCGGATCCCTTTCTTCTTCAGGGTCCTTATCTTTTACTTTTTCCTTATGTGGTTTGAAGCAACAAAGAAAATGGATTTTCCAGTCTATTAAATGATTTAGGCACACCAGTAATTCAGTGCAAAGTCCTGTCCAAATGCCTTTGAACTTGGGGGAGTTTGAATTTGCCAACAATATGGTGGGCCATAAAGGCTAAATGTGCCCATTTTCAGCTTCTAATAATTTACAGGAAGATCTGAATGCATGAGACCTCTGCCATTTTGGGCAGGAAGCTCCTGGCTTTCTGGGATTTTTCATACTTGGATTCTTAACCTTAGTTTGGCTCCCAGCTTAAATCCTGCCATATACTTGAACTCTGTTTCCTTGGCTTACCTCTGATTTTACTTGCCTCCAAAAATGTGTAGTAGTTTTCCCTGGCGTTGAACTTATTTTACTACATCTTCTCCCCAGTGTACACTGCATTTGTACTATCCTGGCCCATACAAACAATTAAAAGCAAAGAATCCTGTTCTTTGGGTTAAGAACTTGCAGAAGCCCCATGAAGTAGTGCAAGCCAATCAAAAATGAGACTACTTGAGGAACACAATTGTGAATATAGAGATCTCGCACTTCACCCTGGACAACAAACTGCTAGTGAACCAGATGAGTTGTGATTGTGAAGGTTTAGGTGGCAGTTGTCTGCTTTCAGTGCATCCATCCCAAGGTGATCTTCTCTGTCAATTATATATTTAGATTTTTTTTCTGGCACTTCTAGAGATATTATTAAACATTTGGCTGCTAGCCTTTTCGTTCCCCCCCCCCGTCACTCAGATGAATGTTATAGAAGGACACCCACATGCACTTACGGGATCCTAATAGTTAAGCAAAGGTTAAAGGAAAATTAAAAAGACCACATAATGCATGCAGATGGGCTGCAGGGTAGACGAAGAAGGAAGTTTAGGCCTGCTCCCCCTTCTAAAAACAAAACGAGGGGGGATAAGGGAGGTCAGTGTGCTGGAGGTGGTATATGAAGAGGCTCTGATCCACCGGTTCTCAACTTTTAAGAATCAAACTACCCCTTGCAAAATGCCGGTTCTTAACTTTCACTCACTTTTTGGCAACAGGAAAATAACAGAGAAATTTCTCTGTTGCAGGAAGGCCAATGCCGCCCTTGAATGCATTCGGCACTCTGCGTTCCTATTTGAAAACTCTGTCTTTATCTTGTGAATCCTTGTGTAGGTGTTGGCACACCTGACAGTGCTAATATCGAGCAGGACCCTTCAGAGGAACGCCAGGGTGCCACATCACCGTTGCTGAGCATCTCGGCTCTGCTCACTATTAACCGATAGGGAAGAGTCTCAATTTAGAAGAACTCTGATTCACCAACAGAAGTGCAAAGCCTACTAAGCACGCACACACCACAAACGACTGTTAAGGACACCACACCTTTTTGGGGGAAACCGCTATCTCCCATAATCTCCATAGCTTGTTGACCACTCACCCTCTTGGCTTTGGTTTTGTATCCTGCAACCTAGGTACCCACAAACACCAAGGATGCCTTTAGAGTTGGAACGCACAAATCACTTATTTTTAGTTAATACGAGTCCTCTCCTGTAGGTAAGAGACTCACCTTCTAAAAAACCACCTGACAAACAGCAGCTCACTTTGTGCCCATTGCTCTGTATTGAGTGCTTCCCCCCCCCACCCCATTTATAATTTTTTAATATAAATGCACATTTTTCCCCTCCTTTTGGGGTAGAAATGTAACTTTTGTGGGAGAGTGATGTGCGTTCAAATGACACATTTTGCAGGCATTACATTTGATAATTTTGCAGAGATACCGAAGTTACCTCGTAGCAATGAGTTAACGCGACAAAGAAAAATCAGTTTGTTTGCAGTAAGCAGCGGATAACAAGGCCTAAACTTTACTATTTGGCGGAGGGGGGAGGGGACGGGAGGCACCGAAAATTGCTTTTTATAATTAAAAAGGGAATCTCAGATGTTTTATATCTTGAATATTTACAATAAAACCTTCAAGTGCTTGTCAAGAGGGTAATGTGTCATTAGCAGGAGCCTTTGCCTCTCTTCTCCTCTCGGACATGACAGTGCAGCAGGATAAGAGAAGAGTAATTATAGTTCAGCAGGGCTGCCAGGTGTGATAAATGAGTAATCAGCACACAGGAGCCCCAGTTCTCAAAGGAGGACTATTACAGTGTTATCAGCTGCAGGCCTGGGTGTACCAGGGCCTTGTACAGAGACAGAGACAGGGCCCTGCGCTGTTCAATTCAGCACACTGCCTGTGAGACCTTAGCTGTCTTTTAGTTTTGTCACTGGTTTCTTTGTGCGGCTGCCATAGGGAGGGTAAGAGAAGGCCGGGCCGGGGCAGGGGGAGACCATGGTTTTTGCATCTGCCTTTTGCTAATATTTATATAACGCGTTTTCATGCTTTCCCTGCTCAAACGTACATTTGTGTCTTTACGACGCTCCGTGACAAAGTATTGCAAAAAGCCAGTCTCCTATCTGCACTTTTGTATTCTTCCCCCGCCATCCTGCCGCTTTGACCTTTTGTGTGTGTGTGTGTGTGTGTGTGCGTGCGCGTGTTTGTTTCTTTTGCTACAGGACTGACTCTGCTCATCTTGAACACAGCTGTGGCATCGGTAGGGGATTTCTTTCACAACAACCTTTATCAGCCAGTGAGCCCAAAGTCTCGTTAATGTGAGATCACATCTACTAAACTGCAGCTCTAACCATTTCCTTCTTGCATTGCCATTGAGGTGTTATGGTCCCCTTGACATGATTCATCTGTTTATTCTGGCTGGAAATGGTTACATATCAAAATTGAGTAAGCGGTTGCATTAAAATTAATCAAAACCTAATTCAACCAATCAGTGGAACATTGATCCTCAACCTATTTATTTCCCTTCAAGTTCAGTCTTCCCAATGACATCACTGGAACAGGGATAATATTTTAAAATAATTCTTAAAATGATGTAAAAGGGATCTTAGTGTCCCCACAATAAATTGTTATTAAGGAGAAGGACATAATGTGCCTCGGAAAAAAAAAATGGTGGGCTGACACGTATGATGCAAAGGTTATTTTTACAATACTTGCATTTTTATCGGTTGATGTATTTTAACTAGAGCCCTGACAATAGTCGCAAAAAATTATTACTCCAGCATGGAGCTACTTATCTGACAAATGCAATGCGAATGGTCTTGTTCTTATCAATGAGATCAGATTTCAAAAAAACGAATACGAGGAATGAGGCGTTGCTTTGTGAACAGATAACCTTGCAGGCATGAACTCGCAAACCTGAATAAAAGGCTGTCTCTATGAAATAATCTGTGCATAAGTGCAATCAGGTCAGACTGTAATAGACAGCGGGGGGTGGAATCAAAAGGGGGAAAAACTCATTTCATCACAGTTAATGGCAAGGAAAAGAAGGCAAGGAAGGACTTTCTTTGGAGCGGAGCTGTTGCGACAAAGACCAGGGCTTCAGCGTGTCATGCACCATTTGCCGTTGCACTAGCGCTCTTTTCAAGAGCTGTGAAGCCATTATTGTAATGTGAAAAAGTAGAAAGAAATCCTCCCTCCTGGTCACTGGAAGGGCAAATGAGGTGCAGGGCTTCTTCCCCCCTCACCGCCGTCACTTCGTATGCTATTTGTGCAGGGAGGTTTTTTAGATCCTCCCGGTAAAACTCTACCGGGATGCCGGAAGGATCACGGTGCCCTTACAAACAACACATCTTGGCACTGTTTACCTTCTTTTGTGACTTGGCTGCCTGCAAAAGAGGACGGGACTGTTACAGAGGCCCAGACGCCACTCGCATGTATTCAGCTTTTGTCTTGCAGAGAGAGAACCTTCAGGATATTTTCAGTCTAAAGTTTTTGGGGGCTTTGGGTTGGTTTGGTTTTTAAATAGAAATATCATGCAGGGCATTCTTGTATGGTGAAGTTCTTTGCTGGTGAGATTAAATCCGACAGTCTGTGGAATTTGTGTGTTGTTTAAAAAAAAAAATTTAAAAAAAATCCTTTGTTCGTTGGCATAATGGAATCCGGTCTCTGAACAGTTCTAATTTGCAAACCAAGTACTTTGTAAATTATGAGAACCTGGTTATAACTTGGAGGCTGAATAAAATGGGTCATCTCATAAGTGAAAGATAAATATAGATGTAAAGCGGTGCCACAAACGTCTTTTAAACACGCACGCACGCACGCACAAAATAGATTTCAGAACTAGCTTGTTCTTGTATAGTTTATGGGTAAAGCAAGATTACACATACAGCCCTGCAGCCGATTCCCAGGACTGCTAAAGTGTGAAGAACAGGAGTGACATTCTAGTCTTCAATAAATCTCTATAAAAATGTTTATGAACCCTGCAATTTACTGTCTTTTAAATGCAAATTGAAAGGGGCATCATTGCAAGTGTAAAGGAGACCTGCAGTGGCCTAGAGGAATTGTAAAATGTTGCAAAAGGCTTCTGAAAATGTGTGATCTTAAATGGTTCCATTTTAAAAATGATTTCCCATTTATACTTCTGTGACAGCTTTGTTAATTTATTAAAGTGATCTCTCTGAATTGTAAGAAGGTGTTTATGAGCACTCGGCTTTGCAAAAGCCATTCACAGAAGCTTTCAAGGAGTTACATTTTAATTTGGCAGGCAGTGAAGTTTGGTAGGCAGATGGAAGTAGCGAGAAAGCCACTGTTGGTACAAAAACATAGAAAGAAATTCTTTTATGTGATAAAAGACTGGTAATGCAGCAGAAGGGGGTTCTTGTCTTTCCCTTCCCTGCACGCCAGAGTTTATATTCTGGGAAATTCCTGAAAAGCCGAAGCCAACATAACCCTTCGCTATGTGAAGTGTTCAGCTGCCTTCCGTCTAAGATCAAGAAAGACCAAATCCATCGCAGATGTAGAATCTCTTCTGGTACAGCCAAAATATTTTGGCTAAACCCTTCAGTTTGGGGACAGTTGTTTTTCCTGCAAGCAAACGAAGTCTCCGTAAATAAGACTTTGGAAAGGGGAGGAGACGGGAGTTTCCTTCATTTGTTTCCCACCCACGCCCCCTCTTCCAAGAACTCTAATGATTTTCTGGACGCCCCACTGTGTAACATAAAGTTGCTGAGTTGCGCCTCCGAAGGAAAAAAAAAATCTGTGTAACTTGGGTTGCTTCCCAACATGCTGCCCCTTTCTTTATGTAATGGCGTGAGCAATGCAGGGGTCACGTGATGTGTGTGCAGCCGTATCTTCCTCAGTAGATGTGTTGTATTAACATTGGCTTGCCTTTCGTCTTTCAGAATTTTACAAGGCTAAAGTTTTCAGTGGTTTTTTTCCTCCGCTGCTGATCTATATGTTGCATAGCCATTTGAAGGGACATCAGCAGCAGGTGCCACCTTAATAACATTTCTCTTGGTTTCCAAATCCTGGGGTTGCAGTTCTGTTAAGAGAGAGGTGTGGGTATGTAATTCCTGGCAGTCCTTGACTTAAATATGCTGCTTTGGCACTGACTTACGATCTAACTGTCATATATGGTTGTAGAGCTGGCTGTCAGGTTGCAAAGTCAGTGTAACATCTGCTGGTCTGGCCTTCTGCAGGTTCTCAGTATATACGTGCGGTTAAAGATTTTCTGAGCCAAAAATATGTAAATAAAGAAAGAGGAGGGGGACCTTTACATGCCTTTTCCCTTTCTACAGCGAAAATAATGTCTCCTGGTCCTATCACCTTCAAGGTTTTCCAACCGTCGATTAAATAGCAGTAGTTTACCTTTCAGTGTCACCCCTAACATGTCACTTACTTTTTTTGTTGTCATGCAAAACAGCTTAAAATACTGCACTTTTATGGCATCCATCTGGATATACTTTATCGACTGGATATTCAGCTGTGTATCTTCGTTGTTGTCGCTGTTGTTTGAATTGACGCTAATATGTAGGTGTCATTTTTGAAGAGATTAACAACGGATGATGTTGGCGCTCGCAAGAAAGTGAGCTGCTTACATCCCGTTAGAACACTTCCCACACACACTTTTGTTAAGCATTGTGTACGACACGCTTCCTGGTTTGGGGCTTGTATTTGAGGTAATGTGTCCGAGGGACAAATAGCCCTTTGGACGCAGGAATACAGCCACTCTGCTCTTGTTTCATGAATTAGCATATCACTTGTGATGTGAATGCTGTATGCATTCCCTCTTTTTTCGAAATGAACTGTACAACTTCAGGAAATATGCAGCATTGTGACTATACAAAATTACTGCACCAAGGGAAATCGTAGGCTGGGTTTTTTTGCGATCTGGGGTCCAAAGAGGGAAATGGAGGGTTTTGTTTTTTTGGTAATGTTCCATGTTCATTTGTTATCTGCCAATATTGGCTCATTGCTGAGAGCAGGCTTTGGAAGAGCTGAGCTAAGCTACAGGAAAAAGATGGCTTATCTGTCTGTCTATGCATTTCTAATGCACCCATTACCAATGCCATCTTGGCAACAAATGCAGACGTTTAGGAATTATACTATACGTGTCCGCAATCTTATAATACTGAGTTGGCAACTTCTGCAAAATGTAATGGTGCTGCGCCATGCAAAACCATCAGAAATCACATCCATGTTCCTTATACCAACACTTAGAAATGAACAAAGACTCACCTCTCGGCATAGAGAATTTCAATAACATAGAATCTAATGGCTTGTCATTATCCTTTCAAATGCAGGCACAATGGTCTGCCAAATGGCGACAGTGATTTGTTAACCATTATTGAACATTAACACACAGCTGCTAAATTCTACCCATAGCATAAGACTTAACTTCTGCATTTTAAGTAAAAGTGATGCAATCATCACTGAAGAGATACGAATATGACACATCTGGTTTGTGGTTATCAAATGCAAAAGCACCTGTTACTTTTACCGTGCCACAGTTAGCTTGTGACATGTTACACTACCGTCTGAGTGAACCGGCATATTTATGCACAGCAGGTATGTCAGATTCTTTTCACTTTACTAACCTGCATGGAACAAGACAAAAGACACTGAAGTGCCTGTAAATAGCTTGACAGAAGGTCCGATAGAGATCTTACAGAAACCGATCTTTACATACATGGAACAGACAATTTTCATTTGAACTTTTTCTCTGTTAATCTATTCTGGGGATACTTTTTTTTAAGAATAATTACTGTGACCCAGGCCTCCCTGCATAAGTATGTTTCAGAGTAGGTTAGTTCAGCTGAGATAAAAGTATGACTATATTCACTTGAATGCCATCTAAATGAAAAGGCCTATTTTTGCCAGTCAAAGAAAGCAAGGTACTTTTAACCAAATACACACATAACTCTTGTCCCATTTGTGAGACCAGCTCTAGGTTGAACGCTGACCAGGTACAGCTGGATTCCAGTTCTGCAAAAGCTCTCAGGGCTAAAAATAAATGGTAAGGATGATTCAAACTTGCAAGGTCATGGGGGGGGGTTTCCACTCAAAGATGGTGTGCAGATGTCATTAAGAGATTCTCTGCAAATGTATTTGTGTTGTGTAATCCATCCATTATGGGACAACCATAGATTTTAATCTATGCAAAGTAAACAATCTACTTTAAAGATATTGCCATGTTGAGAAATCATAGAATCAAAAAATTAAGGTTGGAAGGGGCCTCAAGGAGGCTATCTAGTCCAACCCCTTGCTCAAACCAGGACCATCCCTAACTAGATCATCCCAGCCAGGGCTTTGTCTAGCCAGGTCTTAAAAACCTCCAAGGATGGAGCTTCCACCACCGCTCTGGGTAACCTGTTCCCGTGCTTTACTACCCTCCTCATTAGAAAGTTTTTCCCAATATCTAACCTAAACTTCCTTTGCTTCAACTTGAGCCCATTGCTCCTTGTTCTGTCATCTTTCACCACTTGGAACAGTCCAGCTCCGGCCTCTTTTGAACCTCCCTTCAGGGAGTTGAAGGTTTCTATTAAATCTCCTCTCAGTCTTTTCTAAATTAAAAAAACACAGTTCCCTCAGCAAGTCCTCAGACATCATGTCCCCCACCCCACTAACTTTTTTGTTGCCCTCCGCTGGACTCTCTCCAGTTGGACTATATCCTTTCTGTAGTGGGGGGCCCAAAACTGGTCCCAGTCCTCCAGGTATGGCCTCACTTCCTTCAGTCCGCTGGCAGTGCTCCTACTAATGCTGCCCAGTATGCCGTTAGCCTTGTTTCCAAAAGGTAGAGACTCTTCTGATAGGTTGGAGGAGATGGCTTGGTGGCTTAAGCATTAGGATTGAATTACTAGCCAAACACTTTGGAGCCATGCTTTCAAATCCCACTAGAGTTTTAAACAAGTTTTTTAAATTTTTGGCGATATCTTTTACTGGACCAACTTGAATGTTGGGAGAGATATTAGCTAAACTTTCAGGCACCAAATGCCCACCTTCAGGTATGAAGAATCTTTGAACTGGAATTTCAATGTAGCTGGGTTTTTACCATTAGGTTGGTTACTTGAAATCCAAGGACTTGTTTGTTTTCCATGGATATATATGGATTCCTGGCTCCTTACGTAAATTAAGCTGTGGGGGATGAGGTTGCTCCTCAGCCCTGAACCAGGATTTCCCCTTCTTCCAAAATTTTGCAGTGCATTGTGCATCGTTGCTTCCCTGGCTGCCATCCTACACCTCAGAAGTGACCGTATTCTGGTTTGAAAGTCAGCTCTGTGTGTATTTTATAAAACACTTTAGGATCCTTTGGGATGATAAGTATTTTATAAATATATTTCCCGGGGGAAATAATGGAAATCTCAGTACTGGGAGCATATCACACCTTTAAAGCTAGATTTGACAAAACACTAGAAAATGAAGGAAACAATCCTGAACTGGCATTAGGATAAGCCAAATGATCTAACAGATCTTTGCCACCTCTAATGTTTATGGCCCCATGGTTTTGTTTGTTGCTTTGGGAAAAAAAAGGGCAAGGAGTGCAGAATCCATAGAAATCTGAAATATCCCTTAGCAACACTGTGGCTTGTATTAATATATCTGTTAGCAAAACACTGTGGTTTGCTTACTGGCTGATTTATTTTTAGGTACTTTAGAATATTTCTATTAGTGATGTCTTTGAGTTACTTTAGGTGCTTCTATAGATTTGTAGCCAAACACACCATGTAACCTGAGTGTGTTATGTGAAGCCAGGTATTTGGTGCCAAGCAAAATTTGAATGTGCAGCTTCTGTTTTCAGCAATTATATAGTGTGTAATACACAGTAGAGAAATTAAATAGAAGTGCATTTTGCCCTCAGGGATTACTCTAGCTGTTGGATTTATTTTAAACAAGTTGTGCCCCTCATGCAGTAAAGTTCCTATAATAAATCATGTATGTTATAAACTACAGTATATTGCATAAAAATAAGAGAAATGTTTAGCAAAAACAAACGGTAGAAGTGACGGTCTGATATAACAAGAAAGCATGCTTGGAGGAAGGTGGCTATAGAATAGGTTAAAAGTCTAACTAACAGACGGCATCCTAGTGACTTCACTGCAATAAACTACTCGTGTAATAAATGTCATGGGTGTCACTGAGTAACAGAAACTCTATCTAAACTGATTCTCAGTTTGCTTACATTAACAGTGATCTTTTATTTGAGTAGCAAAATTATTTTAAAAAAAAGTCAAGAATGTTTGTGCAGGGAGATATGAAAAAATAGAGTTGTCATTTTTAAGATGTGTGGAAAAAAGGCCATCTACTTATGCCTGGATTCATGTTCCTGTAAGTCCAGTCATTAGCCAAGTTACAGTATCACCAGGTTATTGCCAAAATATTAATTAATGTATTCACTTGAATTCAGGATGAAGTTTTTCCCCCGCAGTTACCATGGGGTCGGGGGGAACCACTTATCTTTACAAGATGATGAGATGGGGAGGAGGGAGGCAGGTGGCTGCTGTGGCTCTGACTCCAGCCCCGACCCAGGTTTGGGTCATAGCCACAGCAGCCACCTGCCCCCTCTGCTTGCTCCCCTGCCACCTCTGCCCCCCTTTCTGCCTCCGTAGCTTCTTCCCCTCTCCCTGCCTGTCTTTTACAGCTGTTGTTCCACATCCCCACTGCGTACTATCAATTGTGGCTCTGGCCCCATTTTGGCTTGGATCCAGAATAGGGCCAGAACTGCACCTGGTGGTAAGTGATGGCAGGTGGTGGGGGGAAAGGCTTTAGGGTAGTAAGCAGGGGGCAGAGGCTGGGGGCACAGGAACCACAGGGGGCAGGTGCTGGGGGACACAGGCATTGGACGGGCAGGCATCAGGGGGGCAAGTGGAGGGGGCAAGGGGCAAGTAACTGGCATGCCCTCTTCCACCTGCCCTTACCTACTTTACAACTGCTACTTTCCCTGTTTGAAGACAACCCTCCAATAAAGTATAGAAAATTATAACAAACTAGCCAATTGCCTATCAAGAATGACAGATTTCAAACGAGTTTTTACATGACCAGCCCCGAGGGGTGAGCAGGGGAGAGGGGGAGGGGCAGGGTTGATGCTGCCTCCTTCTCCAGCCTCTGGCACGGGGGCTCCTTCTCTCCACCTGCCGCCTCCTCCTCCCCTGAGCAGTGGGGCTTCCCCCTGCCTCCGTGTCTCCCCTCCCCTCCCCGCTCACCTCCCTCACTCCTTACCTGCTGCCTCCCCATCCCTGCCTCCCCTGCCTGCCAGCTGTCGGTGTTGTAATAAAATTTGCGGGGTGCATATGCTCATTGGGCACCCTGCCCCGCCAGGTACAGGGGGCCATTGGGCCGGGTGGCTGGGGGGCACTGCCACTGTGACCCCCCCATTTGCCTCCCCCCGCTCCATGCTTACCCGGGCCCACACAGCCAGTTGCCACCCTCTCGGCAGGACAGGCGCAGTTGACAAAGAGCATTATGGACAGGCAGACACCGATAGACAGACGAAGCCCTTATGTATAATTTATAAATTTTCCATGTCCAGAATCTAGTACTTGTCTTAAATTCAAAGTAATCTTGGATTAGGGTCAATATGGTATGTAACAAATAGAAGTTTTACCTGAGTACTGAGTGCATAATTTAGCCCTTTGATTTTCGTGGCCCTTTGGTTTTGGGATTTTGGTAGTGTTGTTGTTTTAATGTTCTAGCAGACTCGTCATTCTGCGTTCTTATATATGATGTAAGGAAATGACAGCTACAGTGAATCAGGTTGCATCACTGTATAATTGTTTCCAAAATAACTTTGGTCTCAAGATTTTTGTATTTTTTTTTCAAAAAGGCATGACTCAATGAGATTCTGTTTATAACACTGGAACGCTTTCAGTTTTGTAAATTCAAAGGAAAAAACCCTTCCAGATCTTGAAAATGCATAAACTTTGGAATACTGTTATAATATGGTAGGTAGGAAATTTTTAAGATGAACAAAAAATTCCTAAGAATTTGGCAATTTTCAGTAACATTTTTTTTTTGAATAATCTGCTACTCATTCCTGAACTTTCACTTTCTCTCCTTTCTCTTGCTTAGCTTGCATACACATCTGATGTATAAACGCACAGTTTACCTCAGTTTCTTCTAGGGCTCCACACTGACTAGGTTCTTTCCTTGAATCAGCCATTGACTTTGTCACCTGGTCTTGAGCACTGATCTCTGAGTCCTTCAGCTGTTTCCAGACAGAAGACTTACCAAGCCTACCAATAGCATTCTCAAACATTATTCACTGCTTTTCATAGGCTGCTGCTTAAACCAGAAGTAGTGTAGGTAGGCCTGTTCAGCATGGGACTAATTAGCATAGGATGGACTAATTGACACAGTCATGAATGTGGCTGGTAGGCTTCCAGTTTAGAAAACAGTCTGTGGAGTAGCATGACATGTCTGAGGGCACTTTTGCTGGCCACAGTAAGTTTTCTGTGGGCCTCTGTATCTCCATTTGGATTAAAAAAAACCCATGGTGATAACAATGCATACCCACTTTTGTAAAGTGTTTTGACATCTGTCAGAGAAAGGCTAGTGATAAGTATTATTAGGGATGTAGTAGTTCTCAAATCAACCTCAATATTTTAGCATGAGAGTTGGCAATATACAGTGGCGGAAAGGTTATGCTATCAACCCTGATAAAGCAAGCTCTAATGGGCTGCGTTATTCACTTGGGCTAAGTACAGACATTCAAAAAGCCCGAGGCTGAATTGATTCAGTCTTTGCAGGTGACTCTAAACTGCACAGATTAAATTGAAACAGAAGTGAACAAACATTTACGTTTGATTCAGGAAATGCAGCCACATGCCTGCCACCATGGACTGTGTGTTCGCTTCCTCCTCCTGCTGCCCCTAAGGTCTCTGGGATTTGCAGTCCACAGTCACGGCAACAGGACTCTGTAGGGTTGCTCATCAGTTCTTCTTTCTACTTCCAGGTGCCTCGGGATTTATAGTCCACAGTTGCAAACAGCAATAAGTTTGAGCAGGGGAAAGTGTTTAACGCTCTCCCCTCTGGCCCCAGACCTCAGCCGGGGTTTGCTTGGAAGGGACAGTCCCTTCCCCTCGCCTCCTTGCAGACTAGGCTGCATCCCCAGCTGGGCTTGCCCTCCCACACCCTTGTCAGCCAGCTCTGACTGCTCTAGCTAGGGAGCACAGGGGCAGGTCCAGCCCTGTTCTCTGGAGCAGACAGCCCAGCCCAGCCCAGCATAGGGCTTCAAAGTATGTTAGGATGCTGGGGGACTGTGATTTAACTTGAACCAGGAAGGGGTCTGGGACAGAAGTTGCATAAACTGGTTTGACCCAAATCAGTTAAGTCTGACATTGCATTCAACCAGGTTTATCTTAAACCTTAGTTTTCCCTGAGGTGTGCCATGTATCCATAAGAAGGTCATAAGACCTTTTTTAAACAAGACTACAGTAACTCTACATTTATAGGACAATGACCTTTATGGTCAGAAAATAAAGTATTTGCACTATTCAGAATTATGTGTATTAAAAATAGTGATGTTCTAGTATATAAATTCTTGAGTCTTTATTTTTTT
This sequence comes from Crocodylus siamensis, assembly GCF_052110815.1. Classification (NCBI taxonomy): domain Eukaryota; kingdom Metazoa; phylum Chordata; order Crocodylia; family Crocodylidae; genus Crocodylus; species Crocodylus siamensis. Next base: position 9,254,694 of record NC_143403.1, on the reverse strand, counting down.
TCTCCTTAAGTACAGTGGATCTGTTATCAGTCTGTTTCTATTTTAGTTCTGCTACAACAGAATAGTGATGAATAGGCAGTAAAATTATACCTTAAAGTCATAGTATTGCTTTCAAAAGGTGTTTTTCAAAGATCATAAAAATTTAATAAACACAAATGGATAATGCTAATGATCTTGAGATTTTTTTTCTCCAAAGCTGAGTAGAATCTCTTTTTCCTCATCTTTTTAATTCATTGCCGTATTAGAGGACAAAAGCAGATTTTGCAAGGTTGCTTGCTACATATTCTAGATCTTGTTGACATAAGGGCCCAAGCAGGGTTCTACCTAGCCATCAGTGAACATCTACTCACGTGCTGAAAAATTTCTCCTCCCATGCGATTAAATAAGGACAAAAGAAAGGAAGACTCAAGAGTGTCTCTGCACAGTCGCATACAGCATGATGAACGTGTACGCTAAACACTGTGATGAAAGTAGATCACACACATCGGACCAGTCATCCATGGCAGTGACATTTAATAAGGAAAGAGTGATTGTCCTGAACAAATTCAGCACGGGCATTAAATAAATGCCTCCCTTCCACACACCCATTACCTCCACCAAGACTGCTCCATTTTTATTAACTTTGCTTTTGCAGCAGGGGATCTCTATGGAAGCATTTGGATATATTATATCGTTAAATACATCAGAAAAATGACTGCCTCTGTAAAACTGCATTAACTATTACAAATCACTGTTAAGTCAAATAAACTTAACACAGGATGAAACCGGCAGCCATGCTAAATAAAGTCAATCCCTTAGTATTGTTTTTAAAGAAATGTTCACTGTAACTTTGGCAATTAATACGTGCTGGTATTAAACTTCTAAAACACTCTGCAGTACTCGAAAGTGTGGGGTATGATGTTGGTCACTTGTTTTGCTTTCAGTGATGCTGTGCTCACCCAAGGTCAGGTCCCACATTGATAGCCTCATGACAGGCTTCCTCCTTAGTGCCTTCTCAGTGTGTGCCAACTCTGAACAAGACTACAGCCGTTTCCTGGTTGCAGTCCACAACCTCTGGCAACGAGTAAGGCTGGGCATTAAAGCAGGTGCATTGTTTCTGGTAATGAGTTTACCAATCCATAAAGAGAGGACTGGACTGAAAGGCCATAAGGCCTCTGAATAGCCATCAGAGTTGGTTTTGCTTGGTCCTGAGTTGGCCAAGAAGTCTTTTTTCCCCTCGGTTATTTCATTGCTGTTGGATTCTGAAAGGAAACACTATAGCCTGTATACAATGTGGGCGGGAGAACTGGAAAATACTCCCCAGTTGCTGGAAGAAAATGCGTATTCCCCAGAAGGAAAAGGAACTTCCCCGTACAAAAGATAATACCCCTTCCCTCACCCTTTTTAAAAATCTGAAACAAATTACCCTAACTCTCAACAGTGTTCATTCAAAGTGCAATGCAGTCTTGTGGCATTGTGAAACAGGAATTGGAATAATTTCTGGCCCTTCAATTTGTTGCGAGTCCTGCTATTTCTGACCCATGTAAAAAGCTGTGGTATATTATGTATGTGCAGCTCTAGAAACTCTTTGGCCTTCTCTACAAGAGCCGTTTCTCCTCTTTTTTCCTCTCTTCTCTCTCCTACACAAACTGCAGCCCCATGTGGGAAAATGCACATCTTCGAGGAGTATAGCAAGGGCATTCTGAAAAACCAGGCAGTCCATTTGCATATTATCATAAACTTTTCTATTTTTTTCATTTGTGCTGTGATGTTTTCCATTCATAACCTAAGTGGTAAAGGCTTTCAGTTGCGATTGGGCCCAGTCCTCAATGGACAAGAATTGAACGCGTCACGTGGCACGGATTAATCTAAAAAAGTTGTCTTTCAAAACATATCTAAAAACATATGGGAGTTATTGGAAGCAAAGCAATTGCAAGTTCATTTGTTATCTCAATGCGCTCATTCCTTATGATTTCAGTTGTATAATAGATGTGGAACTGTTTGCAGGTTGTTTGCAGTCGTATATTTTTCATTTGGTTTCCCAGACTAAAGACACGAAAGGCTGAACAATATCATCCCCTGTGAGGAATGGATGATGTTACACAATCTGTAGGGGTTTTTTTCCTTCTCATTCTTGTGTCAGATGGCATGTGATATGCTTTTCAGGCAGTAATTTAGAGGCTGTCAATTCTACAGAAGCCACTGGGGACCAAGTGATCATCTGACTTGCCTCACTTAGCAGTTGGGGTTCTTAGCTGGCAAAGAAGGAGGTCTGTATCTGAGAAAGTATTGCCAGGTTTAGTGAATCACTGGGCTATGTCAGGTTTGAAAGATTTTCAACATCTTCCTTAGAAGTCCTTTACTGGTGATTGCCCTGTAATGGCCAGTTACATTAGTTACTCCTGCAGTGGATTTATAAAGTGTTATTTTTACACAAAAAGATTTTTTATCATGCAGCAGCTCTGGATTCACAGATCATCAAAGCATATTTTCTATTGCCTCAGCACTTCTCAAAGGGGGTGAAATGTTCACACATTTGTTTCCTGCAGTTTCCAGTTTTATGTGTATTTTCTTGCACTTCCGGGTTATTTGCATTATCCCCAGCCACTCGCCACATTAGACGAGCAGTATGCTTTTACAATAATTTTGTAAATCAGAAAACTAATCTCATCTAAATATGTTGTTTTCTCTATATACAACCATGTTGTCTACCTTGCAAAAAGATGCCAACAGTCTCCTTATAACTTGTAGGTGCATTTTGAAGGAAACATTTCACTAATTTATATATATCAAAAAAAGAGAAATCTATTAGCAGTGGTGGCTATGCTAAACATGGACCGTGTATATTATCATATACCTTCAGGAACTTGTGGTTGCCAGACTCCACAAGGTTTGGTTGGAAGAACTTTACTTTCAGATGAGGTAGGCAGTTAGTGAGGACACAACCACCAGAGCTCTGCAAGATGTGTAGGAACAGCAGTTTCTTTCTTGAAACTAAGGGAGTACTGTAATCTTACAGTCCCATCCCTGATGGAGCTACTAACTTGTAATTCTGAAACCTGACATTACAGTGATGCTGACAGTGGTATGCTGTCAATGAGTTGTCTATTACTTCCTTCCTTTCACCATGTTCTCTTATTAAATTCCTAGCGAGTGAACTTCCCATATAGCCCCTCATGTTGCATATTGGCCACAGTAGAGCTCCCCTGCCTGTAGGCGCAGCGGCTACAGACAAGAGATCTTCTTCTGTATTCAGCTCTATTCCTAAATAAGAAGGAGCATTCAGATTGCACTGGGAAAAAGGCCACTGATTACTCACATGCACCGATCCAGGGGCCCCAAATCTTCCATGTATAGCACAGAGGGCAACAGGCAGTGTTTGGGCCCAGAAACTCGAATTGTAGCTTTTGCCATTGTAGCACTTCAAAACATGGGTGAATTGGAGAAAGGGTGTGAATTCACTCCCCTACACAAACTGTCATTACTTGTACCATGTGTGGGTGGAGTGTACATTTTCCCCAAGTTGCAAATCCAGACCATTTTTCATACTCTTAACAGACGTCTCTTGCAGGGAAATGAGCATGGGAAACCAGTAGTAGAATGGCAGTGTCTACTCGTAATTATAACTCTGCATAGCAATAGCCTTTACACAATTAGAGAAGTGGGCTGATTATCATGTTACCTACATTTATTTTTTAATGCTCGGGCTACTTCAATATGCATTACCACTGCCTTTGTAGGCTGCTGTAGGCAGTTGAGGGGAGCTGACAATTCAAGGTTTTTTTTGTTAGGAATGTCTAGTGCAAAATATTTATTGCACACTCTGTGATGGCTTCTGTTTAAGAAGAATAAATATGGAAAAGCAGAAACCTAGCTTGATATATCATCCCCCTCCCATCTCATTTGACACACCATTGAGACTGCTTTACTGGTAGATGGGATGTGTTTCATTACCGTGTAGTCTTTAGAGTGGTATTTGAGGCAGTTCAGATGTTTCACTACCTTTTTATTTATTTTTAAAGCGTGTCAAAACCCCCATATTTTTCACATATTTCATTACCTTTTATTTTTTAAAAGGGTGTCAAAAATCCCATATTTTCCACACGCAGTCTAAACCTATGGCCCATGGTGGCCTGCCATATCTCTGTGTCTTATCTGTCAACTGTGCCGAGGCTGACATGATGTACTTCAGTAATGCTGATGATTTAAGACAGGAACAACCATCCATTAAAGGTGGAACTGAGCTACAGGGATTAGCATTTTAAGTCAGGCCTTGAGACAGACCAAAGGCAGGCTGTAGCTTAAAAATACCGAGGGAAACCATGGGAGCTGAATGCCCAAATAGCAGGTGCCATGCCGCAGCAAACAAGCTTACAACCTGATTCTTCAAAAGTTATCGAGGGAGTCCTGCCTCACTATTTCCTGGATGAACGGATAATGTACAGAGAATAGCAGCTGTGCAAAGGAAAATAACGACCTGCTACTCAAGCTCCTGTTGTCATTAAATAGTTTTGAGGCTCCGGTGCCCCGGTATCATAACTGAACTGAAACATAAGTTTCCCCCTGTTGGAATATAAAATTCCACCATTTTTTAGGAAGAGCATACAGGAGAGACCGCTCCTTTCCTTACAGTGACATGGTTTCCCATGAAATCTTTGTTACAAAAATTAATTATTTTACAGATGAGGCTACACGTGGCCACCATAGTTTAAATATCAGACAAAAACAGCTCTTCGAATTTGTTTGTCATTACGTATTATCTGAGCCATTATGATAAAACAGGCCTTAAAGGTGTGACAGATTTTATACTAGCATCCACTAGTGACCTATATGTAATTTCTGTTCCTTTTGTAATGTATGGGGGGCTTCAAGGGCCTCTCACCCTTCCCCAGCCCCTTCTGCCTAGCGTGCTTGCAGGCACAGCCGGGCAGTCTCATGGAATACAGGGCATGCTGGGAATCATACGTCTCTAAACCGGCAGTGGAGTTTGCTGCTGCCTTTCACCGTTTTTTTTGGCAAAGCCCATGTCCATAGGGCAAAAAGAGTGCTGGATTTGACAGCAAAGAATGGGGGTCTCTTCTTTCCCCAGCAAACTTTACTGCTACTCTACCAAACTATCATTCCCAGACTGCCTGGTGCTCTATGACACATACTGCCTGAGCCAGCAATATATGCCAGAGGCAAGCAATGAGGCAGGAAGAAACATTTAATCAATCGGATCAATCAATCTGCAGTAGGCCTGGGGTGAGGCACCCCCCTGCCAAAGCCATCATGGTGCTTTCCCTTCCATACCTGGAGCACCTCTCCTGGTCGCCCACCCTGCTTACGGTACTGATCATACTATTGTTTAAGCTGCTAGTATAAGTAATATTTCTTGCTTTTTCTATGTCATGCAGTAACCTTTAAAAAGGTAGTTGTGATTTGAAAACACCCATTACATGCAAGCTGTATATTTGTTTGGAATTGAATATCCCCATTGAAACGCTTGACTTGGGCTTTCTGTTCACTTTGTACTTGCATTGGGACTCATCTGTTTGTTTCATTTGAACGCAAAAGGCAAAATATAAGAAGCTGAAAGGAAAACATGGGAAGTCTACAGAATGAAAATCTTCTTCGTCCGAGGCCCCTGACTGTTCAGTTCAGGGGAACCGACAAAAACCGGCATTGCTGGACGTGAAAGGTCAGCGATGATTTTAAGCGACTGATTGTCACCAGAGACAAACATGTCTTACAGCTAGGAAAGGCCCTGAGATATCTCACTTAGAACGAGGCCACCTGATTCCTATCGTTATTCCTCCTCTGCACTAGCAACATGTGTTAGCCTCTTGAGCGATGATACAGTGGAGCTCTATGAAAGACGCACGGAATCCCGTTTTTCCAGCAATATATAACTTTAATCTCTAAATCGATCAGGTTTATTTTTGAAATTTGAGCTGTTAAAAACACATCACAACGGAACGGAGGGAGAAGCCGCAAGATGGTTATCAAAACGATACGCTGTTATGTTCCATTATCTCAGAACCTGCCAGAGGTAGAAACACTGAGACATACAAGTGACCAAGTCAGTTCAGGAGAAGGAAGCTGTTCCAAGTATTGGTTGTGTGCTCAAGTTCAGAAAGAAAAAGTGTCAGTTTCTGGAAAAAAAAAGTTTATTTATAGCCTGTGCTGCACTGAATGACTATTTTTATACAAGCTAGCCTTGCAAAAAATGAAAATATTTTACTTTTGGAAGTAAGTTGATATTTCACCAGTCCAACTGAAAAATCTTTATTTTTGCCAACTCATCTTGTTTTCAGAAACCTTCAAAGACCTGACGTTCAAAGGTGTTGAGTACATTGAGATGTTATTTCTCAAAAGACCCCCTGATTTTATTCAGTGAGCAGAGTAAAGTGGGTATTCCTATACTTGTCCTTGGAGAGACCACCAGGTATGGGATGTTACAGATAGGCTCATAAACATTCATTAGCAAAACCCGGTATGGCGGGAACTGGAGAAGAAAGATGAAAAACATCCCCAAACCCAGAAATAATTTAAGAAAAAGAAGAAAGAAGTCCAACCCTACCAGTAAATGCCACTTTGCTCAAAAGACATTATTAAATGTAACAACTTGCAAGAGTCAGGTTTTTAACCTCTCCATACCAGAAAATAAGGTTGTGGCCCTTCATTTCTCATATTATGCTGCCAATAGTTTTTTAATGTGTGTTCCAATATCACACAGTATTTAACATCAAGAAAAAAACGCCCCAAATGGTACAAAAAAGTAATAAAGAATGCATTTTTTAAAAAAATGTATTGTTGTATACTTTCATATAAATGTTACATTGCTATATCTTTGGGGGAAGTAGCCTGCCCTTTAAACTTTTAGGCATTTATGGCCTTAATTATGCTTTTCACCAAGATTTTGCATATTTAATATTCCCTTTTAGAGCTTTCAAGAATCTCAATTATTAATTCCATCGAGGATTTATAGGTCCTCTGAATATCCCTTAAGTATAGAGATTGTAGACTCATCAAATACTGTTTTCTTCCTTTAAATTTTTGCGATTTCTGTATCAAATAATTTTCTGCAGTTTCAGAATTAAAAATGGCATATTATTTATCATTTCACCCTTCCCCCAAATTTCTCTGTAATCTTTCTCAAGCCCTGTTTTTTGATGCTGTTGTAAACTGCTGACAAGTGGTGAGCAATTCACAAAAGCAGGTGGTTATTTTTGATATTGCATAGCCAAAAAATAGCATCCCTCCTAAAGATACTATTTATAAAATTGAACAGCTTTAAATGAACAGTGTTAACCAGAAGTCTATAAATAAGTAATAGGGTCTAATTTTCTGTTATTACAGCCATTGTTTAAAAATGCATGTCTACCCAGGACATTGTAATGATTTTGTATTACTTAGGAAAACTTTTACAGTTCATTTTTTTCCCCTCAATTGTTTCATTACTTCTTCATTAGATTCACTCTCCTCCAGTGTTTTTGTAGGACTTCTGAAAACCAATCTGACAATTTTTTTTTAATTACCCGTGAGACTACCAACGCTTTAGGTACTTTTTATGCCCCTTTCTTCAAATGCTCTCACCATGTTATGCTTTGGCATCCATAGCAAAACCCATTAGCTGTGACAGGTTAAGATGCCTCTGCAGACTTCACCACAAAGGAACTGAATCGGTGCCAACCATTATTCCCTACAACATGCTGCACCCTGTAGCCGAAGAAGGCCAAATCTATAACTCTCCTCTTAGGTTTACTGTCCTGTGGGGGCAGCTGCTCTGAAGAATATTCTCAGTTGCCTAGTACAGTATTTTTTTAGTCCTCGGTATGCTATGGTTTCAGTTCATTAAACCATAGGCAACAAGGGCATTCTTCAGACATTCAGTAGCTCTTTTACCTGGGGTGCATGTATAATTGTTATGGGCTTAGAAAGTGCTTGTAGATGAAAGACACTGTACACTAGTTTAAATTAAAATCCATTGATTGTGGAAATTCCACAATCAATACACACCAACCTGTGCTTTCTGCCTCTCTCTATAGTGCTGACCATGTGCTAAGCAGTCCCCTCTCCAGTGTTACAGTCAGTCTCCCAATCCTCCACTGACCTCTTGCCAGGCATTACCATTTCGAACATGGCAAGACTCTAACTCCGTATCAAAGATATGTTAGAGGATTCTGCCCACACAACTTCCGTTAATGTCATTGTCACTAATGAATGCAACGTAGATCCTTGAATTTAGATAGACATTGATTAGGGGTATGCAAAGCAGGCCGTATTCGATTCAGATTTGGATGCGGTCTGATTCGGGGGACAGTGATTCAATTCATTGATTTGGATTGCTGTCCCAATTCAGTTGGGCTGAATCTGAAGATTCGATTCTGATTCGGACAATCAGCAATTCGGCCATAGACACAGCTTTAAACGATTTTTCTACATACCTCGAGGTACCAGGCATGGCTCGGGAACGCTAAGATGGTGGGGTGGATGAAGCGTCCCACAGAAGCACGGGGGGGCCCCCTGTGTGCTTGGCGGCAGACCTGGAAGTGGAACCCCCCCACCCCCGCATGGCGATTGGTTGCTGTGGGGGGACCCAGACCCAGGAGGCACCAGTCAATGCCCAGATGAGCATAACCATCTGGTGCGGGCAGGGCTTTTCCCCACTCTATCAGTGTTAACTGAGAAGAAGCTTCCAGGTTCTGGAGCGGGCAACATTGCAGTTTTTGTTTAATAATCATACTACAAAAGGTGGCCAGTGGTGTTCCTCAAAGCTCAGTACTCAGACCAGTGCGTTTCAACATTTTCATCAGTGATTTGGATACAGGTGTGAAACGCGTACTGGCAAAGTTCGCGGATGATATCAAGTAATGTGGGAGTGTGGTCACTCTGGAAGACAGGTTGAGGATACAGGCTAACCTGCACAGGCTTGTAAAGTGGGTGGATCTAAACCTGGTGATGTTTAACACCGAGAAATGTAAAGTGCTCCATCTGGGGGAAAAATAACCCACAACATTACAGGTTCAGTGGTGCTACATTAGCCAGCACCACAACCGACAGAGACCTGGGGGTCACTATCGTAAAATGAACATGAGCAACCAGTGCAATGCTATAGCCAACAAAGTGAACAACATTCTGGCATGCATCAACCGATGCATCACAAGCAAAACTAAGGATGGCATCCTCCCACTCTACTCAGCATTGGTGCGGCCACAGCTGGAGTACTGCATCCAGTTCTGGGTGCTGCAATTCAAAAGAGATCTGGAGAAGCTGGAATGAGTCCAAAGGAGGGCCCCAGGAATGATTAGAGGTCTGGAGAACAGACCATACAAGGAGAGCCTGAAAGACTTGGGGCTGTTCATCCTGAGAAGAGAAGACACAGACGGGACTTCGGGGCAGCCGTTAAGTATATAAGGGGCAAACATCAGGGGCTTGGAGAACGCCTGTTCATCTAGGCGCCCCTTAGCCACCAAGGGTAAGACCAGGAATAATGGCCATAAATTGATCGAGGATCACTTCAGATGAGACATTAGGAAAAACTTCTTTATGGTTTGTGTGTCCAGAGTCTGGAACAGACTTCCCCCAGAGGTGGGAGTGTCACCTTCGCTGAGGCTTTTCAAAAGATGACTGAATGCACACCTCGCTGGGGTCATCTAACCATCACAGTCTTTCTTGTCTTGAGCAGAGGGGCTGGACCTGGTGATCACTGAGGTCCCTTCTAGCCCCTAACTTCCATGAATCTATGAACCTAATACTTTGGCACCTTAAACATTTTATTAAAATGAGGCATGTCTCTTCCTTGCACTGCATTCCCCCTGATCCTAAAGTGTCCCCCTGGAAGGGGCTGGGCAGCGAAAGAGAGGAAGGGGGATGATGCCCAGGCAGCCTGGGTTGTAGGCAGTGATGCCTATGAGGCAGAGGAGCCTATAGCAAGAGATCCCTGGCCCTGTGCCAGCGTGTGGGCACTCAGAGCCCTCTGGCCCTACTCATCTGGGCAGGGCTCCTAGTCCACATGGCTAAGGAGGCAGTCAGCCAGGGCTTCATGGATCTGGGCAGCATGCTACTCTGTGGGGCTGGGGCCACACACATCAGTGGAGGGCTTGCCCTCTCTCCATCCCTGTCCTGTGTGTGCTTGCGGGACCAGGCCCAGTCCATAGTTGAAGTGCTCCTTCCAGTGGTCCCAAAGGGCCTCATGAGTCAGGCCAAGAGGGGGTAGGCCAGGTCCCCGATGAGGATTGGGGGTGATGATATCACTGATAAAAAATCAGGAACTTCAGGAGTGTAGCACCTGCTCTCCATCACCCTGAGGAACAGGGTGCAAGAGTGGGCATCGTCCTCATTGGCTGCATGAAAGTTGGTAGCCCAGTCATGCCCCAGACGCCTGAGTGCTTTGTGTGTATGTGTATGGGGCATGCAGGTGGGCACCCGTGATGTCCCTGCCAGTCAACTGGGGTGGCTTGGCCATTCAGGATTTTTTTTCAGTGGCAGCTTGTAGGATGTTCTTGCTGTTTCTGGTTTTGTGATGGGGGCACGGGGTGGACAATTTTTAGGAATCTTTGGGTAAAAGATTTCCAGTAAACGCAGGGGATGGATTTGATGGCCCGAGAGGCCAGCGTTCCTTAGAGAGAAGGAACTGGCTTTTTATCACTGTCAGTTAGGAGTGGAGATGGCCAATGTCTTCATAAGTCTCACGCTGGAAATTTCATCCAGAATACGTTATCACTGAAAAATCAAACATGACTGGTGGACTGAGGGCAGTGTTACCTTTCAAAAATGTTAGGGGAAAGCAAACAAACATAAATATGAGAGATACATTTGTATTTCACAGATAATTCACCCAAAGTACCTTAATTCTCCCCTCTGCTGGAGGGTGTCAGCCTACCACATTAAATTCTTTGCAAGTAGGCAACTGTGTGGCGCAGAACATTGTTCTTATAATTTCTTTGTGCACGAACAAAAAAGTTCTGGCCTACCAATGTAAAGCCAGTATCTCTTCCTGAATTTTAAGTGAGAGTGCAAAATTACATCACAATTGGAAATTCAGATGCAAGCTTGACTGGAAACAAATACGACCAGTGAATACAGATGAATGTGTTTATTTATACTTCATATAGGGCTTTTCATTTGTATGCCCAAGGACCTTTCGAAATGTGCCTAGCGTTACTATCTCCACCTTGAAGAGGGGAAAGCCAAGGCACTTATTTAATAACTGTTACAAGGTCTAACAATGGTCACTCTCCCGCCGTGTTTTTCAACCTCTTTTTCATTTGCAGACCGATAACAAATTTTGAAGGGAGGTGCAGGTCCCTTTGAATTGTAAGTTTGGGTATCACGTACTTTTGATTGATCATAGTCATCTTTTGCAGACCTCATAGTCATAGTCTGCAGACTGCCGGGACTGCACAAACCACAGGTTGAAAAACCGCTGCTCTACACCAGGGTGGCAGCATATCCAAGCAAAAACCAGCCCAAGCAATGCCATATCTGCACCCATAGGCTACACTCCCAGTCTGAAAGTTCACCGGTGACACTGCCCATCTTTCTGGAACCGGTCTTGAGCCGTGGCCTCCAGTGTCCATGGCAGGGCAAAAAGCAGAGTCTGGGATTCCTGAATTGCAATTTTGTGCCTTTATCCTCTGGGCCATGTTTCTTTTCAAGCCTCTTGTTTTCAACACCCCTGTTTCAGTGGATGTCTGCGTATTTCCCAGCTGGGGATATCCATTTAAAAATGACAGGTGGGTCTGTAATGGCACAGATTTTGTTCACGATTTTATTTGACTTTATGAAGCGTGCCAAGCTACATGCACAGGCCTTTGTCCTTCTGCCTCCACCCACTCCTGCTTGAACCCTGTGCCTTTAGTTGAAAATTCGGGGTGACTCCCTCTAGTTGTCTCTGCCCATAACAATGCCAGCTGCTGCAAAAAAGATGTGATCTCAATCAATTCTAGAAAACATGAGATGTGTCACTTTTTTTTTCCAGTGTGCTCCTTCCCCTGAATAACAAGGAAAAGCTAATTAACATGAGATGGCAAATGAATTGCAGTATCTGCCAGTTCAGTGAGGCTGGGTCCTCTTTAGCATTCTCTTTGCTTCCATCCAGCACAATAAATTCAGATTAGATATTGAAACACTAGCTGAAAAATACCCTTGCTTTTAGTGTTGCATAACTTATATTCTGACACATCATGTACGCTTCTGATGCAGCACGCCCCAGAAGGCACTGCTGAAAGGAAAGAAGCAAAGGAATTAAGTTGTGATTTCCCTCGTCCAATCCAAATTTTTGACAAATATGTAATAGATTGGGCTTCCTCTTTAGGGAAGGTAATTTTTAATTATCTGTCCTACTAATATAATTAACTACCTTCACAACTCTAATTCTAACATCCTCACATTACTTAAAAATCCAGTTAATTTTAATTCCATTTTTCAAGTCTAATAGTACTCTGTTACCTGCCATAAAGGGATTATTTAGTAGCATTAACATTATATTGCTGGTGTTAAGTTCCTGGATGTGGGCCCTGGAGTTTTAGGATGGACACGTCAAGCTGGAGTTCATTAGCATTTTAAGAATGATGTGCTAAGCCTAACCCAAATTAGAAAGGGACATTTCGTTTTTAATGTGAGACCTATTTTTTGGCACCCTTTACTTTCAGCTCTGACCCAACCCTGATAAGTATCTGTAAACGAAGGAGAAATAATACTTAAAAAAAAAAATGTGAAAAATTGTTTCCATTGTTTCATATGAAGGAAACCGACACTTCAGTTCTCCAGATGAGTACCAAGAACAAAAGTTATATATGGAAATAAAGTCTAGGGTCTCTTTCTAAAACTTCCGCTCTGAACTGATCCAGTACTCAGCACAACTGAGGTTTTGGAGACCTTAAACTACTGTTATACAGAGGATCATTTTAACATGTGTTTGTAGTTACTATGTAACTGCATAGTTCCTATGTAAAAATGATGCAGCTGCCTTTCCTAACAAACACACTCCCAATCATATCTGCTGATTGTCTTAATGAGTGAAGTTATGATTGAAGTTGCTATATCTATATGTTAACGTAGGCCATGTTACTGCATCCTCCAACACATCTAAGAGACTGAGATGGATTATATCATTCATCAAAGTATCACCAATACAATAGGTAACTAAAATCCATGTCAGGTGCACCTGGTCACATTCATTGAAAACAGCATGATTGCAGAGTAGGGCTTCTTATATATAAGAAAGCAAGGAGGGGCTCACTTTGACATTCAGAACCCAGGTTGGAATTCCAGGCTGGCAGTGAGAAAATAACTTTTACTAAAAATGTTTAAATTGTGCAAATATGATGAGGGCAAAATTGAAAAAGCAACCCTAGTGTACTACTATTACAGTAACATTTCAGAAGCTGTACTTCAGGGAGTGTAAGGATTTACCAGGCCTTCGCCACACAGATTCAAGGTCATCAACGACCTTGCTTTCTATTGCATGGGAGTAGAGGTCCAGCACCGCTTTTGAGGAATAAGCCCATCCGTGGAAGGTACCGCATAAGCGTCTGATAGGTGATTCTCAGAAAGGAAAATCAAAATGGTAGCCATTATTTTTTGGGCCCCTTTTTTAGGACAGTACCCCTGTACTTCACTGCAATGCTGCATCCTTTTTAAACAGGCAGCAGTATTGAAAGAAAGTGGCAAATTAACAATAGAACAGCTTTAACTATGCATATTTTTCTATTTGCCACTTAAATAGGTGCTACTTCTGTCCTAAGAGAAATATCTGAAGGTTAGAACAGGTGAGTGGGGAATTATTAACATAATAATTATTTAATTTTACACAATAATAATTATGAAAATTATTGGGTCCTACTGCTCTTGACACTGCACACTAACTAAATATATAGGGACTTGGGCAAGCCAAGTATATCCTCTGTATTTATGTTTGCAGGTATAAAATGGGTACAGTAAACTCAGGGCTGGACACAGGCATGGGCGAACCGGGCAGCTGCCCGGAGCCCAGACAGAAAGAGGACCCAAAAATGCTATTTTTAAAATGATTATCATCGTTCTCTCTGGCAGAGGAGGGGTGGGATACTAAAAGTTTGCCGGAGGCTGCCCAAAGTCTAGATATGGTGCTGAGTAAACTTCACATCTCAGGAAGTATATGACACTTAATTGTTTCATCATGGGAAAATGTGAGCAAGTTCACAGATCAGAAGCTCTGTTAATTTAATAGTTTTTCACCTAGAATTTTTTTTTTGTTTAAGCCTAACACTGAAAATAATATTTTAAATAAAAAGAAAAACACTTAACAATATTCCGCTGACATTGCACCGAGTCGGTAGATATTTCACAGCCAATACTGTGGCTAGCATGCTGATGATTCACACAGCCTTCAGTCACACTTGGTCCATAAGTCCTTAAAAATATCGAGTCTATTTTGGCTCAGTCGCTCTATCTAAAAGTTTACAAGGTGCGAAGCATTTCTCGGTATAAACTGAGAAATATGCCTGAAGATAAAAGTGACTCCGTTAAGCCTGGCTTCATTTCAGAAGAAACACTGCAAACGTATATGGCAGAAAAGCGCTGTTTACAATGTGGAAATTGAAAGTGGCCTATCCTGTTCCCTTAACGGGGCAGACCTGTTCATAAGCAATAGCCAACTTGCTGTCATTGCCCCGGCTTTTGTGGCCAGCACTTGTCCGTTGATGTGGGTGATCCCTGGTGCTTTGGTTTGGTTGGCTCATAATTTGTGCCGCGCTTTCCTTTAGCTCCACAAGCTGGTCCAGTTGAGCGAGGCCCCCCCCCATCCCACACTGAGGCTCAACGTTTATTTTTTCCTAAAAGTCTTCTCTCGAAAGAGAAACTCTAGTGACCTTCATGCTAACAAGGCCCAAAGATTAGGTTTGCCTGCTTCACTTCAAACAATTCCTGCCGGCTCTCCCTGCTCTCTCTCTTTCTTGTTCGGTACCGGGTCTCATAGAAAGGGAAAAAAAAAAAAGGCGGTGGACCCGGGTTCGTCATTTTGACGCAGATTCCTCGGTATTTAAGCATTCATCTTTAAAAACTGAAAATGGAATATCATTGTTTCTAAAAGCAGTTTATCAGCTGGAATCTGGCTATGTCAGTCTCTGATGTGCCAGGCTTGATGGTATCTAGACACAGAACGTAAAAAGTAAGGTCTCAGCACTTTTGCTCTTTTCCATAGTTTTTGGTCTCTTGGGGGGTTTTTTTTGGGCGGGGGGGAGGGGGGAGTGTTTGTTCTTCTTTGCTCTCCACTCAGTGTTTCTCCTTCAATTTATTCTCCCTTCCTTGACAGGATGGCTCTTTGGAAAGAAGAGAACTGCCTCTACTCAGGGATTTTGCTGTGTCTAATGAAACATTTCCCTGAGAGGCACAATAGGCAATGTTGGTATAGTTTTGTTCCGAGATTTCATGGACTCTGATATGCTAGACTTGTCAGTGCAAAATCACTCCAGGATATGACACTACATATTCATGCATGAAATTAGTTGCACTTAAATAAAAAAAAAAAAATCAATATATTTTGAACAGAGTGAAATAATAATGTGTAAAGAAAACTGGGTGTATTCTGGTCTGTTTCCAGGCTTTCAACATAAAAAAAAAAAAATGAAGGACTTAATTGGCCCGTGGGCCAGGGAATCCTAAAAGACGCAGAAGAGTCTCATTACAGCCAGATTTAAGCTGTCCCCTGGAAATTGAACCAGAATTGTTCCCTAGGTTTTTTAGTGTTTTGTTCAGCACGTTGATCTGGAGGCTGTCCACTGCATAGCTACCCTGAGAGATGAGCACATCTGGGTGCAAGTTCAGTTCTCAGGCTAGCTCTTAGACCCATGGGAGCACTGTAGAGGCATTGTCCTCAGCTCTTTGAACCATTCTTTAAGCATGATAATATCTCTGAGCACCATTACCGGGCTCCAGAGAGAGCCGCCCACAGCCCACTTCTCACGAAGAGTCATTTGGTGTGTGACTGAGTTTCAAAATGATGGGCATATGAAGGTTGAATAAAAGGACACTCTCTCCCCCCTCCAGTCTCTGTCACTAACCTTAGGACTTGCACTGGAACATAGAGGAGGAAAGAGCCCATTGGGTACATAGGGCCCAAGCCATTCAGGGGCTTTAGCTTTATAGATCAAAACCAGCACATTAAAAACTTTAATGAAGTCCCACTGCCCCTCAGTAGAGTAGATAATGATCATTTTCCCCATTTAACCAATCAGGCATGTTAGAAGATGGGGCCAAAATGTCCAAGCTAAGTCATGGTTAGGCAATGGGCGCCCAGAAGTTCTAAAAATTGGGTCGGTTATTTAGTAGCATAAATATGGATGTAGGTGCCTAACATCACACCCAGGTTTAAGTATTTTTGCTATAATGAATTGCTGATGCTCTAGGTCAGGGCTGTCCAACTACAAAGTGGCTGGGAGCTGCATGCCCCACAGGCCGTGGCAGTGGGGGCCAGACCGCAGGGGAAGCACTAACCAGGCCCGAGGGCCCCAAGGCTTCACGCCCCATGTGTGTGGTTGGGTGCTCCCCCCACCATTGCATCTTACACGCTCTCCCATCCCACTTCACCATGCATGCAGCGAGGTGGTCCCTTGCCCCACCCCCCCACATGGCATGGCGCCCTGCCTCATCCTTAGCTCCCTGGAGTCTCCCTTGTGACACTACACCGCAGGGGTAATCCGGGTGGCTGGTTCCCGCAGTACCGTGGGCTGTACCACACCACACCGCATCACCCCCTGGGGAGGAGTGGAGAACCCCCCCAAGACCCCAGCTGCTGCTATAGCCAGAGCTGTGGGGGCAGCTATAGCTGGGTGGGAGCCCAGAGGGATGTATATTATTGGTCCCTCATGGGCCACAAGTTGGACACCCACGCTCTATGTGAAATTGTAGTTTTGCCAGGATTTCACTGGGGCCAAGATTTCACTCTCTGCACCCATCTCTACTGAGTAGGAAAAAAACTCTCCTGAGGCCTCATAAAAACTACAAAACAGGTAAAATAATCTCCCACTGAGACACTAGATGTTATTAAAAAAAAAAATCAGACGCACAAGAAATGCTCCTGCTCTTTAAAACATTTAAATGCAAATGTGCACAGCAGTATTCTTAGTTAATGAATATTTGGTATTTTTTTCCAACTGAAAAATAAACAGAGCACAATCAAAACCCCTGTGCAAGGGAAATGAGCACCTAAATATCTAAAAACGGTTCCTTCTTGAACTAACCATCAAACAAACAGAGCAGGGTAGCAAATTTGTTCATGTGATTTCAGAAGCTGTCTCTGCCTGAAAGGAAGCCAGTGCACAGTCCTTTTCCACAAAGTTTCATCTGTGTTTGGTGGTTTCCTTTTTACTGGCTTCATGATGTAACAACTGTCCCCGCTGCTGTTTACAAGTATGTCACCCCCCAGAGCAAAATTCGAGCTCATCTGAGTCCATGGAGAGAGGTGACAAAATCACTTTTGCAGCAGTGTGGAACTTACTTCCGTGTCTGACCTTTTGCTCTTGAACATGGAAGTTTATTGACTTCACTTCCTAGCAGTAGTTACTAGCAGGGCCCTCTCTTCACCAATCAATCTGGATCATTTTGCAAAGAAACAGAGCATGCTGTTGTTGAGATTGATTTACACATTATTTATCTTTTTCTGCCCAGTTTAAATTGGTCAGCCTGATCCTATTCACATGATAAAAATCATAATGTTTCAAATTACTTACTCAATAAACTGTGGGTTTGTGTATTATTAGTGATCATTAGTGTTATAATACAGCATGGAAATTTAGAGCAAATTAACCACATATGCAAGCTGCTGGGCTCATCTGCAGTTAATCATAAGCATACTGTTCAAGTGGGCAGAGGGTTTTGCAAGAATATTTCCAGGAAGAATTTGTGGGAGGAGAGTTAAATATCCTTCGTTTGGTTTTGTTTTTGCTTTGTTTTCTTCTCCTTAGTCTGAGTCGCCCAAATGACTGTTTTTCTGAGACAGAGTCAGTGGCTAAAAGTACCAAAAAAGAATTACAGCTTAGATTAATATAGCTTTTAATGCTGCCAGTTCCAAGGGCTCAAATCTTTATGTCCATAAATAATGACTGGCAGTTCGGTGTCTGTACAAACCTCCCCCACAGACTTGACAAGGCTTCCCCATTCAATCGTTTCTCTTCAATAAAAGGCTATCTTAGCCTTGCGATACAGTGATGTGATGGGATGCACTGTCTCACGTATTATCAGATGATGACACGCACGGCACCATGAGTTATCAGTTCCAGTCACTATTATTTCCTATGAAGCAAATAGCTTCCAGCTACTGTGGGCTGGGATTAGATTGCATTCATGCTGATGGAGATTAAATGTGAAGGGATTTCCTGATAATTACAGGTTTGTCTGGCATGACAAGACACATGTAAGGTAGGTTT
Organism: Crocodylus siamensis; assembly: GCF_052110815.1. Classification (NCBI taxonomy): domain Eukaryota; kingdom Metazoa; phylum Chordata; order Crocodylia; family Crocodylidae; genus Crocodylus; species Crocodylus siamensis. The sequence goes on along the minus strand of NC_143403.1, from coordinate 9,236,323 downwards.
AATGCAAAAAATAATTAGTAAATTGTTCTGGCTTTGTGCAGTTAGCAAATGGCCACCTCGTTACAGATCACTGAGATGTGTAAGGGTGGTGAAAGGGGCCCACAGATTATGCACAGCACAAGGGATGAAAGTGAGACCCAGACTGGTCCAGCAGGCATTTTCCTGTGGGCACAGCTCCCTGCCTGTGGAGCAGTGTTGTCTAGAATGGCCTCCAGTGGAAGGCAATGGGTATAATGAGAGCTGTCTCCTCATCGGAGTCTAAAGGACTGCAAAAGGTTTTTAAATGAGTCTCCTGTTAGGATGTTGATGTTTTAATACTAGTAACAACAACAATAATAATAATAATATTTCTTACGTGCCAACAGGCAAAGGCCCCCTCATCAACAGAAGCACTGTGCTGGGTCTTCTTCCAACCACAGATAAGAGCCAATCCCTAGTCCAAGCCAGGAAAACAGACGACAGTAGGCAGAAAAGTTACCAGAAAAATGTCAAAAGTAGGGATTTCATTAAACACCAGCTTTGCTTACTTTTATAATTTCTCATCAATCCTCTTTCCCTATGTGTCTATCTAGGGCCTCAGCCAATGCACTTCATCGGGGCTAAGACGACAGTGCACCTTGACATGGCTGAGCCAACACTCCCATCCTCCTCTTGGCCCAGCTCTTACCAAGAAATGTAGGTTTGCAGGGTCATTGTGAGGAAGGGTTGTCGCTGCTGTCTCGGTGCACTCATGATTGGCTCTTTGACCTGCTATATATAAAGGTGGGAGAGGCTCAGGAGCAGGGTTCATCCTGGCTTTCCTGCCTCCCCTCTATTCTGAAAAAGGGTACTAAGGCGAAAGTTTGCTTTTATTCAAGGGTCTTCCTGTCTCTGGATCAAGGGGCAGCTGAACTCTGGTCTTCACAGTCCTTGCTAGGAGACTGCCCTGTCTCTTTCCTTCCCTATGGGTGGATGAGCAGGAGGGCTCTTACTTTTACTACGGTTCAGGACAGGCAGTCCTCGGACTTACGGCACAATTGGTTCCTGAAACTGCATCTGAAGTCGAAATGTTGTAACTCGGAATCGATTTTCCCATAGGAAACAAAATTATAAATGGGGGATTGGTTCCTGAACCAAGGCCCAATACCCTATTTTCACCAAAAATAACCTATAATTTTGTACGCAGTGATTATAGATGAGTAATGCAGCTACATTAATGTATTTATATTGTAATTTGCAATTACATTGATTTGGAAGGACTTATTTAAGGTGACTTTGCTGGACTTTTTGAAGGGCTCTTGGCTGGAGTCTTCTCAGGAGTCTTGGCTGCTTTCTTAAACAAAGCACCTAAGGAAGCTTGGACAGATGTTTTCCAGGGAGATGGGTGATGCAGTGTACATATTCAGTGGCATGGCGTTGCATCGGATCAAGTGTGTAAAGTCGAAACTGACATCAGAAGGTTGAAACGGTGTCAATTTATAAACGTTGTAAGTGCAAAACGTTGTAACTCCAAAGGTTGCAAATTGAGGACTGCCTGCAATTTGCCCTTTCCTCCCCTCTAAAGCCCTTGCTGGCAACTGCCCTCCCTGCTGATGTAGACTTCGCCCATGTCAAGGGAATGTCCTGTTTGAAATATTTCACTCTTCATGGAGCAGGGAATATATTGATGGCAGAACATCAAGTCGGTTCACCTTATCTCTGGGCTTCTCTCATGCAAACACCGATTTCAGATTTCATTGCGAGGCTCTTTTTTCCCTGTGCATATGCTGCTACATTGCCTATTTGAATCATGTTTGGTGAGGCTGGCCAGGGGACTACATGATGGGGGGCTGGAGGGGGGGCGGGGAAGAGGAGGGTAAAACCTTTTTCTTTACTTAATTTACTTAGTTTAAGCTGAGGGAAGCAATCTATTGTGCTGTTTATTGTGTAACACAGATGGAAGTCCTCAGCTCCAGGCCCCTCCACCAACCCACACACACATGCTGGTGCACCTGGATAACAGCTCTACCTGTTTACAAATTACCCCAATTTTCTGCTTGATTCAGCAGTAACTGCTTACCCTCCCCCGTGAGGTAATTAGGCCTTCAGAGTTCACGTGTGCCTATTATGATCTCTCTTGTGTTTTCCTCTTTTTTTTCCTGTAGCAGTAATCATATATATATATATGTGTGTGTGTGTGTGTGTGTGTGTGTGTATTAAAATTTTGTATCAATTGTTCAGCTAAATTATGCACAGTGGGCCATGCTAGCCCTCCATTAACATAAAGTATGCTAAACAATGTGTTTTCTTTCTGATAATTATACTCTAAAGCATCAACTGCTTATTCCAGTGAATTTACCTTCCTCCTAGTTTTTCTGATTTCTTCAAACTTTTAGCTGTCTTCATGGCAGAACATGCGGGCCAAGCGCTCCTTCTGCTGTTGGGTGAACGAGCCTCATTATCTTTCCTGATTGCCAGCAGAACTTCCAGCTGCCTAACACCTAGTCAGTCTGTGTTGAAATGAGCTATTAAAAGTCCATCTAATATGGTGGCTTTCTGATCAGAGGAAATGGAGAGCTCTCCACTGGTCAAAGCAAAATTAGTGCTGCCTTCCTCTTGGAAGGGGCTCATTTCATGCAACCTGCAAGATATGCCTGTAACGAAAGGGGCTGCATTGCCATTTTTCTAGAGTGTCGTTTCCAGGCATCACCTCTCTCCCCTCTGAGCTGAACTGCTTAACTTTGCAGGGTCAAGCTTCACTGAGTGAATTCACAGTTATCACCAGCAGTCAGTCAATAGGAGTGCCATAAAATCAAGGCGGTTGAGGGAAAAAAGGAAAATTGCAGCCCAATTTTGCAGACTAGAGGCACTGGTTAAGGTTTGGATAAGTATCCCACTGTTCGAACATATGGGCCATCAGGGTTAGAGACACGGGAACATTACTAATGGTGTTTTTATAAGTCGAAGTAAATATTTTGTAAATAGAATTGCCTTCACATGTCACAGGCTATATCCCACAGTCAGATGCAGTGTTTAGGGTTTTGTTTAAAGGGATGTTATTTTTCTGATTGTAGTAGCCGTTGCGTGACTTTGAGACAATGCTTTTGCATATCTAAAAATAGGCAACGCGATTCTTTGGAAAACTGTTCAAAGCACTGAGTTTGATCCTCCCCTAGATAAGGATGAGTAACACCCCCTATGAAACTAGAATATTTGGTTTCTTTGCTCATGAACTCAAAACAGAGAGCACCTTCGAGATATTTTTTTTTCAAAAGCTGAGTTAATGACTATATTGTTACTCAGTAAAAATTACTCTCTTAGTGCCAAGGACACCACCTATGTACTATGCTGACTGTGAGAGGATGCCACTAGGTTGAGGGTACTTGGCAGCTACTAAAGCCATATATCTCAGCTGGAGCACTGAATGGGAATGTTTTTTTAAAGGCCAACATGCTATACTGAAGGGTTTTCTATTCTAAAAATGATCATTTTCAAAGGATGATATGGCTGTTTATGGCTCTCAGCACCTGACGGCATAAGGCCCTTAACGAGTGTATTCATATAATATGAGAGGAGAGAAAGAAATCATAACGGTGTGCCAGAAATTAAAAATCATGTGCACTGTTGAAGGGAGATGTGTAGAGACGTGTAGATTGGACTGACTGATCAAAATCCAGAGACTTATGCATAGACATTTTAGAGCATTTCAGATACATCTGCATATGGGCTATCTTGAATTTTTTTTGTTCTTCGGTTCTTGACTAAAAATCTCTGTCTTTAATAAACTTCTGGTGAAGTTTTAAATTGTCACCAATCAGAATAAAACCAAAGCTGCCCTAATGTAATTGTTAAGGTAAAGAGGCATGAGCCAGCTCTAACTCCACACAGATGAAAACATGATAACAGCAAACTTTCAAATTTCAACTTGTTTCAGACTATGAACGATAATCCAATTCATATTTGCAAAATTTTAGATTAATTAGTTTTGGAATTTGAACAATAAGGTAACGTAAATGTGTTGCTGCTCCTTGACTGTTTTGCCTAATCCTCTGAGTGGATATTTAATCACACACACACACACACACACACACACACACACACACACACACACACACACCCCCCCCCCCCACGAATTAAAGCAACTTGGAAGATATGAATAATTAATCTAATTATATTCCGATCACTTTAACTTCTTTAATGTTTTATATTTAAAAAAAAACAATTTTACAAATTGGTTTATGTTGGGAGACCCTTTTAGAGGACTTTGTATTTCATCAGTAAGTGCAATTTAGAGGATACAGGCTTTGGAAGTGCTATATTAAGTTTACAGTTATGCAGATGGGAACAGTTAATCCAGGGGCTCTCGTGACCATATCAAGGTGTGCTTCTTGAATTTGCAGCTTGCATTTAGGAAATGAGATCTGCCAGCTAGAAAACTGCTTTAGGAAGGTCTAGCCATGCAGGAGCTGCTGTTAAGAACCAGTAGCATATTGTAATGGGAGGGTCGTCTCCTTTTCCTTATCTATTATCTAGATCAAAAGGTATATGAAAGAAGTATATCCTCCCACTATATGTACTGTAGATACTGGGTGCATGTGCCAGTACAAATAACTGGAGATGGATGCAAGGGAGAGAACAGGTGACTAGGCATAGCTTGAATTCTATATGACATCAGTGTATGACTTATATATATATATATATATTGAGAGCAGTATGTGTGTTCACATGACGTGTGTAGACAGCGTAGGCCGTTTTGTTTACTCATAGGAAATGTAAAAAGCTGTAAAGATCATCACAAATGTAGACAGTGTGGTCCTTTTGCTCCTGTCACTGTCAGCTGTGCTTAAAAAAACCTGATGTTCAGAGGTGCCTTATGTTCTTTGGCATGAAGAGACCTTTCAGCTCTTAAGGGTTTTTTGCTTTTGGTTGGGTTTTTTTTTTAGATTATGTGTGTCTCATCTTTGGGGAATAAGCAGTTTTAGCTGACTTCTTGGCTTCTTTTCTGCAATCTACCATTCCCTATCACATGACTTTGTCTTCTGTTTTTCTTCCTTGGTTTGCTGAGGGAAATGAAAGTACTGATCACTACAGTAGAATTAAAAATAGCATCTAACAGCTTTGCTCAAGACTTAAAAATAGGCTCACTTCCGGCTCATCCTGTCAGATACAAAAGGGAACCCTAGTAAGGTAACATCTGTGAAAACCACATACTGGGTTGTATCACATGTTTTCAAAATCCTTTCCTTGAGTTTGGGTAACATAATAAATAAATCACAACAGGTTGGGCTTTTTTCTGTCCTTATGCACACTTATCATTGAGCTTTCAGCAGAGGTCACTGGTCTTGGAGACTCGATTTCGCTCATGATTGTTTGCTATATTATCTTATTTTGAACACATGCCATTGGTTAGATGGAAGGTGATAGGAATGGTAGAATTCATATATTGTGGAAGTTTTAATATAGTTTGCACACGACATTTCCATATGACTTATCTAGAAATGTGTTGAGCATAGTGTCGAATGTGCCAACACTGTGCAATGTGTCAAAATGTGCATAGAGTTGAGCATTTATTACTCACAAGAATGACCTGCTGATGTGCACTAGGCATTTTGCTTGACCAGCAGAGGAGCAAAGCACACACTCTGGCCAGTCAAACGTAGGCATCCTCTAAAGGAAAATGCCTACCTGCTTTTCAAGGTGCACTCACTTCCGACTAGGCTCATTTTGTGATGCTTCAGTCTTTACTGGGGAAAGGAGTTCAGTCAGGTCAATTTGAAATGGGCCTAAAATGAAGAGGTGAGTAGTTCTCTAAGTTTGAATACTGAAAAAAACATACATCTTCAAAAAGTGGGGTAATACAGCATTAGAAACTGAACGTCTCTCTGTGAAGGACAGCCCAGGCTAACACTGCAGACAGGAGACCTGATCTCAGCAGGTGATAGACCATTGTAGAAAACATACACATAGCAATGAAAAGACATCATTTTAGCTTCTTCCAAAACACCTGAAGTAGCTGCTCTCCAGGCCTGTCACAGCAGCAGATGAAATGTGACCCTGCAGATTGGGGCCAAGAGGTGTCAAGAAACTTGTGCTTTATACACTTATGAGTACTTATCCAGCAATCGTTCCAAAGCAGAATCCCGCTCATGAATTTTGCCCTTTATTTCTTGAACAATCAGGAATGAGATGAGATGGCAGCCTTTGAGAAGATGTATAGATCAAGAAAATGCAGACACGTGGCAACAGTGAACTTAACTATCCGTGTAAGATAACTATCCATGTATCCTTGAGACACGTTGCATATTTTTATAACTTGGCTGAAGGGGTGATTGAGTTGGGCAAGAACTTAACCAACAACTAGGGCTGTGCAAAACAGCACCATTTTGTTTCGACTTCCGTTTCACTGTTTCAGAGGGACAGTGTTTTGTTTTGCTGTTTTGAAGCACTGTTCCATTTTGTTTTGCCTACACCGTTTCACGGTTTCGATGTGTTTCAACGTGTTTCAACATTTCACCCATAGGCTACAATGGGGAATCATGAAAATGCCTATACCTTTGTCATTTCTTGCCTGATTTGGATGGAAATTGCAGGGATGGTAGCCCCTTCTGAGGGCATGAAGCCTGCCAAGTTTCAAGGAGGATAGCTGTGGGGTGTTCTGGGAAACAGCACCTCAAACTGTACAAAGCAAAACTCTTATCACTTGCTGGCAGCAGCAGCCTGCTGTCATCCTACATGAAGATCTGGAGGGCCCGTGCCCCCCGGGAGGGCTGTGGGACTGGGCCAGACTCTTCCTTGGGGGGCGCAGATCCCTGGATCTGCATGCAGGATGACAGCCGGCTGGGGCCAGGGGCAGCACCAGTCTTCCCAGTGCTCGGCAGAAGCTGCGCCCAGCACTGGTCCCAGCTGGCAGCCTGCTGTCATCCCACATTATCTGGGGGCCCGTGCCCCTGGGAAGAGCTGGGGGAAGTAATCAGAGACCTGGGGGGAAAGATTGGGGACCTGGGGAATCCAACTGGGAACTAGGGAAATGTTCCCCCACCTCCCAGTTTGATTCCCCAGCTCTTCCTGGGGGTGTGGGTCCCTGGATCTACGCACTGGGTTTGAGCAGGCTGCCGCTGCAGTTTCAGTTGAAACCTCGCACACAGATTGGGGGCCTGCACCCCCTGGGAAGAGCTGGGGAATCAAACTGGGAGCTAAATGTCAGCATCAGAGCAGTTCTTCCCCCCTCTTCCCCTTCCCTCCCCTTAGTTTCTGTTTAGCTGCAGGAAGCCCAGTTTCGAAACTCGAAACGTTTTGAAACTTTCCAAATGTTTCGAGTGCCCTCCTTTCGTTTCAAAGCTGTTTCGAAGCCTTTTCTTTCATTACCATTTTGCTGTTCTGAGCTCGAAATGCATCAAAACAGCTTTGAAATGAAACACCCGTCGAAATTTCGCACAGCCCTAAGAAGCACAACACAGAACCTTATAAGTGGGTTCTGCTGCTGTTCTCCTTGCAGTTATTATGGCAGTGGTTCACTCATTGAAAAATGCTCTGCTATTACTTGCCAGAGAACTTCATAATCTCCATGTAGGGATTTTGAACGGCTCTTTTATTGCATAGCTTTTGCAGAGCTCTCCCAGCTGGACACTCGCCACGCTGCTGCATTGGGTCACAAGCCGATGGATCCATGCCCATGTGCTCTCAAGTGTCTTGGATCTCAGGATGCTGAAATACTGTTTCTTTTCTTAGCCTATGTGGCACATTTCCTGAAGCAAAAAAACCTTTTGGTTGGTTACCTCTTCACAGAAATAAAGCTCTTGAACCCAACTGTCTTAGATTCCCAGCATACCAAAGCAGCTTAAATGTATTCTCAGACTCCAGCCATGGGAGCAATCTGGGGCTTCAGTTTAGAGTTCACTTATTGTACTTCAGAACACACGAGACGCACAAATTTTGCGCAGGATCCTAAAGCACAAATTTCCCTTCCTTTATTGTACAAAGGAATATACAGTTTAGACTAAACCAATTTATGAATCCCCTAGCCTCAGTTTCCTGAGGAGCATTCTTTGGGTTGCAGCCAATCTTCTGGGGATGTCCAGGATCCTTGTGCTACTCATGGTTTGTCATTCACCCAGGAAATCTTTCCAGCTGATCTGCCTTCTGTGATCCTGGCTGATCCCACAGCTAAATTTGCCCCTTCCCTTCTGCCTGCCCATGCCAAACTGTCTTCCCATCTCCTGCATAGGTTTTCCCTTTATTGCTCCAGAGCTTCCTGTGTGGCCCTGTGGTCCTTAATTTATACGTCCTCATTCTAGTGACTCTGAATGCAACCTCTTGCGAAGCAAACTAGCTTCAGCCAACCTCCTTAGCGTGTCAGTTTTTCAGTCAAAATACAGTTGTTCAGGCTAACACTTTCCATTGTCCCTAGTCTGGTGAGTTTGTGCTAGAGGCCTTATCAGCGCAGACACAGCGGCATTCCTTGATACAGCCAGTTGCATAGGAACAACTTCATTGTATCCGCCAGAATTCCTAAATTATACATAGGCAGATCTTCCCAAATCAGCACGCCTAATGAATGCAGTCACTTCCCATGATTAAAAAAAAAACAGTACTGGTCGAACTGTTACGATTTTTTATTCAGTTTGGTAGATTTTTAAAGTAACGTCTGCAGAACGACGTTGGAGTTCACTCCTATTCAGTTCTGCAGAATTTTTCCAAGAGGTCAGTTGATGTATTAGGTCTTCCTATGGCAAACGTAGGTTTGTGTTTTGTCACCCGGACTGAACCCAGCATGGGACCTGGATTGGAGTAGAAATCAATGAAATAGCATTAGGATGCAATTGTCACAAATGATCAGAGAAGGAAGAAGACAACTGTAATTCACCAGCAGTAACACTTTACCAACTGCTTTCACTAAGCATTAGTTTAGTGTGTTTTCAATTCCAGGGCACTTTCTCGGCAAAACACTTGGTCCCTAAAGACCATTATTAGCGTCATCCTAAAATCTGTGGAATTTAACTTAAACAAATTCTCCAAAGCTTGCACTTAGTTCTGATTTGACCCATTATATCTACCCTCAACTTGGGCGGCACTTGTTTTATGAGACTCAAGCTTTATATTATGCATACTGTATGATTCACAAAAAGAGCTTTCATGAACCCCTATATTAGCACGCTCAGTTTAAGCAGTCAGTGTTCCTGCGTGTCCTATTTTGTTCGTGCTACGAGACATGACAAGGTCATTGCTGGAATTTATGTAGGGGCCTTTGACTTTGCTGTTTTAGTAGCAGCCATCAGTAACTAAGCTTTTGTTACATTCCTATAACAACCATAACTAAGGTCAAAATATCACTTACAACCAGGAGTCTGGTTTCACCCTCAGCTCGTCACATTTTATTTCTTTTGTTCCCAAGTATTAAAATTGCCAAATGAAATGCAAAATGACTGTTTAAAATGGCATTATGATATCAAAATACGATCTCTTTAAAAAAACTGTAGGGTTTTTTTTGTGTGTGTGTAACCTTAGCTACAGATCTAAGCATTTATAGAGCAGCATGGTCATTGTCTTCCTTACATAATGCAGCATTAGTATTGTGTCATTAATGCAAAAACATTATAGAGCTTAAGGGTTGGAGAGCTTAAGGGATTGCTTATGTCTTTCACCTCCTGGTTATCAGTTCAACCCCTGCTCATTCCAGATGCTTTAACACTATTATCCTAGTTAATTTAAGGTTTTATATTAAATGAGAAGATGGTGTCAGTCTACTTCTTAGCTGTAAAGCATCCCTATCACAGTTAGAGCAATTGCCACTGTTGTCTAGGGTCCCATTAGAGGGGCACTGAGGCTGAATTATTCTGCAGCAAGCCCCATCAGGTGTGTGCCTGTGTGTGCAAGCTTCTGTTGACCTTGCCGGTGCCGTGCTCCGAGTCTCCGGGGCTGTGGGTCCCACACATTTTACCAGTAGTAAATTCACTTGGTGGGGGGGGAATCAAAATCTGAAAAGAAATGAAACAAAATGTTTCATGTGGGGTTATGAGCTGTCCCTGCAAATAAATTATGCAGAACCACAGCAGCCAAGTGCTCTGGGTCATGGTTTACCTCTCCAAGGACATGTGATACCAATCGCTCTTTCCTTACGATGGCAGACGAAATTCATATTTAGACAACACCATAGACCAGCCAAATATTAGCCGTGCCTCAGTTTCCTCACCGCAGCTAACATAGTTACTGTTTTACTGTCCCCTGGGAAGATCCATTTAGGTGTTGATAGCTTGAGCCATCAGTCTACTCATAAATAGACATGTTGACTCCTCTCCAACTGCATGAGGACTAGGGCAGAACATAGCAAAAAGCAGCTGTCTTACGTCATGAGACAGAAGGATAGAAACTGGCTATACATTCAAACTGTGATTAATAAAAAGTATATGGATTTCCCAAATCATCCCAGAACCAATGTATTGCAAAAATTTAGTCTTTAAGCGTGGTAGGGAGCACAAGGAGGAAAGGGCACAGGCAGGTATGTAATGAAGGTTATGAGGATGCCTGGAACCAATCAAGGTATATGAGAAAAAGTCATGGATGTGTAGAGTTGCGTAGCATCTCTACCCAGTGATAACAAAGCTTGATTTAATAGCATACCAGAAAAAAGAAGCTATGAAGTAAGGGAGGAACAAAACCTAAAATACAAGGTTGATGGGTCTGCAAATGCCAGTAGTTTGTACTGTTGAAAACATTAATGAGATCTCATGTTATCAGGTACATTTTATAGCCATACAGAACCTGCAGCACCGGCTTTTATTTATTTATTTGCATGAAAGAGATGTCCACAGGCAACTACACTTATTCGGCTTTATTGTTAACTCGTTGCTACCCACGTTTGTAAGATCATATTTCATTCTGGTATTGACATTTCTCCAATAGCAGCACGGCTGCTGGGTTAACAAATAGGCACAGGATTTCACTAACGGGTGCGTTTGGGTTTTTTGGAGTTTTTTTTTCCAAATGTTGGTTTCTACGTTTCAAGCTGTTTAATTGGAAGATATATAGTAGGGAAGCAGACGCGTGCCTGCTTACACAAACATGAAAAGGTTTAACAAACTCCAGATGCAATTATTTCAGGCACCAAAACTCTGATCGGTGTGAGTAAGCAACAAATTAGTCTGTTAGCTGAAAAACTTCTAATTCATGGCACAATTGATAAATGTCTTTCACAGGCCAGATGCAAATAACCAGACTTCTATATTCCTAGAGCCTTGCAGGTAATAAGTTCCTTAAGCACCCTGCTAAGAATTAGGAAATTAGTCAAATGGGATCATATTGAGGTTGAGCTAATACTACACAGCTGAATTTACCCAGCATTATCTGTTGGCATAATTGGAGACAACTGTTTTCTGGACCAGCTGTGCAGGTCACAAAAGGATAATAATAGAGGCCCAGCCTAGCCATGTCAGATTGATAGATGTTTATAGCATAACATGACTAGAGAAGCCTGCTTTAAGCAGGTACCGATTTAGGACTTTTTTTAGATGCTTAGTGCAGAGGAGGCCAAATTAAATGGGTGACTTGCATGGAGCTGTAACTTGTCATTTGCACAGGGCCGGGATTGTGTAACTTAAGATGCCAAGAAGAGGCGGATGTATTTGTCACAGGAAAGGTATCGGTCAGAAAGGTGCAAGATAAAGCTGCCCCACCACACACACCCTTGCTGTGAGATTCTCACCTTTCCACTGCATGAGAATGTAAATGTACATCAATTTATGCTGATGATATGGAATTTGCAATGCGACTGATTCACCTCTGAATTTGGTCCCACCTCTTTCAAGTATTGAGAAAAATCCATAAGTCTAACTGGTTTGAATGTCTATTTCTGTAATTCTGATAAATATTTCCTTTGAATATTCCACCCCATTACAAGCCTTTACCATTCCTTTTATCTGTGAATGTATGAATAGTTACGTGATCTTCAGAAAATAGCGTTTGAAATTTAACATAAAGTACACTTCAATTTAATGTACTATTCATAAATAGGTAAGTGGAGAAACATAGAACACTAATTTCAGCGGTGAGACTGGGTTTAACGTTAATGTGTATGGATTGTCATAGTGTCTTGCTATCTTCAAGCCAGACGCAGTTGTGCTTTTTGCATTTACATATATTTGTGTGTATATTTGGCCCCATATGCGGCATGTTTCTTCAAATGCATGCATTAATTACATTGTCAACTGAGCAGGCTTAATCATCTTAACTAGTTTCATACTACTAAGTAATAAAATAAGAAATCAATTAGAAATAATATGGTGATTCTGTTGACAACTTGCATTATGAAAACACACAAGGAGCACGGGCATTTTGCAGGGGCAGGGAGCGGGGGTCTGGGAATGTTTCATTGTGTTTTATTAGCTGAATCCTGCTCTGGTTAGTTTGCTTAAACTTTACAGTATTCCATCTGCAGTCCTGGCCAAAAATAGGTTTGGAAAAGACAGCATACTGCAATGCTAGTTCTGCCAACAGCACAGCTATTGGAAGTTGGCACAGTTTTCATTGCGCATCCTCCTCTTTGATTCCACTTTTGGCTGCTGGTTGTTATCTCTGAGAGTCTCGAAGATGATTTAACAAGAGACAATTGCCTTTTCGTTGCTGGATGGTAGCCGTGACACTTAAGGCCAGAGTCCTCCTGGCTCTTGGAATAAAACAGCAGTGGTTGGACAGCAGTGTTGCACAATCAGTTTACAGAGGTACATACATGCACGTATGCCCAGAATATCTAAAAATGTATCTTCACAGTGCTTAAGGAGTTTCTGATTATCCAAGGCATTGGTGTATTTGCCAGGTCAACCCTTACTAATGGAATGGTAGCAAACCGCCAGTGATCATCAATGTGTTAAGCCTGTGCTTGTATCTAAAGGGAAAATTAATTGTTTCAAAGTCTCTGTCACTCATCAGCGTAGCAGGGTCCTTGTTGCCTGGTGTTTATTAATCTTACATACCATTTCCCATAATATATTCTTGTCTTGCTTGCCCAGGACACCGCTTTCATGTGAAACCTGAGTCCTATGATCATCCCAGCTCGGACTGATTATTTTTATAGAATTTTTAAGACTGATATTTTTCCTGGAGGCTCTCAAAACATGAAACATTTCCAGGCCCCTCTCCCTCCCCCCCCATAAAAGGATTTAACGTAAAATGTGTTATTTCTGAATTACGAGTTCCTTAATTGAAAATGTCCCTGATCTTCATTTTCCTCCCTCTATCTGTATTTAGCATGCCTTATTATTGTTCGGCAGCAGAGCTAAGCAGTGCCTATAATGGACCGGGAGGGTTAGCTGAACTTTGTTTAAACATTAAAGGAGTAGTACATCTGCTAAGGAACCGAGCCCTTTCAAAGTTTAGGACACTCACCAGTGCCACAGAGCATAAATCACAGTGCAAACTGTGTGATTATACCCTGCAGGGAAATAGACTGTGTGTTTATGGGGCTCTTCACCAAGCACTTAGGAATAATCTGATATAAAGCAGCAGGGGAGGAGAGTAATGACAACTTCAAATTAGTTTAATGAATGTTTACATTAAAAAAGGCTTTTCTGCAAACCTGAAAACACAAAGTGACAGTTCCCTCTCCAGACAAGAAAGCTGTACTTTTCCTTAAAGGACTGGTGATGGAAAGGGCTGCGCAAATTTAACTCCTCCAGTACTACTAGGCAGCATACGCCCTTCTCTGCGTTCTGCATTGTTTTTACTATCGGTATGGCGGCGCTTGGAGGGATTCCCCTTCTGAACATTGCTTTCTGGTTGGGAGCTCATCTGTATGAAATCACTTGGAAACCAACGCAGGAAAAGAAACATGTCGGAGAACGCCGCTCGCACAGAAGTGCAAAGAGCTCAAAACCAGCCTTGCCAGCCTTACGTGGAGCAAATGTTTAATATGTTTTTGGCCAGAGCAGACCAAGAGGCCAACACGTGTGAACTGAGGTTCCCTCTTCATTTCGAAGAATATTCCGTGTAACATAACACATTCTTTTCTTGTAAGTTTTATGACATACAAAGCAAAAATAACACAGCCCTTTCAGCTTTCTCATCAGCTTCAAGGTAAATAATTTGGCAAAATGCACACACACGCTCAGGGGGAAATGTAAACAGTGTCATTATGTATATTGAACTTTTGGGCAGTTTGAAAGAAAACAAGCCAATACTCTTGAAGCAGCTGAGTTCCTTCGATGTGAGAAATTACTGTTTCAGCTGAGATCTTGCAGTGTTTTTCATTACTGTATAATAGGTTTATTATACATTTCTAAACCTATTATAGGAGGGTGTGTGTACATTGTGGCCATTTCAGATTGTATCAAATGGAAACTCAGTTTACATCTTGCTAGTTTTCCCTGAAGAAGGAAGTAAATCAGTAAGTTATTAAAAAAAAAAAAAAGACTTTTCTGACAAAAACTCCAAAACAGTTTTCTATCTTTTTCTTTTTTTAAATTGGGGTCTAGGTTACAAATAAGGGTTTGGAGGTAGGCTAGATCAGACCTTCCAGTGTTTTGAAACATCATCTGCAAACATAATATTATCTTTCTGCACCATAGTGCTAGATATGATTGCTACCCTGCACGGTCTCACTGAAATGTCATTGGCTTTCATCCAGAGATGTGAGAAATGAATAACAAGGCAAGTATCCCTTTTTATGAAAGTGTATGCATAGTTCTTAAGTAGCTTGAACAAACACTTGGGAAGCCCTGATTTGAAGTTCTCGTTTGTCAAGTGCCACATTTCTTAAGTGCTGCAGATGTTGTAGTAGTCTGTTTCGAGCGTGTGTGTTTGCCTTAATACAGCCAGTGGGTTTCATATAAGATCAGAAGAAGTGTTTTTGTGTCTGTTTCACAGGCACACAGTGATGTATGGTCTGATTTCCTCACGATATTTCAGATATCCATGAGACCAGGCTGAAGCAGTGACTTTGCACGCCGGGATGCTGGAAAGTAGACCCTATGCCAGGGGTGGGCAAGATGTGGCCCACCAGGCCATTCCATCTGGCCCACGGGGCCCCTAAAAAATTTAGAAAATGATTGTTTATCTGCCCCAGCTGCCTGTCATGCGGCCCTCGATGACTTGCCAAAACTCAGTAAGCGGACCTCTGCCCAAAATAATTGCCCACCCCTGCCCTATCCCCTTCCCCAGAAATAGGCAAATCCACATAGTGTAGGTCAGTGAAAAATCCCAACAGCTCTTCCAAGTCTCTCCCAAAGTCCCAAGTCTTTCCCAGCAACATTTTTGTTTGTCATATGTATAACATAAGAGCAAACATGGTGTAGTTTGAACAGGTCAGTGATTATTAATCGCCAAATTCTTAATATCTTTCTGCCATGTCTGTCTTTGCATGTAGTCTTCTGGAAACCAGTTAGCCTTGTCTTATGTGAGGTATCGTTGGTACAGGGAAGAAACTGGCCCAAAGTCATGGTTAACAACATACTGCTTGTCATTCCAAATGCCTTATTAAAGAGCATGGGTCATTGTTGGTCGGACATGATTAACAAGGCCAGCATGGAAAACACTCAGACACTATACTGCCAAACAAGGCAAAAAAAACCCTCAACTAGAATAGCATCAATGTTTTTGCATAGTTGGGTGTGTCATGAAATGATTTCCTCTTAACTCTCCGCATTTGATTCATATTGGCCTTGTGTGTTATGATTGCAATTGTGCTTTCAACACGCAAGCTTGTAATGATTCTAGTACAGCCATGACCATTCTGGCAGTATACATTTGGAAGAGCTGAAAACAGTATGGACAAAGATCTGCTTTCTCTCAAAAAGCACATTTGAAAACCATGCTGTTGCCCACATTGGGTCAATAGCACTGTTTGATGGGCAAAAATAGTTCTATGGAAGCAACCTTATCCATCCTATTTAAGGGAATATGAACTGATGACAGCTATGTTTCAACATGGCTGTGAAGTATAGTGGTGAGGGACTTGCACACTAAAGGCTTGTTTTGTTAGGAGTACAGAGCACCCATCTCTTCAACTGTAATAAATTAGAGCTGTGCCAAAAAGATCCCAAAATTACTCCTATTACCAGAATGTAATCTTAGGATAGCCCTGTTTTTCTTATAGGAAGTATATAATTACTCCTGTTTATCATGTCTATTACTGTAGCACCAGGGCTTCAACAGATCAAGGACCCTTTGTTCTGAACCCTGAGCATCTGTCTTTGTCCCAGTCCAGCAAGGTAAGAGGTTTTCTGAATCAGGACCATAGTAAATTACATTCCCTGCCCCAAGGACTAATGAGCATGTATTTTTGAGGCCTGGACAAAAAGAACGACAGATAGGGTTGTATATTTCATTATTCAGTGAAGGTCTTCTTCTTACAGAGTCCCTGACACTACAGGGCCTCATTCCCAACCAAATCTTGTGTAGTGTTTTCAGCTGGAAGACAAGCATATCCAATGCAGTGTTGACTGTTTTGTGGTGGAGAGTAGGTACAAGCACTCAAATGTCTTGGACATGAAACTTAGGGGGTAAGTGTGTTTTTGGGTCCATGTCTTTTGGAAAGCTTAGTATGCGTAATTATTTCTTTCTAGTCAACTGGGTGAACATATCAGTGATTAATTTAACTTTATCGTCTAATTATTTAGCCCCAAAAATGCTGGTTGTATTTAGCCCCCAGAATTGAAGTTACATTGTTTTCTTGCATTCTCTGAAAGTGACTCCTCTATATGTAAGGGGGGCATTTTGGTCCATGTATTTTACAAATCTTTTCCTACACATCTTTGTCTTCCATGACCTATGACCATTTTAAATTAAATCTGAGACTCGATATTTTAGCAATACTTGTTTTATAAGGAAAAACAGCACTATGCGAACTACCTTGAAATGAACAGTGGCCTCTTCCTTTACTTCTGCTAATGTCCCACCATAAAGGTGGGTTGCTTATATTAAATGAAATGAAGCAGGTCTGGGCTTGTTGGATTTCTGCTTGAGACAGACTTTGCTCAAGTACAGAAAACCTCAGCATGCAGCACCTGCATGATAGCAAGTATGATGAATATCATTTTGAGTCACCAGTTCTTTTACAAACTCTGTGTAGACACTGTAAACTTCACATTAATCATTACAAAGCTGCAGCGTGACCAGCAAACACCGACTTCAGTACAGGAGCCAAATGATTGGGAACATGTTCAAAACAGCTTTATTTTGTTGAGAGACAGAACTGCTTTTTTCCCTTCTTTTAAAGAAATCACTAATATAGAAAGCTTTTATATACGCTTTATTTATTAATTCCTTATTATCATCATTCATATTTATGTAAACCCGAGCAATTTGTAGTTGGATTATTTATCAAAGCTTATTGGCAGGATATGGTCACATGAAAAAGATCCAATTAATATCGTTTTTCATGTGATTACTTTGTGCTAATGAGAATTACTCCTGAGAGTGAAATGGTACAGGAGAGACTTTATCCTTAAAACTGAACATTAGAAAAATGCCTTCCAGTTAGAAATTTTCTGAATGTCAGATTAGAAGTTAAAAAAAAAAAAAGCTTATATAAAGAAGAGCGAAATGAATAAAACTATTGCTTTTGTTGCATTTTGTTAAAACAAGTGTGGCCAATGAAGGGTAATTTTAGGAATTAAAATAGGATAAGATTAGGAAATAAGTAGTTCTGTGTCGACCCATATGCGGATTATAGACTTTAGCTAGTTAGTGCCTACAAAAAAGGAAATTCTCCTTGTATCATTCAAGCACTTTTATTCTCTCATCACTTTTCTGGAAAAAAAAAGTCTTGATGAGAAAAAAAAACACGTGAATAAACTGCATTTATCTAGGGTTTTGTGCACGTTAATATCTAAGGCTTATTGTTTTTCTTGGCTAGTAGGATATTAAGTAATAACACTCTGAAGCAGAACGACAAAATTCACTCTGTTACTGCAAATGCACAAAGTAAAGCAATGTAGCATTGTCCTTTTGTCCTCTACTCCTGGAATACAAAATGCTTAGTATATATTAAATTTATAAAACCTGTAACAAATGCTTACCCCAGTCAACCACAGTATATTCGTTTACCATGAGGGCTCCAGGTAGTGTGGATAGGTGACCACTTTCCTGTCGTTACATCCAGTCCAAAGTCTTGCTGGCAGAAACCTGGACCCTGATATAGGAAGCAGAAATGGATCATCTGAATGCTGAGCTGCACTTTTTAGATCCCTTTTTAGTAAATTTGATTTTGGGATTCTCTCAGGAAAGGAAACACCCTACTCAGCAGCTTTTACTTTATACGGCCAAAGCGCAGACTTAAAGTATAATTTAAGAATTCTGACCTGACTTTTCCGTTCAGATTTTCTTCCCCCCATTCTGCCTTGATTGCCCTCCTAATGCAATGCAAGGCAGCTAGGGAGTCTTCTGGTGACTGGACCACAACCCATACCTGTCCCTACTACTAACAGTGTAGCATAAGGGGCAGGTCAGTGTGTAGGCAGAGTCCACTAGTAATCCCAAACCAGGAAATACCGTCACTTGGAGGAAATAAGCGTGTAATTTAGAGCCAGCTTCACTGTATTAACGTTCACTACACGCCTGCCGATGCACCGTGGTTGTCCGTTTCCTAATTCTATCGGTAAAATCGCCACGCAACGTTCTGTTTGCTTCCCAGCTGGAGTTCTGACCCCTGCATAAATATGTTCAAAGACATTGTGTACCATGATGCCTAGGATTGCAGTACAAAGAGTTTGGGTGATGCACTTCCTTCCTTCCTGTTGCATTGTGGGATATTGGACAACCACAAAAAATTACCTGACTCAGAACTTCCTAGATAATGCTCTCCCTTCCTCAGCATCACAATAGCAATTGCTCTGGTAGAATTTTTTTTCCATGGAAAATGATGGCTTTTTAATTTGAAAATAAAATATTTGGTGCATGTATCTATATACCTATATACACATACACACACACACATATATGCACCAGCTATCTTATATATGTGTGTGTGTGTGTGTGTATAGACACCCCCCAGATATTGTCTATAATGTATATATGTGTGTGTGTGTGTATGTGTATATATATGCACCAAATATTTTTGTGTGTGTGTGTGAAACCTTCTGATTTTTAGAAGGAAAACTAATAGCTTTTTTTTTCTTGGTTATGTGTTTTTTTCACTAAGATTTTGTTTTTTATGATGGCAAAAGGCATAGGTAGGAAAACCATTAGAACCAAACAAATGGAAATACTACAACTCTAAAAATAAGTTTGCAGCTTTGGGAGCTCCTTAAACTGCCTCACAGTCTTTGCTCCATGTGGCTGGTGAGCAATGGATGGGCAGACAGACAGATTTTTTCATTCGCTGGGCATTCACTAAAATGTCACCCTGAATGGCATCTGGAACCTTTCTGTATTGGTTTCTCTTAATGTTCTCCTCTTGCTGTCATCCTCATGCCTCTTTTTACCCCATCCTTAATTTCAGGGCTGTTCAACCTCTGCCTTTAGGCCAGCTCCAGCCCCAATACCATAATATCCCAACCATGGGGCTCCCAGCTCATGGGGAGCCCTGTAGGTCATGGCCCTGCATGCTAGACTGGGCACTCAAGGTGACATGGGTGCCGATCCAGACAGGCAGGGGCAACATGGGGCCTCAAAGCTCAATCTGTATGTGCCAGGTCGGATCCTAGCACGCAGAGGCAGTGCAGGGCCTTGGGCCCCAGGGCAGGGGGCCCAACCCAGGCATGTGGGGCCAACAGAGGCAACATGGGACCAGACCTTGGTGTGCAGGCTCGATGGGGCCCCCAGACCAGCCCTTGTCACTTAGCTGGCTTGTGGGGCCAAAAGCTTGAGCACCACTGCTTTATATCTATATACAGTTGTTTTTCCCATTTATTTGATTAGCATTTCCTCTTATGTGTCAAGGTGGCTATTCTTGAACTACATTTTGTACTGGTTAACCTCTTTGTTTTGCAGGGTAAAAATCATGAAATGATAAGTACATACCCTATATTGTTTTAGGACTGAAAAGATTAACATCATAGTTTCGCACTGCATTCTCTCTTCTCTTAGTAAATTACTTTGAAGCAAGCAAATGAATTCTAGAAACGCAGACATAAGCAACTGATAGGAGAAATACAATTACAATTAGCTCTAAAGATATCGTACTTAAAGAGGGATCAAACTTATGTGCGTTTAGGAGGCAGTATTAATAAAACACTTAAAACAACTTCATATTAGGGAATTAGGCTGTTATTTTTTAATGAAACTCTGGGGCCATTTTATCCAGACAAATGTTACATTTTGTTCATATAATAGAAATCCAGATAAAACAATCACATTTCTTTAGTAACTGGAAGCTGTGAATTTTAACAATCCTCTTAATGGTTTTAGATAACTAGAAATGGGGACTTAATAAATCTTAACCTTTCAATTTAGAACCTTAAATGCCAAATGGCATGCTCCCTTGCGTCCTACATTTCAGCTTCCCAGTGGAATTAGCACATTTCGCAGTGGGTATGTGGTTTCCTCTATCTCTTTTTAATTTTGATGTACAATGATCTTCCACACTTGGAAGTCAAAACCCAGAGTATCACAGTGCTGGAACCACAATCTGCCCGTGACCTGCTAAAAATAGGCAACTAACTCTCTATTTACATAACCAAATCATAGATGTTTATTCCGCTCTCTCATGTAAAATTCAGGTGTGGTTCCTAGTTCTGATTCATAGCACTAGAAAAATAGTTTCCTTCTGATTTTCCCAACACTTTAACCTCTTCTTGCCCATTAGCTCTGCCCATTACACCAGGCCAACCTCCATAGATTCCCTGAGCGGTTCTGTGATGCCCATGCAGCTTGGTTGTCCAGGGCCATACTGTAAGGCTAAGTAATCCAAACATGACAACTTGATCAGGTCAAAGCTGAAAAACTAATTAACGAATGAATAAAATGGGTTTTTCAAGCCATTGATCTATACACTATGAAAGTTGATGAGAATTTTACCATTGACTTCAGTAAGACCAAATATGCCACTGGTGCATGCATATGTGAATATCCCACCTGTAATATACAAGAAAGATTCGTTAGGATTGCATCATCATTTACATTTTTCTGTTGTATGACAGGTATATAATCCTTGCTATATAGTTTCTTTGAAAAGTATTGCCAAAATGAAAATATATGATGACGACAACACAGCTTTAAAAGTAAGGCATTTGGGTTTTTTCTACTGGTTACTTATTTCAGTATGTTCATTGTTCATGGGTGCAATATGGTTAGGAAGTCCAAAAATAGGAACTTTTCTTGGTTTTATTAGACCATCGCTGTTGCATCATCATCACAACAGGCAAACCAGTGTGCCTGGAAGTAAAAGTACTTAAGTTCCCTTTCAGTGGTATGAAAACTGACAGCACCTTCGTAGAAGACTTGGGTGGGTTTCTGTTGCTTTCTGTTTGCGTTTTCATAGAAAGAAGAACCTACATGCTTAACAAGGCTTAATATGAAAGCCCACCCTTGTACTTTCTGTGGGATTGGGATTGGTTAACCACTTGCTACTATTCTAAAACACCACATCTAGAATATTGGCAGTAGTAACCTACTTGATTTACTTTGTGGTGGGAGAGTATGAGAGGAAGAAATTGTAACATTTGCATTTAAAGAAAAAGCGTTGGGTCACAGCACAAGAGTTGTGCACTCTGATTTTCCTTTACATACAATACAGACCAAATATTCTAGCTATGAACTTCACCTCCAAGATGTGTGTGCTGTTTTTCCTTTTTTTCCACAGACCCAATCAATTCAGATTTGCACTGACTCCTTTCCATTACATGTGAATTCCGAGATTTGTGTGCACTTGGAAATATTGGGAAGCTGAGATTTGTTGACACCACTTTATATATGTGCCTGTAAAGTGGTTGAGCAAAAGCACTAGTTGATCACATTTATGATTATTTCCAAGTCTTAAAAGAATTTGAAGCTAGTATATCCTATCAAGTTATGACAATGTTAACATGTATTTGAAAATAAGCAAGATAGGAGATTTTCAGAGGAAATGGTTGTGTGCTCTTGGCCCTGTGCTGTGGGTTTCGTTTTTCCTGTGCTTGGGAACTCAGGGTTCTCTTAGCTATTCTCTATTTGGCATTCACCATTGTTACACACATTTATTTCTTCAGACAACTGCTGAAAGCAAAAGCCTGGTGTGCAGAATCACATTGTAAGCCTTTCTGTTGGCCCTGTTTTTGATGCCATTGGAAATGGACTTTTGTGGCAGAATAGAGGGAAACCAAAAATACAGTACTTTAAATAGTTGTATCCTCTTTTTCTTTGTGCTTTGTCCCAGCTAATTTTTCTTCTTTGATTCCAGGGCACCTGCTATCCAAGACCAAAGTTATGTTTTTGTGTAACAAATAAAATCTAAATGGAACAATTGATTTGTAGGTATCATACAAATCTCATTTATCGTATTACAAATCAGTTTATGGTTGTCAACACAATAAATGCTATATTAACAGCTGTAACAGCTTACCAAAACCTGATGCAAAATTTAAATTCACACTTGTTACTATTTTTTGCTGTTGTCCATGCTGTTTCTGTCTTATGGATAAACGTGATATTATTGTCAATCTTGATCATTTTTGTGAGCACCAAATGTATATATTTTTTACATGTTCTCTCTTTCTACAAATTGCCCTGCTTCACTTCTGCCTCTGCTCCAAGGCTAAGTACAGATGTTTGAGGAGGTTAGATTACATTAAAATAGCCACCCAATCTAAGTTAGTTAGCCCCAGTGCAGACATTACACTTCGAGTGACCCAACAAGGGATTTAAGTGTGAACCGTACAGATGTTCAGGAAGTTTAGATTGCTCTAAAAATGGCCAACTCAACCTAAGTTAACCCTACCTCTGAGGTAGTTTAACTTAGATTGGGTCTGACGAGACCGAGCTACTGAACTCTGTGCAGTTCCTAGCACAGCCCCAGAGCTGGGAAAACCTAGCCATTTGCCCCAGCCCCAGGCCTGCATTTTTTTTTATCTGCCTCCTTGCCTTTGGGCTATTTTTAATCTCCTGGCCCCTCCCCACTTCCCCAGACAGTCAACCTCCCCACCCGAGGGACCATCCAGATCCACACAAGCCTGCCAAACCTGTCTGCAGACCCTGCTAGCTCCCCTGATCCCACCAAATGCTTCTGGATCCCACCAACCCCCCTCCCCTGCCAGACCCTGCCTGTCCCCAATCCCTGCATTCCCCCCATAAACCTTGCCTGCCCCCAAGTCTCTGGCCTGGACCCTGCTTGCCCCCCTGCAGACCCTACCTGCCCCCTGATCCCGCCAAACCCTTCCAGTTTCCACCAATGCCCTCCCCCTGGGTGAACCCTGCTTGGCCCCCCACAATCCCCATCATGAATCCACTGGCCTCCCAGTCCCCCCAAGCCTCCTCTGTCCTCCCCAAATGTCTCTACATACCCCAGCTATATGACTGGAACTGACCTTCTGTGAAATAGATAAATCTGCATCACTTTTGATCATCAGCTTTGGCTGCTTTGATTTTTTGGCCTTTGAATACAAATACAGTATAAATAAGAGCAAAAGTTAGCTTCTGCTTTAAAGTACACTAAGGAGAAATAAGTGAGGTGATGGCAATGTAGATCTGTAGGTTAGATCCAGCAAGGAGTGGGGCTTGGAGGGAGCCTGCCACACACATGACTCTTGCTAATGTTGACTGTTGAGGTCTCTCCCAACCCTGTGATTCTAAGGAGCTGCTAATATTAGACAAACAGTTTTATCAGTGGTTAATCTTTGTGAGAAAAGGGATTTATGATCTGGCTGGCTTCTCAGCAATTGAATTCATTGTTACAGCTAATGGACATCTCATATTGTCTTAAATCACTGGCTCTGTAGCATGCCAAATAGTAATAGAAACCTTAGAGCTACCATAATTTGGCACCTATGTTTTGAATCAGTTGCCAAAGGAACTAAGAGGGGAAAAAAGGGATCAGTTGAAACATTTTCCAAGTGCTTTTTCTATGTAATGTTTTACATAGTTTGGACTTGCTGAGTATCCTCTGGAGCGTATGGTACTGTAATACGTTCATACTTTATGCAAGCTGCATGGTGGCTGTTCCACACTAAATGAGCTAATTTAATTTACCAATTAAGTAGAGAAAGATTTAATTTGGGGGGATCTGCAGTGACAAAAATTTACATTGTAGACAACCTATGTTTGTTCCTGTAGGTGTAATGCTACTCTTATACTACAGTAACGTGTTTTATCCTGTTAATAGACAACCTATGACAGTTTCTGTTGTGAATATATGGTCAGTAATTTACAATTCATAGAAATACTTGCATGGGCATATAGATTATAATAACCTGCTTTTTTTCCAGCACATTGTAACTTACCGACGTTTTTCGATGTTGCACTGGGGGATACCACGTCCTAGTTGCTTGTTTCAATGAGATTTGAATGGTCCTCCTACCTCTGTGAGACCCTTTAATTCATCCACCCCATCAAAGCCCACGTTCTAGAAAAGCTCTACTGTGAAAAGGCTGCATGATAAACAGATACAGGCATTTTAATGTCAAAAGAAAGAGACAGAGAGTTTAGTCTTTTATGAGACAATCTGAAACATTTTGCAAAAAAAACCCGTATTATTTATCTTGCCCAGAGCTTGTTCTTTGACGGGATAGACAGTTCCCTATTTAAGAAAGACCTTTGCTTTGTTCTAGGAAAATACCAAGGTGATCATCTGTATAGCAGATTTTTCTCTTGAAAAACTGTCTTGCACATGATTAACTTTATGGTACATAATAGAGAGAAAGCTCCAAGGTGATGGTTAATGGCATTTGAAAAACTATAGTTAACCTGAGTTTATAGAGATTTACAGAGACCCCTTAATATAATCAATATGCTGATTAGACTGTTATAGATACATGTTTATGAATAGCAGATCCCCTATGTAATCAGTAAATATTTAATATAGGGATCTGAAAATTTCCACTTTCCTATTCCAGGTATATAGAAATGGGCTAGCCTGGTTTCTGCAGAAAACCAGCTGGTTGTTTTGAAGAAAAATGTTCACAGCGAAGGTTAGTTTGTATATCTATTCATTTCCCCATCTACTTCATTAAGTGTGGGGGTGGCTGAATGGGGCAAAGATCAATGATAAAGTGAAGTGGGAACATGCAAATGTGAAACACAGGGGAAAACAATGAAAAGGCATGAACACTGGAAAAAATAAAAAGACCAAATAGCATCAGGAGTGAAGTGGTTAAGGAGTTTGCCGCAACAGGAAGCGGGTAAAACTCTGTTTTCAACGTACTCATGGGAACCGGATTGGAAAGTGTTGTGGTAAAAGTGTGTGGAAAGAAAAGAGAGAGAGGCTTGAATTGAGCTATAAATATCTGGTTTTCTTTGAAGTTTGGTGACCAACAAATGTTACTGGAAATCTCATAAAGAGTTGTTGTTTCATGAACTGGTCTGGTTAATGGTGCGCCATAAAAGTAGGATTAGCTCATCTTTGTAGACTTATTTTATATCAACTCTTAATGTCCCTTAAACTCCTAGTGCAGAAACATAATGAACACAGAACACAGCTCGTCCTGTTCCTCTGCTCAGTGATGTTAGTTATGGATGCTTGGAGAACAAGGTTGTCTTCCCATCCAGGCAATGACACTGAGAAAAGGAAGCAGATTGGGTTTGCCCGTAACTTTGTTACCAAAGTTGAGGCAAGAGTGTATCTTTTCTATGCTGGTCTTATTCACTTCGTTTTGAAAATCAGCTGTCTAGAAGAAATTAACCACACCATACCATGCTGCGTCCCCGTGACACCGGCTTTGCTCCACACAAATTGAAGTTCAATAACTTTTAAGTGTGTAGTGGACTGGCTAAGTGGACTTGAAAGTCTCTGTTATTCAGCACTGATCAGGATTATTTACCTGGTTCACTTGCAGAAGGGGGCAAGATACATTTTTCCCAAATAAGGTGCATTTCAATGTTAATTATTGGCTAACATGTATCTAACTGCTATGCATCAGTGAAACGCTTCACAGACCTTATCGAGGAAAGGTGCCATCACCAATGAGCACGCTCATTTTCAAAATCCCCTGAAAGCTGCCAATGGCGAAAGAGAAAGCTTAGTTTCCAGGGAGCTCCTGCTCAATAATTTACATGCTGATCAACTTCCATGGGCCCGTTGTAAAAACATTAGTGGTCAAAATGATAATAACGTACATTATTTAACAGTTTGCATTCCAAAGTCTTTTTGCAATTTAAGGGAGGTGTGTTCCAAAAGTGTATGCAAGCATCTGTGCACCTAATTTGCATGTGCATTTACCACAACTGTGCCCTCATAATGATTAAAGCACATTCCCAAACAGGCCTTATTCACTAGCTGCATCTTCCACTGTGCCGTTCCCAGCTTTTGTGTTTTAACGTGGTGACTGGATACCAAAGAAGGCCAGATTGTGCCTGAAGACCCACAGCAGAAGGGTTCTTGTGTCACCTTTTCCTGCAGCAGAAGGAGGGTTCAGTCCCTTCTCCCCTATGCTCTTCTGATGGCTTTCTGCTGTGTAAGTTGAGGAGCTGTGTAGATGGAGACAGTGCATCCTACTATCCCACAACCACATAAGATTAGTCAGGAGTCCTCTCTTAAAAGAAGATCCTGAGAGTAATCGTGGCAAAGGGAAGTGCAGCTGTTTGAATCTTCAGGGCCAGAATGACGGATGGCCCTCAGTAGCTGCAGAGCCAAATGATCTTACTGTATATGTCCCCATAGGACTTGCTCCCACAGTAAAGCCCCAGGATCTGTACAGCACTAAGGAGGCCAGATTTACCATTCCACAATGGAGAAGCGAACCCACTCTTCTTGGCTGAAGCATGCAGAAATTACTTGGAAATCAAAACCTCACAGATTTTCCTTTCTTCTGCATGAGACTTATGCTGGGGAGCAGTCAGGCCCTGAGTAGGATGCTCATGACTTAGCCCATGATATTTTTCTGACTAACAGCTTCCTAAACACACAACAGCTCGGAAGATAGCACTCGTAAACTAAGGTTTGCTTCCCTACCTGATCTTGGTGCGTGGTATAGCTACAGCCAAGCTTCACCACAACTGAAAGAGACCTGGGTGGGTGTTGTGCTAGACCACAGAATAAACGTGAGCCACCAATGTGATGCTGTAGCTGGCAGAGCAAATCAAACTGGCATGCACCTACCGAGACATCTCGAGCAAGGCTAAGGATGTCATCCTCCCGCTCTGCTCAGCCTTGGTGAGACTGCAGCTCACTGGTGAGGCTGCAGCTGGAGTACTGCATCCAGTTCTGGGCGCCGCACTCCAGGAAGGATGTGGAGACGCTCGAGAGTCCAAAGGAGGGCCACGCGCATGGTTAGAGGTCTAGAGAGCAGGTCATACAAGGAGAGGCTGATAGACCTGGGACTGCTCAGCCTGGAGAAGAAAGACTTGGGACTTGGTGGCAGCCTATAAGTATATCGGGGTGTACATCAGGGCCTGGGGGAGCATCTGTTCACCAAGACCACCCAGGGAAGGATAAGAAACAATGAGCACAAACTGAGTGAAGATCACTTTAGACTGGACATAAGGAAAAACTTCTTTACAAGTCAAGTGCTGAGGGTCTGGAACAGGCTCCCCCAAGAGGTGGTACAGTCACCTGCCCTAACGATCCTCAAAAAGCGTCTTGATGCCCACCGTGCTATGGTCATCTGACCCCAGTGGTCTTTCCTGCCCAAGTGCAGAGGGGGGCTGGACCTGATGATTTTGTAAGGTCCCTTCAAGCCCCTAACATCTATGAATCTCATTTTGTCTAATTTGCTGCCTGTATATATTTCCATTTGGGTACTTATTCTGTTGTTTTTTGAATTTGTGCAACTTGTAGCCTCACTTCTCCATAAAAAATGTACTCTGGGCTTAGTACTGTTTGCTCAGTTCATCCTAAGTCTGTTCACATTCATTTGCAAGTTTTATTCCTTTCCAGTACAAGATATTCCAGCAGGGAATGGATTGTACCTGAAATTGAGAGCTCGATCCACTATATGTAACATTCAGTGAGTTATGGTTGCAGGGACTGTATACAAGTGTCTGAGCATTAAAATGCTTCTCTGGGACTGACACGATTATTGCTTAATTGAAACCCATCTGTGGTTTGCTCACCAAAAATTTCAGCCTACCCTGAAGGCCTTGTTTTGCAGTGAAATTATTAAAAAATTAGCTGGAGGGCGTGTTTAGATTTTAATTCAGCCCATCCCTTCTCTTCACATATAGACATATTTCCCCCTACAGCTGCAATCTGCAAAAAGTCGCATTAATACCGAGGAACACCACACTATAGCTGAATCAGCCTAAAATCTGTGAAGAGATTCTGAATTTGAATCAGATTTCAGGATGGCAACAACTTGTTCTTGACTGAGTCTCAGCTTAATTTTCAGCATGCCACATTTCACTGTGACAACGCAGAGAATAGGATTAAGTGAATGAAAATGGATCTGAAACCTTCTTCTGACTGTAGCTGTCAGGTTCAAAGCCGGTTGGAGTAGGCCTATGGAACATCTCCAGACATATTCACATTTCCATTGCTCGCTGCCTTCAGCCAGCAACGTCCTCTTTAAGTAGTTTGACAGACAGAGATATGCTTGGTTAAAACGGTCTCTGGATGAAATTCCTGCCCCATTGCAGTCAATGGCTACTTTGTATTTGGTGGGGTTGGGATTTCAGCCAGTATTTTGAAATGTCCTACACTGCTTGCATCTTAGCATTGGTATGCTCACAGATAAAGGAAATGTGTGTTGGAATGAAGCGTCAGGCTGGGAAATCATGAGGCACGTTGGGTATTTTTGAAAATACAGTCAAGCGCGAGGTCCCTAGCTAAGTATCTATGAATCCAGCAGTGAGTGAATATGAGCTTGGCATTCCTTGGAAACAAATGTTTACCGTTCAAAGTCTGCTCTTCACCAAAAATTACTATTTTGGGGGGGCGGTCCTTTAACTGTTTTAGTAAACTGCTATTTTGATTGCCAGGAAAAAAGATTTTCTTTCCATTTCAGATAAAGTACTGATTGTGAGGACTTCTTTTGTTTGATGAGAAAAACAGTTTTGAAAGGTTAAAACGCTGATGCTTACTTCATAAAATAATGCAACTTGCACTGAGGCTTTTTACATCAAGAAAAGGAAGATATATTGGTAGAAATAAATTTTTGCAGTTTGTTTCCCAACATGTTTCTTTGATATGATCCTGCTGGATGAAGTGTGCCTTATCTCACAATTGAATTTCAAGGTTCTGTAAAGTTGGTTTCAAGGGGAAAAAAGCAATCTAGACCGGGGCGGGCAATTATTTTGGGTGGAGGGCTGCTTACTAAGTTTTGGCAAGCCATTGAGGGCCACATGTCAGGTAGGGGCAGATATTAATTTTTTTTATTAAATTTTATTAAATTTTTTTATTAAATTTTTTAGGGGTCCCGCAGACCAGACAGAATGGCGTGGCGGGCCACATCTCGCCCACAGGCCGCATTTTGTACACCCCTGATCTAGACATTTGTTTCTGGAGCAAGTTAACTTCAAATTTCATATAAAACAATATTTGCATCTAAGCAATTCAGCAACTCTTTCTGTTGCCCCTCTTCATGTTGGTGGCCGTACATCATCACTGCAGATACCAGTTTAGACACTGATAAGTTTGAAATGCTTATGAAAAGCATTGTCTTGTGAGGTTTCCTACAGTAGCCTGGAAGTGGGACTGGATGGTATAAGTTCTTCCCTTTCCTTTATCTTGTGTTGGCATTGGAAATGAGTTGAGCTTTGAATACTGCTGTAACCAACTTGAGTTACTTCTCTGAAGTGGCTCCTCAAGACAAGGCTGGGATCCTTTGACCCCAGCTGACTTCCTGCCCCTGATGCAAGGGGCTGGACTCAATGATCTTCCAAGGTCCTTTCCAGCCTTAATGTCTATGAAATCTATGAAAGGTAGACTTTACTTCATTGCAGCTAGTAAGAATCAGCCCTGTTTCACCATTTACAATATAAGGTAGCAAATCTCAGTGTAAAAATGTGCTTTCTTTTGCAGTGGAAGTGAGCTGTAGACCAGCAAATTCCAAAGAAATGTTACAGTTATTTTACATTTTCAGAACCTGTGCTTTTGGGGCTGTCATCATGTAACAATACCTTTAATTCTTCGATGCTTATCTTCAGGTTTTAATTTTTCTTTTTCTTGTGACTACAGCTGAGCCAATGGGAGTTCTGACTGAATAAATACCAAGTTCTTTTATGACAGAGAGATTGTGCTTGGATCTAGTCTTAAAACGGGAAGTTTGGCATGTCTCCTTACCATTACAAGTACAGCGTCCTAGCAATTAGCAGGATCCTGAGTAATAAATTAATGCATCTAATTCTGAATATGATATAACCATTATGGAATGGAAAATAGAATCCATGCTTTTGTCTCAATTTGACTCAGTAGTATAATGTAGTCCACACGCTTTTTAATGTCCTTTGTTTGCATTAGGAAAAATATAAAACTCTCCCACTGAGAATCAGAGATCCCCTAGGGTTCTTGTGAATATGACATTCAAAATGTAGCTTTAAAAAGATTTTGGATGTTGGCTGGGAGCACAGAGGAGGCATTTCATAATATGCCTACACTGTCCCCAGAAGAAAGAAGTAATGCTAATCCTGGGAACTGGTGGTTCAGAGGAGTTTAAATCTATCTGAAGGCATTTTTATATGCACTGAGTAATCAACATATGGCTTAACTTTTAAAGGATTTGTGGCAAATTAGCTCCTTGGAAAATACTAATTGGCCCATTCTCTTCAGTGCATACGTACAAGTGCCACTGAGACAGTTGCTCTAAGGGGAGAGTGGTCAGTGTCACCCGAGATATGTTTCTATTTCTTAAGCACTGGAATCCTTTAAACTGTTTTCATTTGGTTTAAATATGACACAAGTCATATATATAGCATATAGCGTGGCAGTTCAACAATTGACCCACAATCACATTTAGACTGGACAGGGAAAGGAGTAATGCTGTGTTTACCTGGAAGCAGTAGTAGTAATCATTGTTCTACTACCATTGTTTCTCCTACATACAGAACATGGGCAATCAGTATTAACATCAAACTGACTAAAGCTAAGCGTGCATGGTGTAAAATAACATCTTATTGAGCTGGCTAGTGTATGTGCATAATAATACCTTCAACTGTATATCCTAGGGCACGAACCGACATTACACCTAGATCAGTCTAAATACATAACCATACAGAAGTTTGGTGGTTGTAGACCATTCTAAAAATGGTGCTGGTGGTCTAAGATAGACTTGGTGTGAGGTACACTCAATTCAGATTGATTTAGGTTAGGCTGATGCATCAAACCTCTGTAGTGTTTCCTCGACTCAGGTACAAGAGAAGGGAAATGTGTATTCCACCCCTGATGCCACAGCATAACTCTGACTCTCCATTGATTTTTTTTTACACAACAGCACAACCACAAGTCAAGGTAACACCAGAAGCTTTCCAAACTCAAAACTCCTGTGCCCTGTTGCACTGCACCAGGATGGTAATAGTATTCTTTTTTTTCCAAGGAAGCCAATGAAATGAGCCCCTGAGCTCAGAGAGCTATTGCATACTTACACAAGTTACATTTTTCATGTGATCAGGCCCCTGAAAGAGCTCTATAGCTGGGCCACAAGCACTTTTAAAGTGGCCAATCACATGAAAAAATGACCCTCCTCAAATGAGGTATTACATGAAGGCACTCTGCTTTAGAGCACCTTCAGGAACTTGTATTCCCTAAGGTTAATTTTTCACACATTGGGATGGGCTGATTCAGCCCCCCAGCTGGAGAAGGGGGAGGAGGAGGCGGAGGGAGAGAGCAGCACTGAGCTGCCAGCTTAGTTTTGCCACTTAGCTGGAGCTGGTGAGGAAGATGAAAGAGACCCGACCCCCCCCCAACCTCATGGCCCCAGCCTGGCTCCTGCCAGTCCCTAAGCCAGCATAGCTGGGGGAGGGGTGCTGTAAAGTTTTCCAACTCTATGAATCTATGAAGGTTGGGAAGGTCATTCCACCCTGTCCCTCCAGGTTCAGCCAGGCAGCAAACCTGAGCCAGCAGCTCAGTGCTGCTCCCTCCCTTCCTTCTCCTGTTGTCCCCTCCCCTCAATGACAGCCCCAGAGCTGGGAAGCCGGGGGTGGGGCTGGGGTGAGGGATGGCTCTGCAGCCTCCTCAAAGGCTGCTGGAGCACCCCCACCTGCTGGCCAGGAGGCTCGGTACAGGCAGGCAAACCTCTGTTGATTCAGGGGGGCTCTCTAACTCATGGCGCTTTATGTAAAGTGCCATAGCTGGAGCAAAGGTCTAAATGTCTGCACCCATTCTCACTACTACGTTGCTGTGTAATATAAAAGCAAGATCATAATCTCATTAAAACAACATTTCATAACTTTCATTGTGTAGAAACAATTTTTGAAAAATATTTGTATCATCCATGTTATATTTTATATAATATAATCAGTTGACTATGGTGAGCCTATATTAATAAAATAAATATAGGTTATTTGGTATATAAATCACTTAGTTAAAAAATATTAACTATTCGCTTTGGATTCAGCCAATTTGGGGGACAGTGATTCGATATGGTGATTCAAATTCCTGTCCCAAATCGATTCATCTGAATCTGATTTGGAGATTCAGCCACCACTGAATTGGCCGCATCCCTGAATCAAACAAGCCCCATCCCCCTCCTGCTCTTCCAGCTCTGTCAATGGCAGCTCCACCCAGCCCCAGCATCACCGCTCATTTAAAAAAAAAAAAAAAGCCCGGCACTCACTGGCTTCTGCGAGGTGGCGAGGTGTTCCTCGCTGCCCCCCACGACCCTGCACTGCATGGGGGACTCTGGCACAAGCCTCCATAAGTCCCGATGGCCACTGCAGGAGCTGGTGAGTGCGGGGCTTTTTTTTCCTTTTTTTTTTTAAGTGCCAACACACTGGGTCCAGGTGGGAAAGCCATTGATGGTGCTGGAAGAGTGGGCGGGGGATGGGGGCTTATGGCAGAGCCCCCCACACAGCACAATGCAATGGGGTGGAGCAGGGATTGCCTGTTCTGCCTGACAGGAGCCAATGACTGCAGGGATTTTGTTTTTTTTTAAAGAGCTGGGAGGCTGGGTCTGGGAGCGAGGACAGGGGATGGGGGTTTGTGGCAGAGCTCCCCCACACAGTGTGGGGCAGTGGGGTGCAGCAAGGATTTCCCCCCCTTCCTGACAGGATCTGATGAGTGTGGGGCTTTTTTTTGTTTTGTTTAAAGAGCCAGGATGCTGTGGCCAGACAGGGCAGCCATTGATGGGGCTGGGAGAGCAGGCAGGGGTCAGGGAGCACTCAGGGAGGCTGGAGGAGCAGGCAGGAGATGGGGCCTGGTGGGGGTTCCCCCTATAGTTCCCTGGCCCCTTCTCCAACCCTTTGCCCCACCCCTACTAACTAGCAAATAGCCTGGGTCCAGTTCCCTGTGGCAGTGAGCGAGAATTGCCCAAGTCTCTCTGAAACTCTCCAAATCTTTTCCAAATTGATTTGGAGAGCTTTGAATCAATTTGGACCTTTTTATTGGTCTTTCAATTCAATTCAGATTTGGAGATTTGGCCACCAAATTGGGTCGAATCTCCTCCAAATCAAATCAGCATCTGAAGCTTCATACAGCCCTAATTCTTAGCAAACCCACACTAACTGGTTGCATCTACACAAGCAGTTAATGCACAGAAATAAACTTCGGTGCAGTTTGTGCCAGAGTCCGCTGCTCTCAGGCACAGCATTTACTTGTGTGCCCAGGACCACAGTACTTTGAGCCGAGGTGGAGCACCCCTTGGCTGGCAGGGATCCTGGGATGGGTGGTAAGCCCCGGGCTCCAGATGACAGCATCAGATGATGGAGGAGCTGGCTGGGGCATGAGGCTGCTACAGTGTGGGAGTAACTGGCAGGCAGCCCCAGCACTTAAGCACCATTTTGCCACAGCCAGCCCATCGCAGTCTTCACGTGTTTGAGTGCACTTAATTACTCCACCATAGGACTGTTTCCAACAGTACTATCCTATGGAAGAGTTAATTTACTGCACCTTAATACTGGTGCATAGTGGGACTGTGGCACTTTATTGGTGAGCTAATTAATCAACTCTGCAGTAAAGCGTATGTGTAGATGCACCCACTGAGCATCAGTTAATGACATAAACCTGTTAAAAGAATGCTAGAAGCTGAACCAGGTGAGGACCTATCAAAACAAAAAACTCGTGCCGAATAGATGCTGAATGTTATGTAGGTGAATAGGTTGACCCCAAACCCAGATGACATCTGCACTGGCCAGCCCAGTTATAGAATTTCAGAAGCCCTCCATTGGGCTCTCTCTAATTTTTGTCGTGGGGGACCCAAAACCGAACACAGTTTTGGGCCCCCTACTTTTCCTTGTTGAATTTAGTCTGACAGATTGTGGATCATTTCTCCAGTCTATCCAGGTGATTCTGGATCCTAGCCCTTCACCCCAGCATGTTGGCAGCCCCAGCCAGCTTACTGCCATCTGCAAATTTGTTTCTCAAAACAATGCAAGTATGCAAAAAGACCTAAGCATATAAAAAATGCTGGAATCGTCTAGCCCAATCTCTTACATCATAGTGGCAGAGAGTAGATAGTGAAGGGGGTTTGTCTTTTTGTAGGGGCTAACCAGAATAATCAGCGATGAGAAATGTAAGTCAAACTTCTGGTTTCCTCTGTAGTAGTTATACTGTCTAGGTTCTGTATTGGCTGACTCTGGTCCCTCAGACAGAGAAGCAGAAAGAAATTAGTTTGGCTCAGGCCTCGATGTTTTCAGTTAGCTCATTAACAAAGGACACAAATCAGTTTGCTTAGTCTCCCACCTGGTCTGCCAAGTGGATGTCTCTTAAGTCACAAATGAACTGAGTTTATGAGCCTCTTCACCGAAAAAATCTAATGGCCTGTCTGCCCCACTACACTGAAGATTGGGCGCTGCCCAAATTAATACCAAAGTACATGTTGAGAGGAGAGGGGATGTGGGCACAGCTCCTGCCCACACTTCTCTGGCTCTAGGCAATGCTTTCGGTGTTTCAATTTCATGAGTACTAGATGTTACTCCTAAAAATATAACTAAAAGTGAATCATAAAGACCCACAGTAAATGAGAGTTCTCTAAATCACCTTGATGGCAATCTGTCAAGGCGTGGGTTTAAAGTTCAGTAGTAGACCTCATATCAAACGTATCTCTTAGATATGATAAGCATCTCCGGAAAGAAGCTGCCATGCATAAAGAAAGAGGATATGAACCATGGGCCACATTGTCAATCTGAGGCAAATTTGTCATAGTGAATGACATAATTTGACATGGAGTCAAAAAGGACAAAGAATCTGAGATGTAGTTATTTTTAATTAAAGCAGTGTATTGTAAAATGTGATGCAGCTGGTTCTTCTGACTTAAATATAAGCATCTCGCCTTTTAATTTTCTGTCTCTTAAAAGCAGAACTCTGATATGGGACAACAGCTCTTCTCCCATTAGGAAATAAAACAGTGGGGACCACTTAAGTGTGCTTGGCTTTGCAGCTTTAAATGGCCTTTATTACCATAGCCATAAATAGCAAACCGCCCCAAATATTACAGGATTTTTGTTGGCTTTGACCAATGAAGTAGAACAAGACCTCTGAATACCCCATTAGTTCCAGTGCTGTGCTTTGACGACTTTGCATCGGCAGCTCTTTTTCTATATAAGTCACTAGCCTCACCCGTGTCTCTTAACAAATACCGTTGACAGGCACCATTGCAATTTTTCTGCATGTTCTGACAGTTTAATTCAGTACCTCCTGGCTAAGCAGCCAGAGCCTGAGGGGGTAATTCAGCACCTTGGCATCACACTGCTGCAATTAAAATAATTAAGGGAGTTGGGATGGGCTTGCAGAGCTTTCCTTCTTCTGCAGCTTTGTACAGAGAGAGCACTTTCCTATCCCCTCATGGAATGAATACAGGATCTTCCTTTAGAATAGATGACAATGGAATTTATTAACACTGTTTACTAGCAGCTACTGTATCACTTTGCATTTTCACCCAACGTGCTTCCTCCATGGCTCCTCATCCCCTCCTTGTGTTTGACAGCATTTCTTTTCCTAAATACCGGGGGGCCAAATCCTGTACATCTTCAGTGCAACTCCTTTCTTGTGGCTAACGTCAGGAAATCATTTTGCTCCATGATTGCATGCAAAGCATTTCCTTTGGGGTATTTATTAGAGACAATTGAGCATCCTTTGTTTCTTAAATATAAATGTCCAAACCACTAGCTTTCTGTGGACTGAAGAGAGATATAAAGAATGAACAAAAGAAAACCTCTTCTAGTATTTCAGATAGGCCATAAAGTGACAAGCAGAAGGGACAGACCAATTTTTTTTTTTGTATGTTGCTCTAAAACCTGCCTTAAAAGTATTTTGATTTTAGTTTGTGTACATTTAAAACAGAAACAGTTCACCTACCCATGCTATTCATATGCGCACACATACTTTATAAATATATATATAGAGAGAGAGAGAAAGAGAGATCTATATCTCTCATATTTATAAGGTTTGTATACTAGTTACCTGTACATTTCAGGGGTGAATCTTTACCCTATTGAAGTCAATGGCAAAACTCATGGTGACACTTTTGTGTCCGAAGTCCACCCCATACAAAACATGAGTGAACTCCTTTCTTAACATGTGGTGAGGGCTATTTGAAAGGAAGTGAGATAAATATCTGCAATTGGGAGTGAGCAGAAATATTCTGTTTCATGTTCAGCTCATCTAATTTAAGTGGCGTATAACAATATACAGGTATATCACGCACTAATCAGAGCATTCGTATAGGCACTTACAGGATGTGTAGCTGATGCCACCTTTCCCAAGATAGCTCAAATCAAGCTCAAAAATGCTATTTGTGTGTTATGTCAGGCACTGAACCATTACTCATGACGGTGGAAAAACAGTCTGAGGTGTCACAAATAGTTTGAGGCGGCACTGTTCCAAGGCAGGTCTGCAGTACAAGTGATGGCCACAAGTTTTCCACCGCTCAAAAATTGAGTCTTGTAGTATTGTGCATCAACTAATACACTAAAATTGAGTCTGAGAAAAGAGTTGCTGAAAATAACGTTGAATATTATTTTGTTTGGCCTTCCATGATCCATTCCCTTTATTATGCACTCTCTTTAGGCACAAGTTGCCATTGGTACCCATATTAGCTCCCCTTTCTTTGGGCTATTTTTCTTTTCATTTCCTGCTAGATTTACTCTTTTGCCTTGGATTTGGACCAACACTTTAATAAAGGTCTGGGAAGGTCTGAAGCTCACAGCCAGCAGGTTTTTCGCTTTCCTCAGGGGCTATGGCCAGGTTAGCTTGGAGGGTGGTACTGTCCTATTGAGTTACTTGCCACATCTGACTAGCACGTGCTAGCATAAGTTAATGAGGGAGAAAGAATGAGGCAGGTTCGTACTGTGGTTCTTGGCACCGGCATGGTGTCATCTGGCTGGTTTCTTGTAGTCCCGCATACATGGCAAGGGAAAGGCTTCTTGGAGACACCTCGTAAGTCAAACTTCATCTGTTCTTCAGATGAGAAAGGAGGAAGTGAGGGATCTGGGCCTGGCACAGATCTCTTGACTGTTTTGCAGGGGCGGTGTACCAGTTGCTTCCTCTTAATGGCTTTGCCCTCTCTATATATTGCCTGTGCACTGTGCTGCACTTACCTTTCTAAGTAGTCGGTGTAGGGAGAAGTGGGCTGGCAGTTCTTCACCACCACAGATCTCTTAGGCGCCCTCTACACATTACAGGTATCATACCATTAACTGGTTAAATTGCACAATTACCTTGAGTAATGTACCTATCACGCCATAAAAAGCTCCAGCCAACTCTGAAGTTAGACCTTGCAAATGTGTACTAACATTATAGCTGGTTGCTGTGGAACTTGAATGCACTAATGAGACCCTGCGTGTGACCCCCATCAGCTGGGGCTCCCAGCCCAGGATCTCCCTGTACTGGCAGGAAGGTGCAATGGGATCTAATACAGGATCCTACAATCATGACTCTAGCCATGCATATGTGGCATGGCAGGAGGTGCGATTGAATGGATCATGCATTAGATGCCATCACACCTTTACCTGCCTGTGTAAGGGGGCCCTTATGTTGCAGTTCCTAAAAATGGACTACCTTTAATTTAACAAATCTTAGTGTGTGGTATTGAATTCACTAATTTTAACTGCAATTGATTGGTCACATGCCTTAACTGAGTCGCATGCAGTGTGGTGTTGGCATGCATACAGCAGAAGCAAAGGTGTGTACAGATTTGGAAATGCCTGATTTTATAACCTGGGCCCTGATTTCATCTGTAATAATAGCTAAGTAATACTTAAATGTTGATAAAGATTTCAGAGTCCTTCATCCAGGTATAGATGAAAGGTGTGATTGCTTATTATTTGTTACTATTACTCTTTTCAGGTTAGTGAAATCATAAGTAATATTTCTGTTCTGACTGGGGTCAAAAAAAAGTATGTTGCTAACCAGCTATAACCAGGGCCCATTATAAATACCATTTTCCTCTCTTTTGTTTACACGTGTGATCATCCTTTTCTCTCAGAAGCTAAAGTGAAATGGGAAATATGATTTGCTCCACCGTGTTTACATTGAAAATTTCATTATGCCCACTAATCTTCAAATTTGGTATTATCCAATATTTTTCAGTAATGTCCTTTTTACATCATTGACACTCATCACTGAAGTTCTTGATAACAGTTGCAACTGGTTTGTACCTTTCTTTCGCCAGTCTGTGATAAAGAATATTTCTTGGTTCAGTCTGGGTGATGACTTGCTGTAAATTTGATCCAGTTCATTATTTTGACCTCAGCTGATGTTGAAAGTTAGTCAACACATTAAGGCAATAGCATAATACCATAGCCTCCTCACAGTGTTAGAGGAAAAAAAGCTATAACTCTCTTTCATGCTATAGGTGGGGCTGTTTGCAGGAAACCTGTGCATACAGATGTGGGTATATGCGTTAGTTAGATTTTCTTTTTCTCTTGAAAAAAAGGTGTAGTTAGAAAATATTAATTTGGAGTTTCACCTATTTTGACAGTCACATCTTTTGCCCATTTCCTGCATACTGAGAACCCTGCGTAGCATCAGTTAACAACACAGTGGAAAGAACTGCAGTCATCCTGCCATGCTCACACTGTGCCTTTCCTGTACAACGTGTCTCTTGATTCCAGGAAGGCTCCTGTAACTTTAAAAAAAGATTTCACAAAGCATATACCTCCAGTAGCTAAGCTGAAATAAGAATGTCTCACGAGTTTAATGGATCAAACAGCAGTGATGGGTTTTATGGCTCCTTTTCACTTTAGGGCAAAGGGAAGAGAGAGCAGGGCAGGTTGGTTTTAAATTCAAGGATTTATGTTGTTAATCCTCCTGGCTAATTATAATTTATGGGAACCTGATAAATTAATATGCAGTTGCTATTCAAAAGCTGAGAATAGTGTAAGGCAGGCATAAACAAGTCTTGTTCATTTTTAATTTATTTCCACCGATGGAGAATATTAAATAAAACGAACACTGGGGCATTTCACAGGAAGTTTCGTTTTCATTATTTATCTCTAGATTTATGGACTTCATATACCAATTTTCCAAACATTTTTCCCCTGTGAAACAAACAATGATGTAACTTCTAGCAAACTGACTACCAGTTAAGAGCCAAAGTTTTACTGTTCTTTCTCAAGTAAATATTGTGAGCATTGCAAGAAGAAGAAGAGAAGAAACATTTACTGGCTCTTTTTTAATGCTGTGAATTTTAGCATTCATTAAGGTGTGGGGATGACAACAGTAGCACTGTGCATACTTCTCTCTGCAGCTCAGTGAATGTGCCTAAGTCCTGACTGGCAAACTACCAGCCCTGGGCTCGCTCTCTAGCAGAAATTGCTAGGGTACTGAAGAGGCAGGGTGTGCGGTGTAAATTTATTTTTAGTGAGTAAAAAAAATCACAAAGAGAACCCTTATAGTTCTGAAGCCAAAACCACGAAAACTTCCAAAAACAAGGTGCGACATGTGCAATGCTGACTTTAAGCTTAAAAATCTTGGTTATTTATTGTATCCATAGGGATGTTTTCCCTCATACTTTCTGCTTGTATACAGCAAACCAAAAAAACAATCAATATGACCCAAGATAGGAAGAAGTACTCTTATTGTAAAAATTGTAGTCTGTCAGTGGTATTAAGCAGCACTTTTGTGAACCTAGGCCAGTCTGTAAGGAGGAGGAAAAGAAACATTATGTCAGCATGTGCCATCTTGGATGCAGAGAAAATACTTGAGCAGTGATTAAATATATGCTCCTGCAAAGTTAATGCTCTAGTTTCTCTCAACACCCTCTTAATTGCTTCTAATCAATGCAATATAATGCTTTTGTGCAGGCTCACACCAGTAATGTGTAACAGGGTTGTATTGTATGAAAGAATGCTGCACTGCCAAATGCACAATGCTTTAGTTACACCAGTATTATACGAAAGGTTAATACTGTACACAGAAAACCCTGTTTCATTAACTTCTTCGGTGTCCATAACCCCTGTCTCCAGCAGTGTCTTAGACAATATCAAGTACATCTGGCTACAGATGTCTCATTCCTGAATACATTGGATATCCCATGACAAATTGGCTTTATGTTTTGCTAGGTGGAGATTAGAGGTTATAGGTCCATTGCCCAGATTTTGAGAATAGTGCAGTCTGTAATTAGTGTGTGTTTGGCTAGACCGAGCTGTGGAGAAACCAGTGGTTTGGCCCTTTAAAAAAAAATCTATTTTTCTTGCATCATGAGCAGCCTGCACAATTCTGTGTTCACATCGGGTTAGGTTAATTGTGCTCCCTGGTCATTTGCATGGGCTTTTCTTGTAGGATGGGGGGAAGCTTCTTCCAAATAAATAAGTTCGTGCATATCTGGATTTGGAGGGACCGCTCG
Source organism: Crocodylus siamensis (assembly GCF_052110815.1). Taxonomy (NCBI): domain Eukaryota; kingdom Metazoa; phylum Chordata; order Crocodylia; family Crocodylidae; genus Crocodylus; species Crocodylus siamensis. Next base: position 9,195,440 of record NC_143403.1, on the reverse strand, counting down.
GGTGCTTTAAGTCGTACTTCCTCTGATTTTGTAAGGATTCTAGTAAACCGTATGCAGGCGTAATGTCCTTGGGTCAACTTGCCTAAAGCACCTAGGTGACCTAAGAGCTGGTCTCACATCCAAAAGCTTTAAGACCTAGTCCGCTACAGAAAAAGACAGCCAAAGCACTTATCCTGGGACAGCGCTCTCAGCACAACCTCAAAGACACAGCTTCCAAGAGAAGAAAGTACTTTTTAGCAGTTGTGCAGTTTTCCAAACAAAATAAGCGTTTGCCAGCGTAACTGTTTCTGCAGCAGGGCAGCATAGAAATTCTGCAAAATGATATGTTCAAAGCCAGCATTATTATGCTGACAGACTCTGTAGGGCTCTGTTGTTGCTTGCTTGCTGTTTGGTCAGTTTGTGCTTTTTGGTTTGGCTCGGCTCGGTTTGCTTTGGTTCGTCCTAATTTTTAAATTGGGCTTCCAGCGTGGCAAGCTTAGCGCTACCAAGTTCCCCAAAATTGGATTTTCCGTAGAAATATCACGGAAGAAAATCTTCCCTGTGCAGCGTTATTCTACGGTAGAGCAAATATCATCCTATGATATAAAGTTTTGAGAGGATTTAGGATTAGGAAAGTGCAAGCGCTTCATTTCACTTTTGATTGAGGAGATAAAGTAAAGGCATCTTCAGGTATATGCTGGCCTGCAATATTTGGGGGGGGGGGGTTAGGTCCGGTTCTAAGGACACTTGCATGTACTTCATAAAATTGGTATTAAAAATATGTAGTACACATAAAATATAAGGTAAGCACAGAAACCATCCCATTCCACGACTCTAGGATTAAATGAAGTACTTTAGTATTGGATTTCTATGGTAAAATTACTATAAATATGCTGAGTATTGGGGAAGCTTTGTTGTTGCAGCAAGAGTGGAATAGTTGGACAGAAAATAAGAGGGGTGGAGCTTAGCCTTGAACTGAAACATGATTGGTCCAGTTCTGCAGACAGTATGCCTGGGGAGAAAGGAAACCCATAAAATGATTAGCAGACAAAATAGAGGTCAGCTGGGTTTGGCCAGTCCTCTGCTAGCTATAAAAATTAGAGTGAGCAACGGCTATGGCCAACCAAGGGTTTTAGTGTAAGCATCATGCTATCCCCTGAGCAATTCTGGTTTAAGGTAAAAAAGTCAGTCAATGAATTATGAGACACGGGCCATGCTGTAGCTACTGGTGAAATACAAATCCTGAAGGAAAATGCTTCCAGCAGTTTTGGACCTTGTCCTTTTTAGTTGAACATTTAGAGTACTCTGTGCCATAAAGGGTCTTACAGACTTGACAAAGTGTACCAGATGCACAAATATTTCAGATGAAGTAAATACGTATTGTGAAACGGGGGATGGTATTTACCCAAGAAACTGTAGCAGTTCTGGGTGATAAATGTTTCTACTGGAGCTCCTAGGTAAATAAGGAGCCTGCAGAACAAAAACCGTAAGTGCCCAGCAAAACAGTCCTAGGCTGTCAGGACAGTGTTCATACTGTTGATCAGAGGATGAACACTTGGGATGAAATTTGGGATAATTAATGTTCTGATGATCAAAATTGAGTTCCACTCCCAAAACCAGGCATTGTCCATGAGCCTTTGGATTTTCTACCCTGACGTTGTTCACTGGTCTGACTTATGTGTCCGACTTCTGGGGCAGTTGAAGCTGTGCCTTGCGATGAATTGATAATAAAGCCTATTTCCCCCTCCTTCTCCTTTTCAGCTCCCATTTCCCGTCCCAATCATTATAATGAGCGAGACTCAAATTGCTGAATTCCATTATGTGTAAGTTACACAAAATAGGCATGCAAATCTAATACGATTTTTCTCCTGTAGAATTAACATGAAAATCTAGCCTAAATGGTTAATGTGGCATAACTCGTGCATGAATAGAGTTCTGTGCCGTCTAAACTATGTAAGTAAATACCTCTGTTGAAAACGTCTGACATTTATTTAATGTAACATTTTTAAAAGACTTTTTGAACCTTCCAACGTGAATCAAACACTCTGAGCAAATCGGGTGGGGGACACACACACAAAAACGAAGGCAGGGCCGGTTTCCAGCAAATGTTGAAACCGTGAAGTCGAGTGCAGCTGGGAAAAGTAGGTTAAAGCAAGGGAAAGTCAGTTACTCACTAAAGCAGCGCTAGACTTTAATAATAAATAATATTGAATGTAGGGATATTAAAACAATTCATTCTTGGCAAAGCGAAGGGAGGCTTTTATTCCCCCCAGTAACTCGAGGTTGAACAAAATACTACTTCTATGCTGCAGATTTTAATATAGCATCGTGTTCCTACAGGTACAATAAAATAAAAAAAAGTTAAGAGTATTAATTCCTTTAAAAATCCTGATTAATCCCAGATGTGAACTGTGCATGTAACTGTGTGCGTGTGTGTGTGCGAGTGTTAAGCGGGTACAGGTGCTGACAGAGCTGTTCCACAGCACTGCACATGTTCCCGGAACACAGCTGTTTCTCAAATCCTTTGCCAGTTGCTCCAAACCCTCTGTGAAGTTGTACTGCCTCTGGGCACAATTAAAAGCTGTATACTACATTTCATCAGGTAGTGTTAGAAATTTAGGCTGAGCCAAAAAAAAAGGGGGGGGGGTGAAAAAAAAAGAGCCCCTTGTTAAAGAGGCATTAACCTCTTTACCTTTGCTATTGAAACAATAAAGCTTCTAAATGTCATATAAAAACTCAAGTATTAAGAGAAGAGGATGCCAAAAGGGGCTAAAAAAAATAAATGGCACGGCTTTAAATATTGGAGGGGAAATCTGCCCCTGTCTCCCACTTCTTGGCATTTTATTGGATTTTTTTTTTTTTTTTTTTCTAGCTGTCCATGCAAACTAAAGTGCCGGAAAATAAAGTTTGCGTCTCCGAAAAAAATGAACTCAAACTCAAATAGTCAAATGATAGTAGGTCCAGGGAAATAGCTTTGGTTTTAATTTGTTTTGAGAGCTTTTACTTTCCAACCTTTATGCTCGCTTAAGCCTGAAAAAATGCAAGATTTATGTAACGTTTCAAGAAGAAAGAGAATTCGAGGCATATTTCTATGTGTATTTTAATGTCTGCATGCAAATATTTTGCACTGCCCCCTCACCGTTTTTGAAGGCATCCCGTCAGGACACGTCTGGAGGGCGAACATCTGAGTTCCTAGCATTTTTAATCAGACGCTCAAACCGAGGAGCTGAAAATGCAAGTGCGAGGGGTCACCCCCGGGTCATGCATGACACTCCTGATTCACCTTACACCATTGAACTGAGTCTGAAACTTGCGCGCAGACCTCAGAAGCACGGGACACACTGATAGTCTCCACGAATGAGGTGCGGTGAATGAAGTGTGGCAACTTTTCCCCTTCCTCCAAGTCACTGCTGAAGCATTGAACCAACTGTGCGTTTTTTCCTCTACCAAATGGGAGCGCAAGCTTGCAATTCTTTTGAAGATCAGATGGAGCTGTGAACTAACAAACTCCTGATCACACCTACTTTGAGTGTAGACAAAATTGCTAAGTAACATAAAATTTCTGATCCTATGCCCTGAGGAGGGGTTCCTGAGCTGTTGATAAAGCCGGGGCTGAACTTCTGTCTCTCCTTTATCAGAACCAGTTTTGTATCTTCCAGGCATCACCCAAAGAGAAAACAGCAAATCACCTTTCATCCCCATACGTGATATGCCTTCAGTCGGTCATTGGGACGTGCTGTTAAGTTCTGTAAAATGGGCACTGATTCAGCAAGAGGCTTACACATGTGCTTAATGTAAGGGATTTACCCTTGGGCTTAAAACCTGCCAAAGCCAATGGGATTTATGCAAAACTAAGGATGAATAAGGATGGATTTCTTGTGCATTCAGTCATCGTAACAGTGTGAACTTAAAAAGGGTGTGTGTACTTGTGAGTCAATTAGATGGTTAAGTTTGTATAAATATGGATATTTTGTCAACAAGAAATTTCAGACAGGAAACTTCAAACTAAGTCTAGCAGAAATCAGAGCTATCTAGTTTGAATAGTATCTGTATTCAGGGTTGTTGGCTTCCTTTAAAATTTATGCCTGTATAAGCATTTGGGGGGGAAAAACTTCAGTCTTTAATTAGTGAAGCAGGTAAAATGTGATTGCTGTGCTGGTAAAGGAGTTAGCAACCAGGCCATTGTTAAGGAGTTTGATTGAACCCATGTAAAGATGGCCTGTTGCATCAAATTATAAAAAAGATCCATGCTATAAATTATGAATGTGGATGGTGATGAGAAGCCGAGGTGGATAAACATCGTGTGCATTGGCATCACGTCCTTGTGATTATCTTATTATTTGTTTGCCACTTAAGTTGACACTCAATGTTTTGCCCTCCGTTTCCAAAGAATGTGCTGATTAACTAGTTTGAGTGGCATCGCTTTGGTTTCATAAGCTTGCAACGGAAACTTAAGGGATAAAGTTTCTTTGGTATGTGGGCGAGGGGGTTCATTCTGTTTCTGGTTACAGTTATGTAAATCAGGATTAATTTCATTTTAACTAAAAGAGTTATAGCCCCATAAAAGGATACAAATAAGAGAAGGATCAAATCAGAAGTAAACTTTGCAGTCAGGAATCAAAGTATGTCTCTGCCCCAAAAAACTCAGCGACAAAAAGTAGTTCTGCAAAGCTGTCTACAACAGCTCACTTGTGAACTTTAAATGTGAATTTTAATGAGCTGCAGCAGATCCCGGTATTTTTCCTAGCCTCCTTCCAGTTCCTTTGAAGTTATGGCAGAGCAGTTTTATAATAATTATGCTTTTTTAATTAGATTAGTTTTGTAGTGACAAACACATCTTCTGGTTCTGCAAAAAGTTAGGAGCGCATGTTATGAATCAAAAACCAGCTAGATTGTAATCTATCAGTAGCACTAATGAAAGCGATCTACTGCTATGCAGAAAGATCGCGAGAATTTAGCATTGCATTGATCAGCATGTGTCTGACATCATTCAACCAGTTACCCTCTGTTCAGCAATATCAGTCCTACAGAATTGTTGTCTAGTGCTTAAAGCCCAAGACTGGTTGTCATTATAGTCCCATCCTTGACTCCATGCTAGTTCCTTCATTTCTCTGTGCATCAATATTATGTGTGCACCACGCAGGGATGTTTTAGGCTTATGTAGTGCTTGCAAAATGCTTTGAGAGAGCAGGAAAAAACCCCAAGACCCTAATAAAATGGGAAAATATTTTTATTATCAAATAAAAAAACTATTGCCCATTCCATTATGAAGTACAGCTATATCGGCTCTGTACTTTTCCTATTTGTTTTGCATAGTTCTTTTACGTGAGAATTCATTGGGCTGACCGTTTATTTTGGGTGTATAGGTTTTCCTTTCAGATGTAACGTATAGCTACATAACTGGAAGTGTGCATGTGTGTTTGTGCGTGTGTGTACACACACAAATACTGGGGCTATAAAGCCAGGAAAACTGTTGACATTTACAAAGTACTATTGACTGTAGTTTTGATTGACCAGTACACAGTCTAAAACCTCACTAATTGCCTTGTTGATTTCAAACACTATAATAAAACTTTAAAATGTTTCAAGACCTTCAATAATGTAGTACAAAGGCTTGTATATAAAGACAGTTATGGGCTTCAAGGTAGGCAGTCAGTTATTCCAACAAGTTTTGAAATGAATGAGTCTTCTGCTGCCTGAAACGCAAACACCGGGGGAATAGCTGTATCTTTCATGGTGTTTTCTGTATTTGTACATGATCCAGCACTTATGACATTAGATTTTGTACAACATTATAGCCAGAGCATCAAATGCACAAACTGTTAGTGAGCTTCCTCATAATCAGTCTGACAATGTTTCTTCTTTGCAGTGGGAAAGTCAAAAGATTAGCTTTGAAGGAAAAAGGAATCAATACATGTGGCAACTGTATACTGATTGCAAAGTCTAAGGACTATGGAAAGAAATTTTCCAGTGGAAACAAAATGTGGAAGAACATCGAAGTCTTCATTTTCCAAAAGGCTAGGTATGCAAATATGCATACGGAATGCAAATGGGACCCGTGTGCCTAATTTTTGCACCCACATTTACAATAATTGTATGTAGAAATGGGTTGTTTGTACTTTTACATGCCGAATAATATGCACAACTTAAATGTAGAAATCCCAGCACTTTTGCAAGACTAAGTCAAGCTATAGAGTTAAGCAGCACTAGGTCTTGGTTCGACTATAAATGTCAACAGAACATGCCACTTTTGCTTTGTTATATTGAATTATCATTGCTATTCTTCCCCCCATGTCTTGTTCCAAAGCACTTTCCCATTAACGGTGACCTTATGGGTATCATGGTAGTTCTTTAGTTCCTGATTCAGTAAGATACTTAGTTCTGTGCCTTGTGCTTAAATGTTGTGCTGAATTCACTTCTTACTTGTGCTCGCTTCTTCGCAGACTCCCTGAGGGCAAAAGAGAGACCTGTGGGATAACAAGGGTAGGGTCAAATCCAAGCTAGCTTCTTGGCTCTGAACCCAAGACAAAGCGCAATGTTATTAGTCATCGCTGATGTGCTTTGTCTGTGAGACAATACTGTGTTAAGGTTCCCCTTCTGGCCCTGGGAGTAAAGGAGGAGAATGGGACTCAGTTTTGAATTCCATCGTATCACTTGAGTACAACTAATTGAAATAGTTTTTAATAAAGACTAATTAATTACAAATATTATCTCCTCAATATACACAGAAAATTGAAGATTTTGTTCTAGAATTTAAGGGACTACCTCTCAGACTCTAGCCATAACTGACTTAGGCCTGGCTGCCACTCAAATTTAAAATTACAGTCTAGGGCTGTGTGTACACAAAACAAAGGACGTGTGTGCACGACACTTTAAAGTGGGCTAAATGCTTTTTCACTGCTTTAATGGTGTCAGTGTTTGCATGCCTCAGTGGCGTATTGTGCCTTAATTAACGTTGGAAATTCAGCAGTGTAATATGCCTTAAATGACTTGGGGTGCAGCAAACTAAAACTCCGATGGGGAGTCTTAGTTTGCTGCCCCTACAGCCACAGAGCAAAGCACCGGGCTACGTGCAGCTCTGCAGGAAGCCCTACAGGCAGCCTGGCAGCAGCCCAGGAAGGCAGGCTCGGCCCAAGAAAAAAGCAGTGAGCCTCATCTTTTTTTTTGCACCCCCGGGACCTGCCTGCCTGCCTGCCTGAGCTGTGCAGGGGCTCAGTGCTTCCCTCTGTGGCTACGGTGCCCAATGGGACCACCCAAGCCAGTTGCCTGTGGGCAGGTGCCACCTGGTGGGGGGGCTGCCGCTGTCACAGAGGGAAAACCCAACCCCTGCCACAACCCAGGGACCGCTCCGCCCGCCAGCAGCTCGTCCTCCCCTCCCTGCTGGAGAGGCAGGTAAATGTGGGGTGTGTGCATGACACGGGGGTTTACTTTGCCCTAAATTGAAGCGGTGGGTTTAAAAACTCACTGATTCAATTTAGGGCCTCCGTTTTGTCTACACATGCCCCAGATCTATGTGAGAAGTAATGGTTTTGCGGGGGGGTTATTTTATTTTATTTTTTGGTACTATCTTTTACTGGACCACTCATATAGGTGGGAGGGATGCAGCACTAAGTAAGCTCTTAAAACAAGTCCATTAAAAGGATGAGGCTGATTTATATTGCTTTCTTAAAAGCCACCTAATATGCAAATAGGCCTGGTTTCAATACAGTAACTAGCAACTTTGACTAAGTTTTATGTTGGCCTCATTTTGAAGTTGAAGTACAAAGCGATCTTGTGGGGTCTAGGTGTGAAACCACATGGGATTGAAACTGAAAGGGTATATTCTTACGACCACTCTAAGCCTGAACTAGCACACTGCAGAGTGCTAGGATGTACATATATGAGCCACTATGACACATACCAAAATGCTCGTGGATAAATAGAAATCCCCACCAGAAAGAGGAGGAGTAAAGTGACAAGGTTCTGAACAGCTGTATCTCTTATTGATATCATCACGTCAGAGGTGTTCAGCATGTTTCAGGAACTAATTTACTCCCCCTGTGTCTCTGTGTTATTTTATGGCCTTCTAAGGGTCAGGCCCCATCTACATGTTACACTTAAGTCATGATTAACCCGTTAATCACGTCTTAAGTGTTTACCTGGCCACACAATCAATCATTTAATGGTGTGATAAAAATAAGAATAAGCTACAAAGTTATTCTACAAAATATGTGTAATAACTTCCCATCATACTGTCAACTGAATGAGAGGCCAGGGGCTGGGAGCCCCATCAGTTGATCACAGCTGCCAGCTGGGGGGACCCATGTGCCCCCACAGCTGAGAGACTGCAGCTGACGTTGTGTCTCAGCCGTGGAGGCACCTGGTGCGCCTCCATGGCTGGGAGCCCTGTCAACGGCGGGGAGGAGTCCCAGCTGCGGGAGTTTCTACTTGCAGGTACAGAGGAAGCCTAGGATCACAATCCCAGAATTTCCCCTGCACTGGCAATAAGGCATGATGGGATCTCATTCATGATCCCACAGTCATGCTTCCTGCCATGCATCTGTGGCATGGCAGGACTTGCAGTTGTGCGGACTCAGGCCTATCGTGCCTTTACTTGCACCTCTAGAGGGGCCTTCAGATTCACAGCTTGCCTGTCTCCCTGTAAATCTTCTTTTAAAATTCATGTTAAATTTATGTTTCAGGCCTGCACCTTCTGGTGAAGAAAGGTTAGGAACTGATGCTTCTCAAACCTATTTATAGATCTTGAAAGGCTGATAACTTTTGTTTTCATCAACTGCCTAATTTAGTCTTCAGATGCTTAGTGCATTCAGCAAGATTTGTCATATCTCACCATGGTTTTACCAAATCTGTTTAGGCTAATGAAAATTCCAGCCACAGCCATTACTTCCCATTTCCAACAAATTTAGCTTTAGCATATATATATATATATATATATTTCCTGCATTTGCAGTGAAATAAGATATGTATATATAGAAGCTAAAGAGAGAGATATATATATATATATTTCCTGCATTTGTAATGAAATAGGATATGTATATATAGAAGCTAAAGCTATATATATACTGAATCCTATTTCATTGCAAATGCAGGAAACGTTTATATATATACATATATCTTTAGCTGCTATATATACATATATACATACATATACATATATACACATATATGTATGTATGCATATATAGAAGCTAAAGCTATATATATATATATTTCATTACAAATGCAGGAAAATATATATATATATATATATTTAGCTTTAGCTTCTATATATGCATACATACATGTATGTGTGTGTGTGTGTGTATATATGTGTATGTATATATAGCAGCTAAAGATACATGTATATATATAAACGTTTCCTGCATTTGCAATGAAATAGGATTCGTTGGAAAGTAAGTGATAATGGGTATCAGCTAAGAGACACAAAGAACAAGGGAAAAGTTCTGGCGTCTTGTGTATTTTGTTTTAGAATATTAACTGAATAAGCCACAAAGTATGAAGGTTATGATTAAATTGCCGGAGCAGTAAATCCTGACTCCCATGGCCTTACACTCACTGCACAAAAGAGACATTGTTATTCTACATGGAGAGAACGGAGTTCCACACAAAGGTCAGAGTGACACTGCTGTACGGTAGAGCGTTGTTTTGCATTCACTGATAAACAAGGTTAGGATCTCACTGACTTGACAAAGGAATTGTTACACCATTTACACTGAAAAGTTACACGGTTTACACTGAAAAGTTGCAAGTGAGGATCTTGCTTCCAATGATCTGCTGTGAAGCAATAATAGCATTTTGTGTACAGCATTTTCTCAGTGCCTGTTATTCCAATACTTAACCTTCAGAGGTGACGAGAAGATAGTGGGAGCCAGTACAATAAATACTAGGGATTTTTTCCCCCCTGCTTTCTGACCAGCACTGTAAAGTTTGCATGCAAACAGTATAGTGGGAGATCTATAGTGAAAAACAGTGTTGATACAGCATATGGAAGATCTAAGTTGTAATAGTCAATAATAAATGAGTGATATCTACGGGGGGGGGTGTCTGCATGCATGCGTGTGTGTAGAAGTTGAGAAGTGAGAGACTGATCAGAAGAATGAAATCTTTTCAGCTTAGTGTTCTGCCCATGGAGGCTGCCACTAGTGGAAAGACTGTCTGTAAATAATCAGGGACCCGCTTATTCCCCAGCAGCTCCCAGCAGCACGGTTCCCCTGAGCTCCTGAAGGAAATCACTGGGGAAGGGGTAGGCAGTGGCACTGCTACCACTGCTTTCCCCTGCTGCTGTGAATGGGGCCACCTAAAAATCCCTCCCTGTAGTAGCTTGGTAATGTTGGCTGGGGGTATGCGGCAGGAAAATGGTACCAGAAGATACTGCATGGTCAACAGATTACTTCACATCACTGGAATAACTTGTGGAGGTGTTGCTTTTTTTGTTTGTTTGGTTTGATTTGTTCTTGGTAAAACAAAATGTCCCAAGGCCATGTACAATCAGTCCTAATAGATCCGATTTCGATTGTTTTCAGATCTAGCGCTTTGTTTGAATGCTGATGCTGCCCTGTATGGTTTTGGGCTATGTACCCTTGAAAATTAAAAATATACTTCAAGTGTGGATCTTCTTTCCTGGCAGGAACTGATGACAAATTTAGAACGTTATTTAAAAAAAAGTGAGAGAAAGAGGGAAGGGAAGGGGGAGAAATATTGAACTAATCTGTTGCTGGATGGGGATATACAGACTAGGACGATGAACAGGAGGGCCTTGTAGTGTGCTGCCTCTTTTGGAACCTGGACTTGTAGTTTTCCACTGGACGCTGCATCATTTTAATACAGGAACTGAAACTCAGGGATTTCTCAAAGGTGCATAATGACAAGGTCATGCTTAAGGGATGCCCACAACAGCACTGACATTTTCCTGCCATCTGAGGGTATCAGTTGTGTGTGGAAATGTTGGGTGTTGGTAGCTAATGAAAAATGCATTAAAATGACAGTATTATTCTTCCATTGGATGCATGTTAGAGTATTCTTGCATCCCAATAGTAAATGAGGAGAAGGGCATGATGAAAGAGCTGGAAGTCAGCACATTTACAGGCTAATGGGCCTATGTAAAGAGAACAATTTAAATGTTAACTTTACTATTTAAATGGAATTAGCATTATCAAATTCTCTTACTTAACTTATGAATTTTTTAAGGATTATTTTCAAGTAGTATACTCCAAGGAAATTGTCAGGGATAGGGAAAGAGAGGTCTTCAAAGGGCCATAAATCAATTCTTGAGTGATAGTATATTAAATGATAACCTTGTCATATTTAATGTCACACTGGAAGGATCTATTGAGGCATTGTTCCTTCCACAGTATCTCTGCAGGTGAATTAACAGAGTGAATCTGAACTTTCCAGAAGCAAAGCTATGGGGAGTGAGTTTCACGGAGTGTTGCACAATAAAATCACACTCTCTCTCTCTTATTCTTCTGGCCATATTATTTGACCATGTTGGAGTTATCATCCTACTTGAAATCTATATGTTTCCTTTGTTTTCTGCCTCCTGGGCTTCTGAGATTCAGCCCCTGCTTTTATCTGGTGTTGGGTGGAGTTTC